>NC_092470.1:15503000-15827000 GCF_047495875.1 Pithys albifrons albifrons | reverse complement strand
GCCTCCCTTGGGCTCTTGTGAAGTGTAAACGTCACTGACTAAATATTAAGTTCATGCAGTGTCACCGTTATGCCTTTCATTAAAGCAATATCTGTCTCATAGCTCAGCGTATACGTTACTCCTAATTTCACTGTTAGGACCCACATGTAGTGTACAACTCCCCAGTCCAACTTTAAATCATTATGCCAATTTCCCCTCAGTTATTTAAGGATAATTTTCTCAGGGAACCATTTGAAAGTGGATGGTGATGTTTTTTTAAAAACAAAACTATATTTTTTTCTAAACCACATTTTGTCCCAGTGTGAATAGATTTGCTTTTTCTTGACAACTTTCTCAGAAATTATTGGTAATTCAAGACCTAATTCATTCAATATCATTAAATCTGAGTCATGATATAAGGGTTATTAGAAGGTTTACAATATTTGCCATCTTAAATCTCTTTTGCTGGAGGCTTGTGATCACTTCATAGTCTCAAAATTTCTTTTCATTTTATTTTTTGGAACAAAAGTGAATTTCACAGTGAATTTTCCCCTCACAGAAGCACCATCTTCACAAGCTGCTATTGTTTATGTCTCCTGAAATCCAAATGAGGATTTATGCCACCTGCAAGGAACAGCAATGATTTTAATTGGATTGTAGGAACTATCAAGAGATAAATAAGCAACAAAAATAATTAGTATCAGCAGTTCCTTGTTTGCAAATTAGGACCTGCAAAATTTGTTCCTGAGTTGAGGATGCAAAGAAACTCTCCCCAAAGACCATTTGAACCTCATCTCCAGAGTGATAGGACTTTAAAAACTCGATAAATCAGCAGAGAGACAGGAAAAAACCCTGAAATAACTGGACTTAAATAGAGAAAATGTAAAAAATTTAAAAATAAATAAATCTGACTTCTGCTGCCTGTGGGTTACTCAGAAAACAGCAGTGCCAAAGTAAGATTTATTGCATTAATGTACAGAAAATTTCTATAGCCTGATAATTTGCAACAAAGTAAATTAACAAACAGAATCAATTGACTGATTTATAACAAAATAAACTACCTTCAAATTGTTTGGATTAATGATAATAGTAGTGAGCAACATGGTAGTTGTTTTCCTCTTTTTAAAGGTACAGATAATAAAAACAAAGTATGCAAATCCAGATGCTTAAACCTGGGCTTCTGAGTATATTTGGGCATCCAACATCCTTATTCTGATTTTCAAAATTTTCTTCACAGCTTCAAAACCCAAACCATACTGTTCATGCCTAACCAAGGATTTTTGAAGTTTGTGATTTGAAAGGACATGAGTAGAAACATTGAAAATGAACTACTAAAATATCATAGAGCACCCATTGCCTTCCCAATTGATTTCTTTCAACAGTTGAATATGTTGGTTACATATTGAACAGGGAGTCAATAACTCCCATTTCTATTCCCAATTCCATCAATGAGAATATTTGGGAGTGTTTACTCCAGGAAAGATCATCTTCAAATCCCTCCATATCGGATATCAATTTGTCAGTGTTGGTTTATGACAGTGAAGTCTTTGCATTAATAATCGAAGAATCATTTAGTCAAAAGACCTCTAAAACCATTGAGTCCAACCATTAACCCAGCACTGCCATGGTCATTACTAACCTATGTCCCCAGGTACCATATCTACACATTTTTTGAACTCTTTCAGGGATGGTGATTCTACACTTCACCATAAGGTAAAGACACAACCCCCTGTTGCTCAGAACACAAACTGGGTGTCAGAACAGTAGTTTTCCAGCACCCACTCCACACTGAGCTTGGCCACAGGTGATTCATACATCGCCCTGTGCTCCTGCTGCCACAGACCAGACTGCAACATCCTTTTTCAGACTAAACCAGCACCTTGGTGACTGTAACAGACTATTTAGGATACAAGCAAGTCTAGTGAGACCAGCTGCTACAGCTGTAATAGGTAGCTGTGAATTTATATTCCTCCTTTGCATAAAATGCATGACCCTTATCCAAGAATATGGAAGCACTTTTGCTCTCCCTGATAAATACCTAAACCCAGTCAAAGGTGCAGGTATGCATACATTTATTCCAGCTGTGGGCTGCATCTGCAGATTAAATACCATTTGTTCTGGGTCTGACAGAAAAGTGAGCTGGAGAAAAACGTGTCAAAGACAAAAAAAACCCAAATCAGTCAGGCACTGGCTAGTAACTAAAAGCTGATTCCCACCACAGGTGTCTTATTTCCCTTTAGGGCCACGTCTTGCTCACCTCCCCAGATGCTGCAACTCAAGAAGCAGCGGGATGGGTTAATGCACTGACTGAAGCAAGTCATGCTCCCCTTCCTTCCCCCCTCCTGTTCATCCTGCTGGCAGAGGCAGACCAGCCACAAAGCTTCTTTCATCCAGCACACCTTACTCCCTATCCCATCCTACTGTATAACAATGCTTAAAATACCCCCAGAAGATGCTTTTCACTGGACATAACAACGGACACTTGCAAAACTCTGCAATTAGCAGCTGACCCGCCACCAGGATAACAAATGAAGGAGACACCCAACAGGGGAGAAAAAGAAGGGCAGGCAGAAGATTTCCAGCCTCAGGGGTTCCAGCACTTCAGGGTAAAAAAAAACCCAAAAACCAAACAACTCTTTCCTTATGTTTCTGGAGGATTGGAGAAGAGTTGTACAGAGACAAAGGGAGAGACACAGCTGGATCCAACGTGTCTGTACTTGTCCCTTCTTATAAGCATCAGGGGAGCAGAAACCTTTCTGCAAATCAGTCCCCAACCCCCAGCACAGGTTAAGTTGCTCCATGGGGGTTTTGGAATATGTCCTTCATTTTTCTAAAAGGAGAGACAGAACCATGCACTGATTTGGAAAAGCAGAGCCCCCCCCCAAAAAAAAAAAACCAAACTGCTTTTGGTTAGTAATGTGGAAACAGGAGTCTAGCCAGCTCTTACAAAATACACTTTTGACACTGATCTCCCAAACAGGAACAGACTTGTTCTGGCTGTATGTACGTGTACACACACCCACATGCACAGATGTGAGAGGAAAACTCAGATCTCTGGGCTCCAGCCATCAGCACTTACCCAGCCTCCATCCCTGTAACCCACTGCTGTGACTGGAAGTGATTCTCCTCTGGACAATGCTTGGACACCAGGAGACCAAACTGCTAGTCCTGCCACGGACCTGGAGAAGTAGGGAGGAAGAGATGAGATCTACATCCATCAAATGAGGCAGCTAAATGAATTGCCCATTTCAAGAGCTGTGAGTGCTGCAAGAGCAAATCTTTCAGAGTTTGTGACAATAAATTTCCCCCCATTCTATTAATAAAATATAATAGCAACTCTGAGAATAATAGCCTATTATGTGAAGTCTTTAAATGACAGAACAATCAAAAGGAAGGTGAAATATAGGGCTGGGGAATCAGCTGGGGAGATGGGGGGTTGCAACCTCCCTGCAGGCATGCAAATAGAGAACTAGATATTTGGTGGTTTCTCAGAAAAACAGCACATACACAAGCATCTTACTTTTTTCAATCTATCAAATGCACATTTTTTAATTGTTCTCAGTGCACATATGTCAACTGTTTGCTCAGTTCAGAGAAAAGCCTGTAACCTGTCATCAAAGACTGCGGAAGAGACAGGTTGGATGCATCCAACTCCTGCCCCTCCTACACTACAGCCGTCACAAGGTTTGCAGGACCTGCCACCTGGAAACAACAGGACAGGTGGCAGCAGGGACAGCAAGATTCATGAAGCACATGTTGGGCTCTGCCACTGTTAGAGCAGATGGGAAAGGCTATTTTTTTAAGATTGTTCCTCATAGATGATGCATAGGGAAACTAAAGTTAGCTTAAAAGATTAACTTCACTTAAAGGCTTAAACTTGACTAAAACTTAAAAGGCTTTGAAAGGTTTTGAGACCCAAAATTTTGTCTGACATTTTTGTTGTTATTGAGGCTGTGGGGGTTTGGAACCAAAGTATAGCCAGGTCTACATTTTACTTTAATTTTTTGCTGCTTCTGTAGAAATTTAAAATTTAAGAAATGTTGCCCAAAAAGCTAATATTTTTACTCTTTTCCTTTTTCTTCCAATGACGACATCATTCTTCCTTCCACCCTTAACTTTTGCCTTTCTCTCATTCTTATCCAAAGTTTGAATTCCCCAGAACAGTGTCTTAGTCAGTCATATAACCACTAACAAAAAACCTCAAACCCTAACCCTCTTTGCATCCAGTCTCTAATGCAAAAACTGCTTATGACTTAATGATGCTCCTCCGTGCTTCATTAACTTTCATCAGTATGGAAATCAGGTTTTGTCCTGTCACTGGAGATGGGCATAGGAGAGCTGGATAAGTTCCTGGCTTCCTCGGTGTCGCTGGGCTTGTTGCCATTGATTTTGGGGTTGTCAGAAATGTCACCCATGGAGGTTTTCAGTGATAGGAGGCTGCTGATTCTGATCCAGCCCCAATTAGAAGCTAGATAGTTGTTGACATTGGAGAGCTATGAAGCAAATTGGAGGCCTTGATCCAATGAACCATAAAAATAAATAATAACCATATAAAACTATGTTTGTGCTATAAAATCTCACACAGCAACTGCCAGTAATGCCTGTGATTTGAGGCACTACCTGGCTGGGGAGGGCTCTGCACTTAGATACAGAACAGAATCTGCCTCAGCCACGTTTATGAGAGGGTGAAGGGGTGAGCAGGCAGTGAACCACCACTACTATCCTGCTTTGCCCCTTATATAACCCAAATCAGTGCAGGGATGTTGTGGGTAGATCAGCCATTGTATCTCTGCCCATGGGGTCTTTCAATAAGGCAGGTTTTAAGCCCTTTTACAAAGCAACAGGAATCTGATTTAGCCTCTCTTCATGCCTGAAATGACCTATTAAATGCAGTGGCAAGTCCAGGGAACATCTTCAAATTTGCTTTGAACACGTCTCTGAAACAAAACCTGACCCCACACAAAGAGACTTTTGCTTTGATTCACCTTTCCCATCACCTTATCTTTACTGTTGCTTTTGCATGCATAAATTATTAAAAATAGAATATATCTGCCAAAATAATTTTCACATCAGAACTTCCTGAGTTATAATTGCCTTTTCCCAGAAAAGCAGACTGTGACAACTCACTTGAGTCAATCTGTGCTTGTAAAACTGATCTTGATCTTTGCCAAACCCTGGCTGTGGCTGGTTCTTAATAAGCCACTGAGCAGAGAACAACTTAATACTCATTTAAAAGCTTCAGTATTGAAAACCACGGAAATCTGGTCTTCTCTTACCAGCTCTTATGCCAGTCCTGTGCAACTTGGTAGGGACCAGAAAGGCTTTCAGTTGTTTATTTACAGTCCAGTCCTACACACTTCTGTGTATCCGACTCCCCTTGCCTTTGAACTGCAGAGGAAAAGCCTGGAAGCTTTCTTGATCCTACTCTAGCTTGTACAAAAGGGAAATTTTAATGCTTTCCCTGCCTCTATGAAGGTTAATACATCAGTGTTTGCAAGGAGCTGTGAGATCCTGCACAGAGTATGAAGTCATCATCTGCAAACAGTCTATTGATGTTTTCTCCAAAGTAGCCAAATTAATACAATACCAAGTCCTTACCCATGTTCTATGTAATTAATTCAACACTGAGACGACATTTCATTTAATCAAGACATATCATATCTTCTCTTTCAGCTGAAAGAAACACTGAAGTTATAATGAAAAGTGGTCGATATATCAACTACCAGCAATTTTTCTCTATATTTCTGTTGGTCCCTGAAAGCCAAAAACCAGCTGATGCTTTCCCTTTTGGATCTGTTTATTCCCTGTTCTCCACTCCTACTGATACAACAGTCAGACAAAGAACTTCTCACGACACAGGAGTTTTTCATTTTCATTACATTTGTTCACAGTAGAATTGGCTGCATTTTTATTTCCCCAACTAAAAGTGTGCTTTTATGTAAATAAAAAATAGAATTGTCACAGGAGAGCTGACCATCTGGTCCTGCATCCTGACTCCAATGGGGATCAGTCCCAGCTGTTTCAGGGAAGGTTTGTTCCCAATCCTTTGCTCTAACAAGCCAGTTTGCATCCCAAAACAGGACAGCTTCCCCCCTCTTTGAGGTTTAAAAGGGAATTTGCAGATTTCAAGGGTTTTTTACATTTTACGGAAGTTCCCAAATACTTTACTTTGTGCTTTCAGAAGGGGACTGCAGTGAGCAAGGGTCAGATAGATCTTTTGCTGTCCACAAAAGCTGACTCTTGCACCTCCAAAGTATTTCCAGCCTTCTGTGACATGTTTAACAGAGGAAGCCTTCATGCTCTAGCAAATACATCAATATTTGCCATACCTTAGCCAAGATTTGAGAAGTTCATCTGCCTTCATGTCGTACATACAACATTCCAGCCCCTTTCCCAGGGGGTTGCTTGAATTGCAATTCTGGTCTCTAATGAGGGAAGGAACTGGAACACTGTAAACTTGCAACTTTGTTCGCTTCATGTAAATCAAAGCACAGCTGCAACATTTGGGAACAGAAAAAAGTCAAGAGAAAAAAAGTCTCCCACCACACACATCCAAAATATAAATACTCGTGGCTAGTAAATGTCACTTGACACTCTCACATCAAACCCATCATCAGCTTGAGTGTTTAAAGGAAAACCACTTCTGGTGTTGGCTTCACAAATCTCTCCCCAGTACCAGTTTACAAGTAACCCTCTATATTAATTATTCCTAAGTATGCCACAATGACACATTAAATTTGCATGCTAAAGCCTAGTTAAAATCTGAACAAGCCAAGACTTCTGAGAAAGCACTGCACAGAAGAGAAATGTATTGTTTTAAATAACTACCTACTGCTGAGCTGGGACACAGAACATATTTGGAAGCAGTAAAACTCCTGGAGAGAAGCAAGAATGTTTTTAAAACAGTATGTTTGGGTCCTGCTAATATTGGAACCAATGAACAAACATATATTGAGGTTGGTCTGAGGGGCTTTATTTAAATCTAACAAATGCAAGTACATATTTGCCTAGTCTGGTGATCCCTGGGGGTCAGAGATATCTCTGCCTTGGTCACAGCTGTAGCAAACATGTGGAAAATGCAGGTAGCAGAAACCATTCCAGTTCCCTAGAGGCTAACCAGTTGCAGGGACTACCCATTGCTCAATGAAGCTCTAAATCAAGTGAGCAAGCGCTGGCCCCGTTGTGATTTGCATGGGCCTTGCCCCACAGTGCACCAGGATGATTTCACCTCATCACAGATACCAACAATGCTAAGCAAATCACTTGCATAATTATGCATATTTGCACAGCACCTCCTCAGTTGCAGCTGATGTCACTTGCTCATTATCTTTATCCCAATTTTTTCATCAATGGAAGCTTATATTTTTATTTGTGACTCATTCTACAGCATTTGTTACATGCAGTGCTATGCCAGGTGTACTTTTAACACTTGCTTTATTGCCACAGACATGTTGTTTCAGATGGGGATGTGGTAGAAATCGTGTCTGGCTGCATTCACCCTTCCCATCACATGGAATGTTGCTATTAATTACAATTTCTGTGTCCTACTAATCACATTATATTATTATTTATAAAGCAATCCTCCACATACCACTTATAAAAGGATCAAATCTTATCATGCCCTGATGAATCAGAGTTCACTGTATTTTAGGTTTCCCATAACTAGCTGGCAAAGCCTGGCTTTCAAGCAAGATGCTGTTTATTATTAGATTAGTAATAGAAAAAAACATCAGGAGTCCATAGGAGAAGCAAAAGCCACTTCTGGGAACCAAAGCTATCCCAGATATGCCATTGAGAGCAGCATTACAGAGACAACACCTACTGCTCATTACATCACACCATCCACGCAAAAAATGGAAACACACACAAGTTTGGCCTCAACTTACCATTCACCTTTGGGCATGTTAACACAAAGATGCTTCCCCAAGGCATGAAATCACAAGTTGATAGATAGAGCCTACACAAGGAAGAGGTTGGTAGAAAATGGCAAGGATCCACAGTCTGAGGAGCTGCAGGAGGTGGTGGACTGATGTACCACTTGGTAGAGCTTCACATAAGCCACAACAATTTGGAAGGAAGGTGAAGAGTGAAAAAGCCTGCTCCGCTGTATGGCTTGCTGGTTCCCTTCCCACTTTGTTGGCCTCACAAAATGAAAATATAATGTGGAATGCTGAAGTGTGACAATGAGGGGACACTCAGGAGCTGCATACTTGACTTCCAAAGCAGCAGACACTGAAAGCCAAGTGTACCTGGACACAATAGCCTTCATTCTCCAGGGACTGGAGAGGGCAAAAGCCTTTGACCTGCAGGTCACTGGCTCCAAACCCACACAGATTTTGTGAATGATAAGAAGTGATTCCCACCTGATTGTTGTTTGTCTCTGAGTAAAATAAATAAGAAAGTTTCACTCCAACTCTTAGCTGACAACAGTCACCTTTCAGTACTTAGCAGCAAGATTTCCAGCAGCAGCCCTGCACCTCTGAGAAGAGCAAATCCTGCAGTCTCCAAGTGAGATACATGCTGGGGTCACCATACCCAGTTCGCTATCAGCAACAACAGCCATGAAATACTTCCCTAGAACTAGCTTACTGTCTATAGAAGTCTGAAATCCATCATTGTAGTCCTAATGGAAATAAATCCAGGAAAACACCTCATCTAGTCAAAGGCAGAGCAAGACTCAGAAAAGGGGAGGATGTTTGCACAGTCTCAACACATAAAGCTTCATCCTGCAACATCATCAGGTTGGATTCTTCTACTTGAACAGTCATAGAATCATTTAGGCTGGAAAAGATCTTGAAGATCATCAAGTCCAGCTGTTAATAGGGGATGCAAGGTGATGACTTTGTCCTGGGAACCTGGCTCCTCTGCAAACATCACAAATCTAGAGCTTCTTGCAATAACTGTATATGTCTCCTGCTCAGTTACTCTGAAATTCCTTGCTTCTCTCCCAGCCCCATGACTCACCCTTTAGAGAAAGGTGCAGACAATTAAGAGCACCTGTCAGTAAAGCCAGTGACAAACAACTCTTGCAGCTCTGAGCACACATACTTTGGTCCATAGCTTTGGCAACTCTGGAGTGTTTGGCAAATATATTACCCCAGAGCAGCTTCCCCCCAGCTTGTTTGCCCAGCAAGAAGAGTTAATAAGGAACCTGTTAAAAAGGACATGGTTATAGAACCTTCCTGGTCTGCAAAGCAATCAGGCTGGATTATGGTGTTGATTATTAATTACTGTGGGGAGGGGGCAGCAGAGAAGAAGGGCAGATTTAAATTAACAGCAAAACCAGAGTTCATTAGGCATGCAGTAAACAAGGAATAAAGACAAAGGCACTCAGCTCCTCTCTGTAACCATAACTGGGACCAAGGGATCAGAGCTCTCATGCCAGTTCACAGTGCTGCTGTCTTTGAATAGTATTTCAGATTCAACTGCTTGAGAAACATATCCACCACTTGTTACCATCCTTGATACTGCCTTCAAGACCTCCTTGATTCCAGAAATTTAGCATGGGATTAGCCGAGCTCTGTGGTGCAAACACACACAGTCTCTACAGTCTCAGTCAAGAGATCTCATCCCCATTCCAGGACCCCACCATCCAGACAACCTTGCCACCACTCACTTGTTTCCAGCCCGCACAGGTGCAGTGCAGGAAATTCCCTGGTAACAAAAATAAACTTTTCTTCCCCAGAACCTTCCAGAAGAAAACAGTGAGTAGAGCAAACTTTTGGCACACCCAAGCCTTTCATGAGTGACCAGCCCAGCAAGGACATTTGGCTGCTAAGTGAGTTCAGGCTCACCTCTGGCAAACCCTTCCACAGATGGAAAGCACTGACTCAACTCCAGGTTCCCCGGCTGCTCTCCCCACCCAACCAGGGAACCCAGCCACTGTGTCATCCCTCTGGAGGTCTTGAGTACTCATTTCAAGCTTCCCACCCCTGTTTTCCAAACTAAGCTGGGATCCTTCTGGCTAATTCCAACAACAAAAAAAAATCTGCAGCAGGAGTCCCAATATCTCAGCATCTGAAGCCAAATCTCACTAAGTATGCACGTCTCAAAAGACCCTCAGCCTTGGGAGATCTTTGCTGCCAAAACCCAGGAGAAGCTGCAGTGTTATGCAGGTCAGTGCAGAGTGTCATTCCATCATACCACCTTTTCCCAGGGCTGCAGAGAATGAAAAAAGTCAACAAGAGCAAAAGCACAGACAGGTCTTTTGTCTTTGAGCTGCCTGTCACTGTGCAGCCAGATGTAAGTGGAGTTTAAAAGGAAGGATTTATATGACTGCCTTGCCAGATCAGGCTCAGATGTTTTTTTCCAAGGTAAGACATAAGAAAAAGATCAGTTTCCCTCTGTACTTTCACTCATGGAAGGAAAAAGAGGTTGACTTTAATTAATTTTGCTTATAAATGAGCTGTGCTCCCTGGGTAAAAGCTCATAGAAACTTAAGGGCTAACAAAAGCAAACCTGACAGTACCTCAGGTATAACAGAGCTGACATTACTGTTTCTTATGGGTTCTTACTTGCAAAATAATCACAATTCACTGCACATAATCAGCTCAGAGGGATAACTTTCCTCCTAGATACAGCCACCCATCCTCCTCTTGCCCTGCCTGCACACAAGTGTCAGTAGAGACAAATCTGAACTGAAATTTAATGAATCCAGCTAATTCATTATCTGAAAGACTGATGTGTTTCACTTTTGTTTCATCTTGATTTTTTTTCCTTCCAAGCTGAGCACACCAGATGGCCAATACCACTCTCATTGCTAGCTACTAATCAGCCACTTCCATATGATATTTGCCATGAAGAATTAATACAATTAGGTCAGGATGTAAAGACATCATATTATTCATGGCAACAAGCCCAGATTTATTTTTTATTCCTCCTGCAACTGCCTGCAGCCCGGGTGAGGTCAGAATCCAGGTCCCTTTGCGCTGCACTGAGCTGAGCTGCTCCAGGTCTCACTCCTGCAGCAGCAGCTCTGCTTTCCCTTCCATAAGAAATACAGTCCAATTCAGTTCCTAAAGGAAACTTTGCTAAGATATCTCCAAGTACACACTTAAGAAAAGGATAATGCCCTCATAACATCTCTGACCTTTATTGTTTATTTTCCCTTCTTTTTCAGTCGCTACAATGGATGCAAAAAATAGGGATAGAGAATTCCTAAAAAATCAATGGACAGAATTCTGCTGGCTGAGCCCTCAGAGCTGGAAGCTCACAGAGTAGAGGAGGGAAGGACTATGCCATGCCCTTACACCACATCATGGTGCTTCTCCCCAGCTGCTCACCCAGAAGGAAATAAGTGGATCAGCCATTTGTCACTGCTTCATTGTTTTTCTTTTTAAATCACTGTTGGTTTTTCATTCCTTTTGTTTGCCATATCTAAGTAAGTGAAATATAACTGATTTTTCCTCCAGCAGAGGTTAGCTAAGGGGTAGGACCCAGGTTTGTCTGGTAAGGATAGTTTCTCTCTGTTTCCTTCTCAGGACACATTTGCAGTTCTCACCCACAATGAGTTTGATTTATTTTAATCATCCTCTTTCTCATGGTTTAAAGCTGTGACCAAAAGTGGGATTGCCCAGTGATACACAGGAGATCAAGTCTTGACCCTCCACTCTGATAAAAACACACAAGGCATGACTTTGGCCAAGTTGACGGCTTTTTTTCCTGTGCCACAGATTCCCTGCCCCTACCAAAAATTCAAAAAGTCAAGACTATTCTCTGTGCAGTGTTCAGGGATTCAAAAGAGCAAGCAGAAAGTGCTCAGCCTGCAGGACAGGAAGAAAGCAGATCCAGGACCTGCTCCTGGCAGCTGAGGGGTCAGGACAGCTGGTGAGTCCCACACAGGGCTGCTGTGCCACCCCCTGAGCTCATTCCCAAGTGGGGCTCTGCTGTCTCACCCTAAATCCCACAGGCCTGCCCGAGGCAAACCCTCTCTCACAAACCACGCGATGGCTCTGCTCTGCTTCCTCTGGCTACTTGCAATTCCAGACATCTGTGTTTACTCCATGACCCATAACAGAGAGCTGTTTTCCCTGGAAGGGCTCCATCACTGCCTTTCTCCTGGTGCCTACCATGTGTCCATTTCTTTTTATATTTTTTTAATTTTTAATTTTTTTTTAAAGGAAAGTCTGCATGCTGCTATTTTCAGCATTCTCTCCATGTGCCAGAGGCAATTCATGCTTTGGGACACATGGCAAGGACTGCAGAAATATTTCCTGTTGGTCCAAGGAAAGGCTTCCCTAGCAAAAAAAAAAAAAAACCACAGTGCTTCAAAGAGCCTGTTCCCTACATACAGCACAGCACATGAGGCAGATGCAGTAGTCAAAAGTTTGGTTTTGACACCACACAAACTGAACACCCTACAAAGAACCGGAAAGCTGAACGAGACAGTTATATTACCCACAACACCATCTCTAAGGCAAAATATTCTCCCTGTTACCACATTCATGTTGTTACACAAGGGGAATGTGACCTTCCTGCCTGATCCTTTATGGAGCAGACACCCAAAAGTCAATGGACAGGGTTCTAAACCCCAAACCTGTTTCTAGACAGACGCTCAGTCACAGCCTTCATATCTGGCTCCATCTCCTGTGACACACAGCATAGGGAATGCCTGGTCCCTTCCAGGACTGCCAGCCTTCACTCCCACTCTAAGGACCCTTTCATTTTTCTCTTGTGTGACAGCAGGATGACCGAGTTGTCATCTCATCACCTCCCTGTGGCAAGACACTAAGGGACACTAATTCACTGAGCAGGACCAACCTCCCGAACTAACATCCTTCACATTCACATAAATCCTTCCTTGTGCTCTCCCATTTCACTTTGGGATCCTGTGGGGAAAAAATATTAGTGTTAGGAGTTTGTTGTTGTTATTATTATCATTATTATATAGTATAGAGGAGGACAAGGCACAGGTTGCAGTGGGGGCTGAGTGGATCATCCCAGCTCGCCGGATGGGAGGTGGTAGGAAGGAGAAGGGGTCTGCAGGAAGTCTGCAGAGCACTTCAGGGAGGGGTATAGTGCTGAATGCCAACAACCCCTTCCAACACAGAATTGGAAGCTTTTTCCCTGCCTACAGGACCCAGTTCCCTTTTGCCCTGCGTTGAGATTTCCCTGCTGCCCTGGGTGAACTGGGAAGTGCTTGGCTGGGACTGGATCCCGCTCAGGCTGCATGGAGCTAAGTTCCAGAGCTGCACATGTGTGCACCCACTCACTCCCCTTCTCCCAGGAGCAGGGAGGGGGTCAGCCTGGGAGAGCTCAGGGTGCGGGGCAGAAGGGGCTTTGAAGGCTGACAGCCTCAGGTGTGAGCCTGTGACTGCAGACATTCCTGCAAAGCAGGAGCAAGAGATTTGTTACCTGGAGAGGGCTGATGCTTGATGAGTGATGTCTTCATCCAGCTGTCCAAGAGTGGGTTATTCTGCCTGCAGGCAGCTTCTGCTTCATCAGGGCCAAGAGTCTGAATGCAAGACTTAGTAAGGTCCTTAAGATATCTGTGAAAGAAGGAGAGTATTGAGAAAAAAAAAAAGCTGGGGAAAGGGTGCCTCTCCTGTTTCTGTGTCAGCTGGTGAGGAGCTGTGGAAGGCTCGCAGAGCTCCCGCCTGCCTGCACACTCCTCAGCATGGGACCTGTAGAAACGTGTTCCCCTTCCTAAGGAACTCGTGTCACTAATCTGGCAACCAGCCCTTGAAGGGGGGATGGCCAAGCAGCCACAGCTCTGGAAAACAGAGGCAGTGGGACATATGGAGCATTCAGCATATTTCTGATTTTCAGAACTCGTGTTTGGGGTTTTTTTGTTCTTTTTTTTCCAGTGGCATTCTTTGGATAGAGAATGCCAAGTTAACAATAAGCCTGGTTTACTGAGGAACCTGTCAAAGACAAATCACAAGTACCCCATATGTATGGATAGATGAAAATCAGAGAGAGGATTTTGGAAGAGAATATTTGGGTGGCAAGGAGCAAGAGCCTGAAGGAAACTCCACTGTGCAGGAGTGATGGGCTCCTGGGTGTCATCCCACCCACACTGCTGGATAGTCCTACAACCACAGAGAAATGAGTATATTGCCCTGTGCCCCACTCCCTTTATCTGTAAATCCAGGCTGGTTCATTACCACCACATTTTTAGAGTCAACACATGAGGTTTAATTTATTAGTGCCCATAAAATCCTTTGCATTCCAGGGTGGGAGTTCTCTGCAGCACAAACCTCATTGCTGCCTTCTGCTGCCAAAGCACGCCTGTCACTTCTTGGTGCTCACCAGAAGGCACCAAATTGGGATAATTTCCTAGGGTGCAGCTCACTTTTCCTTTCTTTCACACAGATTTTAGGCTTCATAAACCACACGTCAGAGAACCCCACCTCCCTACCATGGAACCACAGCGACAGGACCTGGCAATGTGTGGATCCAGCCCAAATCCTGGCACCTCTGCTGCTGGTGGGAGCAAAACCACTCACCAGTGCTGAGGAGTTACTTCTCATCCTAGAGAGGCTGGACATTGGTGGGAACAGGATGACAGCCACTGATAATTCACAGTGCTTGGCCATCAGATAGGAACAGTCTCCATTTGCTCCTTACCCAGTCTAGATCTCAGTTAGGGCATCAGAGCACACCTTCCCCCTGCAAAGTCAGGAGACAAGGAGCCCTGGGACATCAAGAGGAGGCAGGGAGGCCGGCCAAAGATGAGGCACTCCCTGCCTGCCCTGTTCAGGTGGAGCTGTTCAAGAATACTTTCAGGTTTGGCTAATCCCCTTGCACAAATGCATTTCAAGCACTATTTCTGAAGGTCCTCGAGGCAAGATAGCTTCAGTTATAAACCTTTGGCTAAAGAGTGAAACTTAACAACACTCAGTTTACCTTCCCACCTGAGAGCACATCAGTCTTACACTGGCTTTTGGAGTTTAAAGTTTATGGCTCAGCAACACAGGGGACAGGATAATGGATGATACTGCATCTTGTCTAAAAGATGCAAGGTCAAAGGGGTTTTCTTACTCTGCATTAGGAAGATGTGTAGATGGGTGTTATGGAAAGGTAATTCCTTGTGTTTAGTCAGACTCGTAGCACCACAGACACTGGGAATTTGCTTTCCAATACATCCCACCAGTCACTGTCACTACATGGGGAGATGCAGAGGACTAGAGCAGGGTAAAGATGTATGAACCTCACATGATGATGAAAGGAATCAGATACAGCCTTGTGCTCTAACTGGATGCCAGTTACAGCTCCTCCGCTCCTGATTGCTCCCATTTCTTCCCCAGCAATCACATTTCCACTTGATGCAGTCCCCTGAAAGCTGTGTCTGGAGGCTCTAGCAACCCAGAGGACCTCAGGACTTGCACAACTCACCCCCAACCAGGCTCACCACAGGCTATTGCAGAGGGGTTAAAAGGCTCCGCATATGGCTCTCATTGCTCTTCCTTTTATCCTGGTCATGCCCAGCAGGCAGAGATCTGGAGGAGGTGGGGAGAAGGAAGAGGGGTTGGGAGAGGGTTAAACTTGAGGGAGGCAGGGAACAGCCTGGCTATGAGTTTTAGCACAGCCAGCAAGAAGGCTGCCTGCCTGCCCCGCCCCAGGGGACTATTAGGGGACTATGGTGACTTTCATCTCCAGGTCACCAGTTCAAATCTGGCCCAAGTCAGGGACAACAAAGGTATTATGTGAAATTAATTGCTGGTCTCAAGTCCAATTCCTAGTACGTGTGTGTCCATTTCAGTAAAACTTGCACAGCTAAAGGCCATTCAAGGGCAGGGAAGAGAAGGGTGATGAAGCTCCTGCCTCATCCCCAGATGGAAACTCCACTTTGGCAAAGGTCAGTGTCATCAAACAGCACTTGTCCTGCTTGCTCCATTTCCAGAGGTATTGTTCTCACATCACATATGTTTTTGCAGAGAAATAACTTCAAGATTTCTCAGATTTACGTACACTGAGTCAATAATTCAGTGTCATGATTAACCTCTAACATGATGCTGGAATCTTCTTTTCCAAGGAAAATGTCTGAAATAACAGGATAGTGTTAGTGAGATTTATATGGCAGGGACAGACTTTTTGCTCCCGTTTTCCACAGCCATTAGCACAACATTCCCTCACCCATGCACACAGGAATAAGAACCCATCACTGCTCTGAACCATAACCTGGCAGCACTGCTGTAGCTCCTAGTAAGTATCAGTGCTCTCCTCTAAAGAAAGCAAATGAAAACTTCTGAGGGAAAGGTGTTTAAAGCAAAAAGCTAAATATCAAAACACTTTTAAAATCACATTAATGGGAAAATGATTCAGCTGTTTTAACAGAGCAGGAAACTATGGGACACAAACAAGAGAGCCCACAGCAAACTGTCCATATCAGCAAACCAACAATAACAGCAATTATGCTCCAGATGGTACCTCCATAGCACCACCTGGGACTAGGTGAAAATGCACCATAACCTGCCTTAGCTGTTCCTGGGGTGTCTTTAGGGTTGCCAGAAACAGCTGAACATACAAAGGAAATTTTTTTGTTTTGGACAGTGTGCTCCCAGCCAAGGACTGAGCAACGACCTCAAGATCCCCCAGCATTTCTTTTTTACCTTTAATCTGGACAACACACCTCTGGCCATCTCCCACACTCAGGCAGGGCTGCTCTCCAGTCACCAGGACAGAATTCACCCCAACAATCACTCACTCATGACACACACCAGCTCCCTCATGCTAACCAGAAGCATTACCTTGTTTAATTCCTCTGTCAAAAATGACAGCAGATGGTCTCAGCTGGGAAATGTTCCTTGTCCCTGGAGTTCCAGCTGTACCTCTCCTGACTGCGCGCCTCTCCCAATTAGAAACAAATATGCCTCCTGTCAGGCAGAGGTTCATTCTGCCCCTACAGCCCATCCCATACTGGCTCCCATTTAAAAATAAAAGATTGCCTTTTCTGAGCTTCTTATTGCTGCCTGCACTGACAATAATTCTGTGGAAATTGGTCGTTGCCACCGCTGATGACCATTAGCATGCTGACCTGCTTTGACTTCACCATCAGCTTTGAATATCAAATCAGTGATTAACGACTTCCAGTAATGACCCTGCCAGGAGCATCCCTGTGTTTCTCCAAGAAGGTACCCTCTGAACTAGATCATTATGGGAGCTTGTCATTCGTCAGCAATTTAAAAGCTGATAAGTCAGCAGCACACACTTTGGGATGAGACTGTGCTGGTTTCCTTGATGTCTGTTGTGCTTTTCCTTTTTTACCTTCAGAGACAGATAAAACTCATATGGTTATGGCCAGTACTGTTTGCTTAACAGCACCGGAGAGAATAGAAGGAGGAGAATCATTCCTTACTTGCCCCTTCTGATCCTCTTTTCAAAAGTATCTGATGTTGACAATCTAAGGCAGTGATTTAAAAAAATGCATTAAGTCCAAAATTTCTTGCCCAGTTATAGCTCAAAGACATGATGATAAAATAGTGTAGCATATAATTCCAATAAAAAATGCATTTTTCCAGCTCCAAAAACACTGGGAGATTAACTCTGACAGCTTAGGTGTCTATGTTGTGCTAAATAGCATCCAAGTCCCTACATGCCCACTTTCTCAGAACGTAAGTGTAAAACCAGTGCAAGCCCTGTACATGCCAGAGGTGATTCAGATCAGGTGTACCACTTACTGGTCCAACGCACAAAGCCAGTACTAATGAGGACAAAAGCACAACCCCAGAGGCAGCATGCTAGGCAAACCAGACCTTTGGTCTGCCCATAGGAAAATAAAGCTTTAACAAAGGCTGGGCCAGAAAACCCAATCCAAGGTAATACACCCATCTTTAAAACATCCAGCCATGCCTTTGATACTTTTACAGGGCTTTCTAAAGAGCTCCCTGGAGCTTCATCAAGACCAGGCACTGCAAAGAGCAGGTGACCCATGCTTGGAAGCTGCCTTGACATCTGCAAGTGCTTTATGGTCCTAGAGAGAAAGAGAGAGGAAGAGGGGATCCTCTAATGAGGTTATTACCAGTGTCTGGCACTGCAGCAAGGCTGTACAATGCCTCCTGCACTCCTTCCTCCTACAGGAAAGGAAAACCCTTTGTGGGAAGGACTTAAAGGGCTCTGAGACACCAAAGGTACCACCTCTCAGTAGAGTCACAGCTTTGGAGCAATTTGGCATGGAAAGGAAAAATTTCTAGTATTGTCAGCAAACCAAAAGCAAAATAAACAGCAGAGTCTCCATCACCACATGTGCTTGTGTGTTTACAGTCTTGATTTATCTGGCAGAATAGAGCCAATTTAGACTTGTTGGACTGCATCTGTCCATAGCCTCTCTGTGCCTCAGTTTCCTTCTTCTTTACAAAGGGTTAACTCTGACTCAGAGGCGACCAGAATTTTCTATTTCCTTTGGACCCATCTATTCTGACTATAACAACCAAGTCCCACGGGGAAAGAAACCATCAGGCAAAAGCCATCATTCACATCAGTATTGCCAGCAGGCTCAGAGACACAGAACAAAAAGCTGCTCTCCCTGACCCCATTTCCCCACACAACACTGACACGGAGTCTGATACAGCAGTGAGTGCAGAGCTACTCCGAGCTCAAACAGGCACCTGCATCCTAAAATAGGGATACGCCATACCCCCCTGCAGGTCCTTGAGACCCCACCTTCTATCACACCAGCTCCTGCAAGTCCTACAGAAAGCTCTGCATCTCACAGCTGTGACCAAGTAACAAGGGAACCAGAGCTGTAACACTGTCTTCTTACAGCCTGAGCTTCCACTCTCCTGCCCCAGCCCCACTCACTTGCTGGAAAAGCACCACAGCAAAAGGAAAAAGATGCAGCTCTAGTTTTTCTTTACAAGTACTGGAACAAGCAGACACCCATCAGGAAACCCTTTCAAGGCTCCCTTCTCCTACCTGCCCTGGGAAACTTTCTGCTAGGTATTTTTGTTTGCTTCATTGCAATCTCGCCCCACAACGCAGCTCTCCTGGTTTTGTTTTTCAATACCTCCTTTTGTTTTATATCACATTTCCAAATCATGACAAACAAACAAAAACCAACCCCAACAAACAAACAAAACGCCCAATAACCAAAACCTTCCTCTTTCCAGCAACACCTCCTTCCGTTCCCAGCCTTTCTTTAGTAAGTTCAGTAAGGAACCAGCTTCCTCCAAGGACCCCATCAGAGCTTCTTATCAATTAGGGTAATTGGCACCCAGCTGAGCCTATCTCCCAGTTGGGACCCATTAACACTCAATCAAGACAACCCCAGGCCCTAACCTCCTCCCGGTTGCAGTTCTCCTCTCTATCAGTGCACAGGTCTGTGCACAAAACCCTCTAGAGGCCATGTGGTTGTCCATCCATCCTGTCTGCAAAGCAAGGATAATGATAATGAGTGTAACGAGCAGGCGGTGCTCTGGGGGAGCTTTGCACAGAGCTGTTCTCTAGCATTGGAGATATGCAATTAGCTTTACCCCCATGTCACAGGCAGGAGAACACCAGGTTCTTGAGGGCAAGATGGAGACTTGGGAAGTGTGGGGTGCCTGCAGGCAGAGCTACCTTGCTCTCGGTGGCATCAGGTGGGGAATTAATCCGTGGTACTCTGCTATTCACTAGGTCCAATATCTCATTCTTTGTGACAACAGCACCGCCAATTTTCATGGCCCTAGGTCACCTTTTCAAGGGCTTTTTTTTTATCTAATCACAAGGGTCAGAAAGCAAATAACAGCAACTCCATATGTTGGAAATTAAAGAGCTCCATAATCTTCTTTAACCTTGTTCTTTCTTTAAAGTTTCGATTTACTTTGGTTGGCTGCTTGGAGCTGATGTCCTGGGACACTTTCAAATAGTTGGGTGAGGGAGCAAGCTGGCCTAGTTATCCTCTATGTCCTCTCCCCCACCACTTACATAGTGTCCCCCAAGGATACAGTCCGTCTTAAACCATATAGTCATGGGACAGAGAAAACAGCCTTCCTTTACCCTCTGTTTGCCATGAGACTTCTCCCCACTTGAAGCTGTCAGCATTGTGCTGCACCCCTTCAGCTACTCCCTAAATACACTTTAACCTCTCCTGTCAAACCCACGGGCCCCATCTGCATCCACCTGCCTGTTCAGGAGTTGTGTTTTGCCTGGTTGCACAGTCCTGAGCAAACCAAAGCTGCCAGGGAGCAGCACGAGTTCCTCCCTTGCACTCCTCTGTGATTTATTTCTATGCCACACATCTCCAAACAGCACACCAAGGTTTGGTCTAGTTTTAAAATATACATGAAAATATCCATGTCTGCATTTCCATGTGTATATAAAAGCTGGGGGACAGGGAAAGGGAAATCTGTCAGATGACCTAGCAATTCAGAGCCAGCCAGAAAGCATTTCTTCTCCCATGTTTCTGAAAATAACTGGTGCACATTTGATTTCAAAGTAATAAACAGTACAGACATTTTCCAGCCATATTTATATCACTGTAGGAGGACACAGCAGGAGACTGGGTTAGTGAACTAGTTTTTCCTCTCTGCTGCTCATGTACTGGATGAATTGAAGCAGTACTTCCAGAAAAATCATCTGTTCCCAGGCAAAAATCACTTTCTTTGCCCCTTCTCTTGTCTGCTTTACAGAAGGTTCAAGGAACTCATATCAGCATCAATCAATAGTCCCATCTCCCTGCTGCAATCCAGCTCACAGGAGAGGGAGGAACTGGCATTGCCCTGAGAGATGGGCTCTCTGTCTCTGCCTGGTGCACAGATACCATCTGTCTTGGGTGTCTGGAGTAATTTACTTCCCATTTTTGAGGTGTTTGAGATAATGATACTAATTTATGTCCAATATATTAGACTCCCAGGGATTCTTGTTGGTACCAACCTTTTGATCACTCTCCTATTTAAGCCTGATGGTATTCTGCTCATGTTTTGAGATCATGTTATGCCCGAAGCCCATAAGGACTGTTACTGCTGTTGTTACGAACGATCTCCTAATTGACTGTTCTGCAGCCTCAGATGCCAAACATTCTAGTGACATGGGCATCACCCCAGGACTGGTCAGTCAAAACCCACCCATGTACACAATGTCTGGCATTCCTGGGGAATTTGTGAAGGTGATGTGGTTTGCTCAGGGTGTCCCAGACCTTTGAGGCACAAACAACAGTAAATCATTAAATCAGTGAGCTCATTCATAGGGAACAGACTCTCTCCAGTAAGATTTCTTTCAGGAATTTTGCACCAAACTGTGGATCAGGGGGTGCTAACTCAGACAAGGAGCAATACAGCACCTTGCACAACAGACCTGAGACCTCACCTGGGCTATTTGGGCTCCATTTTTTGAATCTTGTACAGATAATAACAAGAAAAGTTGACCAAAGATACTGACACTGTCCTGGAAGCAAGAATCTCCTAAGATCTATGATTATCTTCAACACTTACTCTTTCAGCAATCTCAGAAAAGACATTTAGCCATCACCTCTCCGTTTTCCCTTCTGTAGCACAGCTCATCTGTCACACAAACAGTTGTAGGAATTCAGGTCATCTCACAGGTGGCTGTGAGGGATGCTCCCTACTTTGGTCCCTCCTGAGCTGCCTACTTAAGTGTGGGAGCCTGAATCTCCTCGTGGGGCACATCTGTGATGTAAACCCTGCAAAGCAGCAGCATTTGCTAAAAGTCATGTAGTAAAAATGAACCAAATGGTCATCCAACCCATCTGTAAAAAAACACAGATTCTACAAACCTTTCCTTTCATAACTGTATGGGTCAAGGATGAATAAGTCTACGTTTCTTGGATGGAAGGCATAAAATAATTTATATTCTTCTCATTAGGTAATTTTTTTATATTTTTTCCCAAATGAATAGTTTCACCTATTGATGGACTGCAGCAATTTCTAGAAAGAACTTGGCCAGAGAGCCAAACGAAAATACATCGCCCAGTTCTTCCTAAGGAGAGAAACAGGTGAAGGGGCCATCCATCACCACATCAAAGCAGAGCTCGCCCCTTTGTAGTGCCCATGAATGAGACTCGTTTTGTCCTCCTAACAAGTGGGTCCCGTGTGGAAGATGGCGCATTGATTCTCCAGCGGCTACTTTTAAGGGCTGCAGCAAAACCAATCAACTTGATGTCATCGACGGCTTTTGAGACACTGACTAAGGATCTCTGGAGGGCGGAGGGGACAATACAACCTGGAAAGCCCTCCTTCCTTTCAGCCTGCCCTGCACTTCCCCTCTCGCCTTGTTCTCCCTCTCCTCTTTATTAAGCCGCTTTTGTGGGGCTTTCACCCATTCTCTCCAACAGTGAAAAAGTGAAAAAGTCCAAGTGAGTGAATCTCCTCCTCCTCTTTTTTTCTTTTTCCCCCTCTTTTCTCTCATCTTTTTTCTAAGCAGTGCCTGCAAGGGATGGCAGGGCTTTCAGTGTGTTGGGGTCCCTGCCACGCTGCTTTGTTGGCTGCCCAGCATTGTACTTCCCAAGGCAGTGCAGGTGCAGCAGGGTTTTGTCTGGGTGTTAAACACCGGCTAATTAGCCAGAGGGAGGGGAACGGGGATTGCAGCCGGTAGCATTCATTACACACAGGCATTCAGGTTCCACAGGAACCGGGATCTGCCCAAGTAGCGCAATCCTGACTTGTTTCTACCCCTGCTGCAAGACAAGAGAGATTTTGGGAAGCAGGATCACGCCCGGCGTGGGTTCATTCGCCTCCTCTCCTCTCTCGTATTTGCCACTATCTGAGGAGAGTATCTCTGATAGGAAGAATAAATTGACCTCAGCTCTCCACAGCAATCCCACACCCGGGGAATGGTGAAATGACATATTGGCTCAGGAAGCTGAGGAAAGACACAAAGCCCTGTAAAAGAAACACAAATTATCTGCACATAAAATAACACAGACAGCCCTGGCATAGAGGGCTAATGAGTGAGGGTCTGCCCTGACTTCAGCAGTTTTTCTTTGCAAGATCTCATGAAAATAAATCTATAATGCACACCATATGCAGTTTACGTGGCATTTGGCCTGGATATTTATTTTGAAAGACAAGAGTCTTAGCTTGGTTTCATTTGTCACTGAAAAGGAGAAAGAAGAGGCATTAAATAAGCAAAAATAGAAAAACTTTGACCAAAATCCAGAACATTTACGGCAGCAATTCCACAAGGTAACAGTTTCATCCCAGGTATTACTGTGTGCTCACTCCAAGGTGTTTGGAGGAATACCTTTCAGAGCTACACTTGAACACTCACCGAGTAAACCACACCAATGGTCTGTGCTCATGAGATGGGCACAAACCACCACTGGCTGCTAGAAATAAAATGGGAATTTGTTGGGCAATGGGGACTATTCATTCCCTCAGGTCTTCCAACCTCACATTTCCAGAATGAGAGTTGCTCCCTATTCACATCTCCCATTTGTAAGCCCAGCCAGGTCAGAGCAAATTCCGTGTTGATTTAGCAGCATTTTACATTTACTTTGGACTCACTTTGTGCTGGTGTGTATAACTACATAAGTATCAGGCAATCAGGGGAGCAAAGATGTGCAAGTAAAGCAAAATAACCCATACAAAAATCTGGAAAGGAACAGTTCCAAAAAGTCAGTCAAATATTTTTGATCTGCAGAAATTAGGCATCTACATTAAGTATGGGTCTAGGTGAAAGCTGCAGATAACTCTCTCGCAGTCCAGGTCAAAAGTAAAAAACCCATTTCGTATTTCCCCTGCCAAGCCCATGTTTGTGGGAACTTTCTACAAAAGGTTTCAGGCAACATAAAATGTTCCCGGCACCATTTTCAGCTGTATGTCCCAGAGACACAACTCTGTACTTAATTCAGGTTTAATAGGCTGCGATTATATTAAATAAATACCAGCTGAACTGATTATTTAATATGTAGTTATAGCTGTTTAACAGCCATGCAACTGACTGTTACATCTCAATAAACGTATGTTTTTCATCGATCACCTAGTATTTTATTTCACATCCCATAATTTTCCTATATAATTCTTGGGCCTTCAAAGCATTGCTGAGGGTTGCCCCAGCCTGCTGGGCTGATCCTAGCAGTCATAGCAGGAACATGCCCCAGAGACACTGCCTTTCCAGGTCCTCTTCCCAGGTTAGGTCTCTGCCTTCCACATCCTCCTTGCGTTTTCAGGTGATGTGAAATTCCTCTTTGCATCCCCTCCAGACTTGCCCAGCTGCTCTGTGCTGGTAATACAGCTGCATCCCTCCACCCCGGTGCTGGCCTCCTTGCAGGAAGTCAGAGATCATTCTCCTCTCAACAGGCTGTAAAGAGTTTAAACCTTCAAGAGACTCTAGAAATGTATAATCTGGATTTTGTCCTTTAAAATTCATAGTTTCTCACCCATCAATGCTTTCCAGCTGATATTTGTGCTCTCCCCTTTGTTATCAGTCTGGCTGCAGCTCTTTTGAAAGCAGTTACTCAGCTAAGCGGCATCTCCATCCCAGCGCTGTCAGGCATTTGGAATGATCATAAGATATATAAATAAGAAATTGTTTCTAAAACCTCCATCTATTTGCAACCCAGTGAAGGGAATAACAAGTTGTTGCAAAAGCACATTTGTTGAGGTTTGACAACTACACCACAGATACAGTTTGTGCTGCAGAGCTGGTTACCCCAACTAATCACTTCCCTTCCCCAAAGACAGTGTCAAAATAAAAATTATATATATGTGTATTTAATTACCTTCTGCTGTTACTACACACAAAATGGGTTTTTAGGGGATAAATTTTACAAAGCCTTTTATTAGCCAAGCACCCGCAGAAACTGCAGGCAATGCCATTTCCATGTATTATAGCAGTGGAATTTCCATGTTCCCACAGAAATTTCAGGGGGACACAGCAAATAGCAGGTTATTTGTCTGATTTGTGTATGCCAGTGTAAGGTCAGTGAGCCTGAAAATACAGACATCATTTGAAAAGTGGCAGGGAAGAAAAATAAAAGAGGGGAGGGTGGGGGGGAAGGAAAAAAAAGATGTTTTGCACTATTTAGCACTGCCTACACTTTCAAAATAAAAAAGACAAAACCGTCAACATTCCTGGCTGTCACAAGCTGCACTTTCCTATCCAGATCCCAGCCCACTGAAGCCAGTAGTAATAAATGCTCAAGAGCCAATAAACACTCCTCAGGATTTAGCACTGGAGAAGCACAGGGTAAGGAATAGACAATTCCTTGTTATTACCATACCATAGCCCCTTCCTTAAAATGCCCTGACACGATTTCTCAGACAACAAATCAGCTTTTCCTGATGCACTAAAGCCCAATTATGCACTGCAAAAGCTTATTTTTACTCTCCATATTCCATACCCCTGTGATAGCTTTAATCACAAGCAAGCACACATGCACGAGAAGAGAAAATGCAGATCTTACATTTCGGAGAAATAATTCTTTTTGCAAGTTAATACTCCTCTGAGCAAGTGGAAAAGTCCCATCCTCACTCAGCCAGCATGATCTTTATTTGCTCTGTATTTTCCTGACACAGCCACAGCTCTGCACCATTCCATCATATGGTAGAGGTATTAATTCACTATTTCCTGCATTATACAATCCCCACTTCCTTTCCAGTTTTCTCACTCTAATGATGCTATAATAAAAAACAGAGGTAATAATGAAATCGGAAAATAGTGTAATTTCTAGCTGGCTAGAATAGAGCACAGCTCTGGAAGCTGCCTTGCTACTAGCTTATTAGATGAGGGTTTTGAACAGTGTTTGAATGACTACTCATGAACTGCCTCAAAAATCTGCCAACACAGCATTACTGCCCTTCTGCGCAGCAGACCAAGGAGTGACTCACTGATGGTCAAAGCCAGGTAGACCAAAGAATCAGCACCTGGGGGTTATGTTCAATATTGACAGCAGCATTCCCTCAAACAGGGTGGATTTTGAGATTATAATTGTTGCATGCCTCAACACAGTGAAGAGTCCAACATGCAAGGATTGACTCTGCTCCCACATTCCTCCTCCTGCACTGGCCAGGTACTGCCATAGATACCAGGGAGCTCCTTCTGATTGTCTTGGAATAAACAAGATCTGAATCGAGACATTAAAATGAAAATTTTAATGACCAATTTGGAGATATTTCCTTTCAGCCCACCCAGAGACACACCTTCCCCTGTACACTCTACCCCTCAGCTGATTTTCAAAACTTCATTCATGCACCCATGACAATTCCTTATGCAGATGCATTTTCTCAGAAGAAGTCCTCATGGTATAGTTAAAGATACTGATCTTCTGGCTGCCTTCAGCTTTCAGAACTCCTAATACCAGGGGAAAGGGCATTTCAAAAGCAGAGTGCTCCTGGAAATTGCAGTAATACCCTTCGAGCCCTCTTTTTGGGCTAAGATTGTCACTGGGGAAGTTATGCAGCCAACCTGAAACACAATAGATTTCTTTGAGCTCTGGACAGGGAGTGCCTCAAAATTGCACAGAGGGTTACTGCAGTGCTACCTGGATGTCACTGAGAGCAGAGAATTTAAAGGAAACCTGGGCATTTCCCACTCACTGCATCCATCAACATACAAATGAGACAGTAGTTTGGATGCTTTTCTCAACCAAGAAGAAATATCATCCTGCTCCTACTGCACAGCCACAGAAGCAAATGTGAGGAAGGGAATGCCATCCCCAGAAATTGTGACAAGGACAGCCTCTTGATGTGTAATCAACTAAATTGGGAATGGAGAAGTTTAGCAGGTACCAACGGACAGTAGATCAGGGAGGAGGCTGTCCTCAGTCCCAAGGACACTGGTTTCAAGGTCTCTGCTCCACAGGCCGCTCAAACTGAACCTCTGGGCTCACTCTCATCTTCCATTAGCCCCTTCCAACGTCCTAATTTTATGCCTTCCCTTTCGTCAGAGGAGAGCATTCAGCTTCACGACAGGCCTGGCCTCATCCTTTTCCAGCTGAACAGTGGGTTTGCAGAAGAAAACTTAACTCTTCTGCTCTGTAGAGAACAGGACAGAAACACAAAAATCCCTTTAATGGACTCTGGCTAGAGCATCCCTTCCATGTGAGGGTCACCCCTCCACTACCCATGAGGAAAAGGCAGAGATGAAGGGGGGATATGGGCTCTTGCCAAGCTTTGTGAGCTCATACTGAGCAGCCAGACCTGTATCTCATCCTGAGACAAAAAATCCTCATGTGGGAGAAAGTGTGAGGGAATAACTGCTGCACTCATCCGCCTCCAATGAAACAGGAGCCTGCAGCCGAGCCCTCCCCACCTCTTGCAATTAGAGCGAGCTTTGGGGGCAATAAACAGCACCCAGCTGGTTGCAGTATGACCCCAAGCACTTGGGATTCAGTGTCTGGAGCCTTTTCAAGCTTTGCAAACACGGACTTAACAGGGAGATGCATTTACACAGGTGATGGTGGACTGCAGCTGGGAGGAGGGAGTGGATGGCTGGAGCGCTCAGTATGGGATGGATCCAGAGACACCAGGACTCTCAATGGTGAAAAGGTGGCAATGAGATGCATGCAGCCAACCCTGATTTCCAGCATCAGTTGAACTGAGTTCCTGGGAAGCAGGAGGATTATGTGCCTGGTGTCAACGCAAAGAAAAGTGACAATGTGCACCCCCTTCCCAAAATGAAGGGGGAAAGGATGTCCTGTGCCCCTTCACCTGGCTGTCAGCGCTCTGCATAGGTCTGTGCACCTGCAGAGAAAATTCCCCATAACAGAAGCAGATCCCAGACTGCATTAGCTACTCTGTACTGTGAACAGAAAGGCACACCATCCATCTTTCCTCTGAAGGGAATTTCATGCCACCAGTTCTGCATTTTGATCCAATAGCTGTCACCTGAAACTGCCAGAGCTTCCAAGCACGACCACAAAGAGAGAGACAGTTGCTTGATGCAGCACTATTCAGAATCTGCCCAAACACATGATGGATACAGTGTCTGAGTGTTTTGACCTTCAAACCTCTCCCTCAGCTTTTCCATAGTCTGTAGTCAGATAAAATGGTGGTTTCATTTATTCGGCATATGTGGGCAGAGATAGGTGTCTGTTGACTGATGGTATCAGGTTGCATAATTTGCTTTTAATTTATATCTGTCCTCCCAAAGTGTCTAGTAGGGGGAATAAAATAGATCTGAGGATAAAACAATGGCTTCAGGGCAGAAGGGATGTACAGAAGATACAGTCCTCTGCTCCCAACACACGTCAACCTCTGTTAAGCACCTGAACAGCCTTTAACAGCTCCTGTGGGCTTCAAACTATCATGTAAGGTAGGAAATGATGCCTAATTGGTTTGAGCCCAACTAGAACAGGTTTCGGAGAAGATATCAGGAAACAGAAATCTAGGATTGTACTAAACTGCAAACGCCATGCTAAAGGGATGCTCAAGCATGCTCTAGTCAAGGACTAGAGAGAGAGCAAGTGTATCAAAGCAAGAGAGAGGTCAGAGACAGGCTCAGTCACACCAGACAATCTGTTAACTCCTTTGCTTTTGGGAGGGAATGACAGACCCCGAACAACAAAGAGCAGCTTGGTGTGGTACAGTGGATTGTCTGGGAGCAGGGACAAGGACAGCCATTTTGGGAAGCAGAAACTGACCATTAGGACAAAATGACCAGAAACATGACCCACAAGAGCAGCTACAGCACATGGCACATTGGAAAGGCAAGGGCAGCAGGGGGGATTGCCTGACACCTTTACCAACCACAGGGACTGACCAGTCCTGAGCCTGGAATCGATCTGAAGTGAGTTTGCCAGACAATTTTTTTGAGACTTTGATTAAGACAGCAATCTCTTCACGTGTCAGCCACAGTTTGTTGTTTCATTTACAGCTCCTTCCAGTTTGCAAACACAAGAGCAGCTTGTGTTTGCAGAAACTGGCCGCCTGTGTTAATTAATCCTGAGACACTGAGCATTTTCTCAGCCTTTGTAATCACACCTGACCTCTGCATTTGCAGAAAGACACCCCTTTTAAAGCACTTACTGCCAGATTTCACTGCAGCCATATTCAGCCATCCCGCTTCTGGAAGAAGGAACATGTCACCTTGCTGTGAACTTATCCATACACATCAGCAGCTCACCTTCCTCCACATGAGGGGAAGGACACAGGCATTGCTCAGCACCTTCAGTTTGTGGCCACCAGTTTGCATGGGCATAGGAGTAATATTAAATTCAATCACAAGGGTAAATCATGTCTGTGCCATTTATCCCTGCAGGACCCTTTACTCCTCACCAGAAAAGTATCTGCATCTTCTCCATCCTGAGGCCGTCTTATATTGCAGGAATGATCAGCTGACTCTTTACTTTCTCTACAGTTTCTTTTTAACACAAAGTTTGTTACCTAGACATAAAGCACCCTTTTGCACAAAGCAGCACTAGTGCATTTATCCCACCTGGATTCCCTCCTTTGCCATTCAAGACTTTCTTGGACTCAGGATTCAGTTTATGACAGGCAAAAGCCCTACACTGATTTGCACTGCAGCATTGTACAAGCTAATCATTCACACATGGGATTAACTGGTCTGAATCGCAGTAAAGATGGGGAACCAGTATGTAAAAAGCCCCATGTAAACCAACTGTTCATCCAGTTTGATTTCCTTGTAATGCCTCAGCTCACATCAAGGCTTATCTGGGATCTAAATGCTTATTTCCCGTGCAATCCTAACTGGGGTAAACCCTACTATTTCAAAGAGTCATGAAGCAACATTCATAAAAATAATTTTAACAGGACCACTGGTCACTCCCAGCTCCATCGCTCACAATGGAAGGAAGAAGCCCCTTTCCTTGCTTATACCCCACTATTTCCAGCCTGATCTTGTGAGCAAAGCATGGCCAGTGAGGAAAAAAACCCCATCCCAACA
Organism: Pithys albifrons albifrons; assembly: GCF_047495875.1. Taxonomy (NCBI): domain Eukaryota; kingdom Metazoa; phylum Chordata; class Aves; order Passeriformes; family Thamnophilidae; genus Pithys; species Pithys albifrons. The sequence goes on along the minus strand of NC_092470.1, from coordinate 15,797,300 downwards.
CCTGAACTTCTCTGTGTCTTTGGTAACTAATTCGACTCACGACTTTATTACAAAGCACAGTACGGCTATAGGCAGGACAGAAGGGGACCCTGAGACCAGAAGAGAATTTGAGCTCCAGAAAGTAATGGCTGCTTAGAAATAAATTTATTTTGAAATAAAACAAAATAAAGAAAGAAACAGTAAGATCCAGAGCAGGATCACTATCTTATGAATATATGTCAGACTCTAAATCTCAATCCAGCAGGTGAACAAGTCATCCTAAGAATATGGCTCTGTGAGAGGATGGACAGTCCCAGGAGCCAGAACAACACTGAACATAGAGAACAAAACTGGAATTTCAGTAGAGCTATCCAGGAGATCAGACTGGGTCACATAAAAATGGTCCCTCCTTGTCTTACACTTGGTGAATGTTGGATCCCAATGGTGGGTCTCCCAACATGAAGGACATCCAGGCTTTCAGGTTTGCTTCATACACAAGTGAATCTCAGGAGAGGTGGGATGGGACAAGCCACACTGTATAAGATTGACTTAATGGCCAGCACTTGGTTATTCAAAGCTGGCAACTGTGGGAAACCCTTAGAAACTTCTCCCTGGGGTATCTCCACTAGTTACCTAGAAACTCAGACTGTTTTATGAGCAGAAAATATGTTGGGAGGCATGTTAGCCTCATCTGCCTTAAAAAAGCGCTATTTTCCCCTTTTCCCCACCCCGCAATTTCATTAGTTGAGAACTATTTACGGGCTTTAACTACTCTTCTCTTCTTTGCAGCCTGGATTTCCCAGCAGTAAGAACATCCCAGCCTCTTCCACTTCCAGCATTGTGGCCTCAGCCAGACACAATCTGTACAAGCTTTCACAGCAACTACAGGACTTTGTGTGAATAAGAAACCCTTTATGAGCCTAATACCTCAGCATGCTGTTCTGAGACCTTAGAGAAACCTACTTGTGAGAGATCTTGCCTTAGGGGGGGCAAATGGTTGGGGGTGGGGGAAGCCAGCCCATAACTGAACCCAGCAAGCTTTCTAGTTGATTGTCCTCTCCTTTTGTCCAGGATCTTGCTGAATTTTCTTTACAGCCTGTTTGCTGACCATCACAGAGCAAACAGCCCAGTAGCCATTGAATTATCCCTGCGCATCGTCTGTGGGTTTCATGAGTGATTTCCCAAAGTTAGTGCATTGTCTTAACAAAGCGACGGGGGCTCAGTGGCAGGGAGGGAGGTCAGCGTATTAGCCTTTCACCTCTGGAGGCCTCAGCTCAAATCCTGGCTCAGGTTACCAAAGAAAGCCAGTCTGATGTGCTCTGACCGTGTCTGCAGGGCAACGCTGCCTCCGGAGCAGCCAGGCCAGCAGATGTGTTACACACCACATGCAGTTTCAGCACCCCATGACCCTGCACAGAACACCCATACTGGGACTCCACTTCCAGGGGACCTTGACTAAACCTGACAGTTTCATGGCTACAAATTGCCACGTCTCTTATGACCATGAAAAGGCCAACAGCATCCAAGACAGCTTGGAAACATTTCCCTGTTTATTAACTTTCTCTTGGGTTTGCTGATGGTTTTTTTCCAGTCTAACTGTATCAGGTGAAAATTTACTGACCCTTTCTCTCTTTATCATTCTGATTCTCTCTCTGAGAGATGATGCAGTTTAATATAGTTTAACTATAAAATAGCTAGGATCACACTTTTCTGTGAGGGACTCTGCTTTAGATGGGCTGAGCTGCTTGGGGATTTATTTCTTTAATTACACTAGAAGTAAAAATAATTGATTCTGTAAAAAAAAAAATGGATCCAAAAATCATCTCAACGTTTACAGACTGTTCCTGGAGATAAGGCTGAGCTTGGCACTCAGAAACGTACTTTTAGAGAGGAAAAGTTTTACTATTCTTCCTTATATTTAACCATAGCCACCAGCTGTGAATTTCTGCAACAGCCTTCTGGGAAGAGTATCAAGGACAAAAATGCAGCTTTAGAGGTTAAGGTAGAGCAGTTTAATGAAAATTTAAGAAGTGGCTGCCAACAGGAGAGATGGGCTTTTAACTTTATCTGAGATGTAGCCTACTTAGGGATCTGACATAAGTTTAAATTGTTTGTATCTAAAAAGTGCTCTGGTTTGGTTCAGAAAGAAGTAAAGCTGAGGTGTTTTTCCAAACCAGCTGATCTCTTGGCACTCTCAAAAAGGATATCTTACAGGAACAGTAGATTTCTAAGCACTTCTAAATTTTCTGCTTCCTGACTTCAAAAAGAGGGGGGTTGCTGAGGTTTGATGCATGGCAAGGTGAACCTTCAGATGCTTTCAAGGCCAGGCTGGGCGGAGCTCTGAGCAACCTGGTCTAGTGGGAGGTAGCCCTGTCTATGATGGGTTTTGGAATGAGATGATCTTTAAGGTCCCTTCCAACCCAAACCATTTTGTGATTCTGTGCAAGTGGCTACAGCAGTGAAGGATGGGGGCAGGAGGACAGGTAGAAGTGGGCTGCATATTGAGCTAGCAGACAGGTTCACCCATTCTCAGGACCAGACTCATTCACAAGATCAGTTCCCACACTTGTTTTTCAGAAGCCAGTCAATCTCAGGTAGACCAAGCACACTAGAGGCTCATCTGTCCCACCAGCACAAACTTACAAGGGTTCAGCAATTGCTCCTTAAGACCTTCATGTCCTGTGCAAGCTCAGATTTTACTCAGCCCACTGTGAGTACTCTCAGCAGACCTGACCTGTATACCTGATGCAGACAACCTAGAGCCGACCAGTGTGAACAGAAGCTCTGAGTTTGGGGGTCTGGACTTTTGAACCCACTCATCTGCCCATGAAGGCACCCGGTCAGGGCTGAGCATGGACGAGTGAGTTTTCCCTGCTCACATCACTGCTGTTTTGCAGGAGGCAGAGACCACAATGGCTGTCAAGCAGATACAGCCTATTGGTGCTATTTTCACTTTAGGTATTTCTTTTCCCTTCATGGAGGGAAAAAAATACAAGGCCTTTTAGACCTGGTGAGGAACGGCTGTTTGTTTAGACAGCCAAATGAAGTCACTGCTGAGAAAGGATGCCCTCACACCCCCTTTAATACTCACTTGCCAGAAATCATAATGGAGTGAAATGACCCATCACCATCTGCAGCTGTCTGATATAACTAGGAATGTTGTGCCTCCTCCTCCTCCTCCATCTCTTGTAATCAGACAAAAGCCAAACTTATCATTGGCATTTACCAACAAATAAAAAATCATCTCCCTAGAATGAAAATTACCACATAACTAATTTTTCCAGCAAATTGCCCTGGGAACCTTCTAATGAAGGCTACAGCATCCAAGCCTGCCCTGCTTTGGGGTCTGGCCAAGGACTGCACCAACCCCCAGCCCAAGCAAAGTTGCCCTTAAGCAGCTCCACAATTTAACACCATGCCTCAAGACAAATGGAAAACTAAGCATTTTTAATTTGCATTTTAAAACAAAGGCTTCTAATATCCAGACCATTAACTTGGCTATGAGGCTTTCACAGCAAAACTTGTTACCCACTCTGTGTTTTGTTGTCACTAAGATATATTAAACACTATTAATTGTGATGCCTTGCTATTATGCTATTTGGAGACTTGCCACAAGCCTGCTTCCGCCCAACCTGTATTATGCTGTGAACCTTGGAGGCATTTTAAACATCTCGTGCAAAATTCATGAACTTGAAAAGGAGCCTGTCTATATTTCCAACATCTTGAGGGGCTGGGGAGCTTTTCTGAAACCCAGCTCAGTTCAGGGCTCATCCCTCGCAGCTACTACATCTCAATCCAACCAGTCAAGCCCCCTCTCAAGCCCTGATGATTACCAAGGTCTATATGCACCTTCCTTCTAATGAATACAGGCTTACGGACATCTCATGCATTATTTACCAAGGTGTGCTTATTATGATTGCAATGATTTAAGGCAGTTTGTTACAGGCACAGCTCTGAGTGATTTCGATCAATAGAAGAAACAAGAACAAGCCAATCTGCATAGAACAACAGTCTGAGTCCTTAGGGGCTATGCTTCCCTGATTAACCCTTCCCAATCTGGCAGTAAAAGAGGTTTGCACTGGTTTGATAGACACAAATAGTTGGTTTCCTTCCCTTTCCCTCCCCATTCTTGTCAGGAGTGAAGAGGCATTCAAAGGGGTTATTCAGCTCCTCCAGCTGTTTGTTGGGCAGGATCCCATATGCTGGCACAGCACTCCTCCTGGTATTTAATGTGCACCTTGGATGTGGCTGTAATCTACCATTAGCATATGTCATGGCCCCACCCCCACACCCCATATACAAAACCTCTATCTTTTCTCCCAGACACAGATTTAGTGACAGTGGCCTTTGCTGCCAGTGTGGAGATCACAGGTTGAGCCCTGAGAATGACTAAGGCAGCAGGCATGAAGAAGCAATTACTGCAGACAAGTAGCTGGACATGGATCCTCCTTGCATGAAAGGCAATGGGAGCTTAATCAGTGAGAGCTGAAAGGAGGCAGGGAGAAGGATGCAGAGCAGTTGTGCAATTTCCCAGGTTTAACGGCTGAGAGGTCCCAATTCCTGCACCTGATACCTTCTAAACTACAGTGTTATGGTACAGCATTCACTCTGTGCACCCTGTGAGCCAGAAAAGACCTCTGGACCAGTCAGGAAGACCTGGTGATGTTTCTGTAATGTCCCACCACAATAGTGTGGTCTCAAATGTCAGAAACCTCTCTGCTATAGGGCAGGGAGCAGGTAGCTATAATCTCTAGGCAGAGCAGCCCAAGGACTGTGGTTTTAAGGGCAACCAATAAACACTGCTCTATATTTATCCCAAAGATCCTCACATGAGGTGAGTCTGGAGACGTCCTTCTTCACTGAGTACACGGCTGGTCTCAGCTTGCTTTGCTCTTACATGAGAGCTTTGGATCGGACCTGGCACACGGGAAATATATTCATTACTTCAAAGGGGAAGCAAACAGGATGTCTGGACAAAGCACCAAATAAAAGGCTAATGACACAAATGGATATTTAATACAATGACTTCCTCTGATTATCCTATAAGGAAACACTTCAAATGCTGTCCATTTTCTACATCCTGAATCATTGTAATATGCATCAGAGGCTGAGAGGGAATTTTCCACACCATCCAATGGCAAGGTGGGGCTGTGCTCTTACCTGCCTGCTGCAGATGGATGGTACAGCATGTACATCCTGTGCCAGCTGCAGGGGGTTCTGGGGATGCTTTGCCGAGCAGCAAGATGGCAGCACCCTTCCTGCTCCCCATCACCTGCTTGGCATCCCCAGTACAGGGAGAAGAGCGACAAGGCATCACTGTGGTGGCTGATCACCTTACAAAGCTATTCCCAGTGATACAGAGGAGACCAGTTACTTTTCCCCCTCCACTCTATCCCTGTCATAACCAGCAAAGCATTAGGAGCTGCGGATAACATCAGCACTGGGATACCACCACTTGGGTTCAGCCCCCAGGCTTGGTCTCCACAGGACTGTCCTACAGTCTGAGCCATCCCCAGGGCACTTCTGTGCTGGGGGGGGGGGGTCACTGAACAAACAGCATTTAACCCGAATCCCTGCTTAGATTAAACCAAGACAGGATTTCATTAGCATGGCACTTGTTCTGCCGCTGCTGATCTCCCTGGAGAAAATTGAAGCCTTTTGCTTTATCGCAACTGGAGGAAAGAGACAAGAACAAAGTAGTTCAGTTTGGAGAAAAAAAAATTGTTTCCAGAGTCACCATGACCTGATGATTGCTTTGGGTTAAACTATATCCAACCCAAGTGGCCAAGAGGCCAGGGACAGCAATACATAGGATTAAGATTAGATTCATTTTTGCTGGAGAGAGAAGTCTGAAAAATGTCTCTGTAGAAATTACTTTTCATTTCTCTTTGATTTTTGATGTGAGAAATTCAAGTGAGAGTTGAGCTCTATATGGTTACTGAATAGCAAAATAATGACACCATTAGGAACACAAAACTGAATGATTGCGGAAAGTTCTTTTCTAGTTTAAACTCGTAGGTTTTGTTAACAGTTATTTCATTCCAGTGCATAGCCAGCACTTTGTTTAAAAGAGGTCTTTGTTAATATTTTGATTAAGTTAATAAACATTATTAGGCAAACTTGCCTCTACTCAGCTAAGGAAGACCTCCTAGCAAAACCAGAAGAGAACATTTGACAGCCCTAAAAATTCTAAGATAAGGAAATACATAGGAAAAACAGAAAGGAATTTCCCTCAGTCTCAGCAGTCTTTAACCATTCCAGCAAAATTAAATACATAAATTAAATGAAGACTAATTAAACAGCCAATTTTATTAGGGGCTATTTCAAGGCACTGTTCTTCCAATAAAGGAAATCTATAGTCTGGGGAGGAAGAGGAATATTTTCTAATGTCTTCTGAAGTCTGACTTTCTTCCAGCAATTTATACACTGTTTGCTGGGATGTTTCCACTGGCAAGGGCGGGGGGGGGGGGGAAGAACCCAAACGAAACCAGAAGCCTTTCTCCATTTCTCAGCAGTGTCCTTGGGATATAGCTTGCATTCTTCATGTAATAAAGATAGTTGTGACCAGTACAGCCATCACTGTTAATAATCAGTATATTATCTTTGTACATGGTGTCAATTATAGCTATTCCTGTACCAGTGATGCAATAGCAGCTTTCTACCCATGTTGAGTTGTTCCTAAGCTCAAGGGAAAGAGGTTCATTCAAACCCGTCTTTGCTGTACAGCTGCTTTAGGAAAGAAGCCAATTCATGTTCCATTCCAGGCCAAGAAAAATAATTTTGGGGAATGAGATAAGACAGAATCTAATCCTGTGTTTACAGCCCCCATTGCAATCAAGGCCAAACTAACAAACCTGTGGGAAAGCCCCACTGTCTCACAGAGCATAGGTGTCACCAAGAAGACAATCTGCCCCAAAGAGCTTAACGTTCCTCCCAAACACCTTTCCTAGAGCAACAAAAGGGATTAAGTGGTCTCACTATTTGATAGCTCAAGCTCCCTATTGATTCCCACCTACTGCTGACACTAAGGAATTACAATTAGTTGCAGTCAGTTTTCACACTGGGACAAAGCTGCTGGCTGCAATCAGCAAGGCAGAGAGACAGTCTGCAGTTCCATTACCTGCTCAAGGGAAAAATCAAGATGCAAAACCAGGAAAACCTTCATTCAGATTCAAGGCCACCTCTTTCTTTTTCCATGAGAACCCTGGGCTCCATCACCTCTCCAGTCTGGGAAATAAACTCCTCTTCCCTCACAAACAGCCCATTTCAACAAGCAGCAGCTGATGCTCGGCCACTTATGAGCATCCACCTCCAGCTGCTGGCAGATTGCACAGCAGAGGAGGTTAAGTGTCATTGGGGCTTAGCAGCAAGATTGGACCTGCCCTTCTCCAGCTGCATCCGTTGTGCTCTTGGGGCTGGGCCAGGCTCGAGACAGAGGATCTGACAGGGTGGAAAAGGAAATTCTGTGCATTCCTCATCTGTAGCCTACATGCCAAGTGAAAAGCAGCAATGAGCAGCCAGACCGGAGCATTTGTCTGAGGCTTCCTTCTTGTTGCAAAATTGCAGTGTTTTAAAGCAATGTTACTGAGCTGGGTCCAGAGAAAACCAGGCTGTAGGGAGTATGAAATCATTCACCCTCCAGTAGTACTGGTGCAACAAATGAAATGTTAGGAGGAGCACAAATCCTGGGATACACCCTCCAAAGACTGAATTCTGGCTTAGGAAAAACACCTGCCCCAAAATGTTCTGAGCATGTGATTTTAATTTTCTGTGACCTTTTTGTGTCTCTTCTTAGCCAGGCGCAAAAATATCCTCCTCAGAAAAATTTCTGCCTGGAAATGATGGCCCTTTTTTCCCCAAGTCCTTTTAAAAGGATGAAAATTACTTGTCTTCCAGAAATACGCTGCTATGAACAAGAAACACATGAACTGCCTGTTTGGGAAATAAAAAGCATGTTCTACAGGAAAAATTCTCTCAGTGCTCATCCATACTCATCCCAGCTATATCCTGAGCAACCTGATCTAGTGGAAAGTGTCCCTGCCAATGGCAGTGAGGTTGGAACTAGAAGGTCTTTAAGGTTCCTTCCAACCGAAATCCTTGTGTGATTCCATCCTAACAAATACAACAGTAATAAAACTAAAACACCACAGCAGGAAAATCCAGCATAAAAGCAATGTGACCTTGATAATTAACAGTTTAAAAATCCAGCTTTTTGTTCCCCGCTGCCTCCCAACAGTGCATTATTAACTTTGTAAATGGAAATCTCCCACAAGCAGAGTCATGACTCCTAATCACAGCATTCTGACAAACGCTGGTGTGAGTAGTTTCCTTTTAGTGTCCCATCAGCCTTCAGGGATTTGGGGGGGGCCAAGAGGGTGTGTACTCCACCTTCACAGTAACACCAGCTCCTTTTCCTCCCCTAAAGCACTGTGTGGTTTGCTGGGACATCCCAGATGCAGTAACATCCCCTCAGGAACTGTCCACCCCAGTTAATTTTTATCCCACCATGCAGCTGGGGCTGTGGGCATGAGGAGCATAAAAGACACACAGAGTGCATCCCTGTTGTAAGAGACGTTGAAGAAATGTCTGTCCAATGTTCATGCTCAGAGGTGCTCTTCAAATATACAATGTCCCAAGAGCTGGACTCAATGATCCTTGTGGGTCCCTTACAGCTCAGGACATTCTAATATTTTATGTGCAATAAAACCTTTAAAACTTTCAGCATAAGGGAACTGGAGCCAACAATACTCATGGCATGGGAAGAGAAGACGTGCCCCTCCTAAACCACAACCTGTGTCTTCCCACTCCAACCTGGCAGCGAAGACATTGGCCAACACATTCACAGCACCTCAACCATTCCATCCGTGATTGCTAACTTGGATGGGACAACAGCACTAGTCTAGGATAGTTTGGAGAGAGCTCACAGTCAGGTTTGAGTCCAAGACTTTCTGGCAAATGTAACTCTGATTCAACAACAACATTGCGTTTGGAGACCTGACTTTCGAAAACTCACCAGCTTAGCCAAAATCCCTAGGGAACAGAATACATCTGGGAGATGGTGCCAACAGCCAAAGGGAAATAAATTGCTCAAAGGCTCTTCCAGGAAGCTGGTTGCACTGTATTGGCATTGGGCACACAATGTTTTCTTCACCACAAAAACAATGTTTCTGCCATGGCTACCACTAATTTCACTCCACAGCTTACAAAACAACCCTTGTCTCTGTAAATCTGTTTTCCTGAAAGGGTTTATAACCATCCCATTTGCACCATTCAGTGTGGAACTTGTTTCAAGCCATGCAGCAAGTGTGTGACCCAGATCCACTCAGTGGTCATCTCTGGTTGCTCCTAAGTGTCACATCTGCTTAGGTGAAGGTGCAACTCTCTTTGGACACTGATCCATTACTGTGGTCCAGGAAGGAGGATGAACTTCAGGAGGGAAAAGCCAAGAAAAGCAATATGTGAGGCATCATTACAAGGGAATTTCTCCAGAGCTCTTAGTACTATACCTACCAAGCTAGAAGTACCTAGAAGCATAGAAGGATACTTCTATACTTCTAGTGTACTAGCGGTATAAATTACTCTCAAGCAGTTGACTTAAAACCACTTCTGCTTCCACATGAGGAACAGTTACAGGTTGAGATGACTCTGAGTTTGAACAGGTCAGGCTGGGGGCATTGGTCACAGATCAGTGAGAGTAGTTGGCAGAGATATCACATGGAACCCTCTGTCCACCAAAGGACTTAGTTAACAGCTGTACCTGATGCCAGTAGCAATGTACCAATGCTGGCTAAATGTCTTTTGGTGTTTTAACTTGCCTGTACCCATGCTTCCTTAAGCTGGATTTGATACTCTCAACATCCTTCCTAAACCATCCCATAGTTGTCTCCTACAGACTGAACTAAGTCTCCCTTCAGTGCTGATTTCTGCTGAAACAGCCGAACCTCAGTTTCACATTCCTCCAGCCAGAATGGCCAATGTAAAGTTCTCGGATAAATATTAGCAACAACTTGTATTCCTTGGGTAGAGCAGAAATCTCCCAAGGGAGGATAATGCCTGTCGGTGCAGCAGACAGAGCCTGCGCTGAATTGGCACAGGGGTTTGGTCTCTTATTGAAGGACAAGTGACACAAGATCCGCAGCTTTTCTTCTACATTTCTTCTCAGAAAACAGTTGGGAACCAGGAACGGTCTTGCAGCACATGTGCTGAGGGCAAACAACTGCACTACTTCTAAAACAGTGCAAACAGGACTATGGTAACATGGTCAAACTCCTTGTCCTTTTAGGGTTTTTCCAGCCCTGTGTGCTATAGTCCTGTTCCTTTGACCTTGCCTTTCTAACGTTAACACATACCACACATTTTTCAAAAAGCAACCAGCAAAATGAGATATTTCACTGCATCTGATCCTCCCTGTGAGAGACGAGAACAAAACCTCCTAATGCATGTTAATCCCATCACCAGAGCACTGCTGAAAGATGGTTGATACTTGGGATAGGAGCACTCACAAGGGATAGGAAAGCCTATATCAAGGCTCCTACATCCCACCCCAGCAGTGGCTGCTTATCAGTGGTTGGTGGAAATATTCTCAAATATGATTCTTCCAGCATAAGTGAGTCTGCTCCAAGGCTTATCCATGGTCACACATCACCATGGTTCAGGCTCTGCCATCCGCTTCTGTAACATGCTGCATCAGGCATGGAGGTGGCCTGGTGGCGTGGGTGATGGGCAGCAAACACACACTGCTCTGCACATGTTGGCTCAAATCCCCTCCTCAGCAAAATCTATTGTGCCTCCTCATAAAAATGAGACAACCAGAATGGGATAAGTTGCATCCATGGGACCTTTATGAGCTGCTGGTCTGGGGAAGAAGAAACCCTCTGGCAAATACACTGAAATACAAGAAGAGCCTGGATGAAGGGTGACACCTTCAATGGGAGGAAGGGAGAGTCAAGCAACAATTTCCATCCTGGGGCTGGGGCAGGTGGCAGCAGCAGCCGCTGGGCTGCGTATGGACTTGTTCTCATTTTTGTCCTTTGACCTTCTCCCCCCTCAGCAGCTGAGCCTTGTTTACTGGCATTTCAGCAGGCCATCTCCTGTTTCCATTAACCCTCAGAGAGGTGGGAGGCAGAGAAAAGGAATGGGTTTGCAAGCTGGGTGGTTGGTGCTCTGCATAAAGGGCAGCGAGCTGCTCTCAGGAAGCACCATAGGGAGAGGCTGAGCCTATATTTATCCATAGGAGAAGCATGGAGTGAGCAACCTGGCATGGATTTACTGCTTTGCCTGGTCCACAGCACACTGGTAGAGGCGAAACAGTCATAATCACTCTGGACTCACCAGCTTTGCCTCTGATGCTGCACATCTGTGGGGGTTTCACTCTTCCGACAATTAAACAGACAGTGTCAAAACTATCCCTGCTTTGCCTTCAGGCTATGTTTATTCAGCACAGAGATGAGAAATTTTCAGCATTCCTCCTCCTATTCTGACCTTGCAAGAGAATAAAATTCAAAGGACCTGTTCCTCACAAATGTCACCATGGAGACTTCAATGCTGCTGAACAACCATGCCCCATGGGTTAAATCTGAGAGTTTAACATAAAAACAAGGAGGAAATATTGTCCTGCTGACAGTGAGAGCAACTGAATGCAACTGATCTGAGATACTTTGGCCAAACAGATCAGAGATGAATGATATCTGCCACAGGCAAGAAGTCACATAGCCCAGTCTTCCTCTGGTAACACTGCAGTTACTACAGTATGGCTGGTACTCTGAGCTAGATCAGGATTATTTGGGGAGACAGTCCTGGGACAGTGCTGAGCCATCCTGGCTATTGCCAGGCCAGCACTGCTCAATTATACTCTCTTCCAGCGAGCACACATCTAGGCAAAGCCCTCCCAAGTCTTCACATTTTCAATCCATAGTGAGAAATAAGCTCTGCTTGTCTGCAAAATCATCAAAGTTTAGATTTGGAATATTTATATTTGTGGAATTTGGCATATCTCTTCTTTTTTTTTTCTTTTTTCCTAATGGACTCTAATTGTTAACAACAAAAAAGAAATTTCATCTGTGCACCACTGCCAACTGCAAGGCATCGGCCCTTGGTTTGGAGAAACACCATAAACATTTTACACGATAAGTGCTGAAAATAATTACAAGCTGCCACACAGTTGTTCAGGATGGATAGACAGACAGACTGAATCTCCTTCTACTCCATAAGTGCTTTGGTCCAGCTGCCATCAGTCAGCCTGGCTTAGCCGTAGGTATATTTGTCATACAGAGACCTGATGGATGGTGAAGGGCACAGATTTTCATTATTCCTGCAAGGGCAGGTTCATCCTCCCCACCCTGTGCCTGGGAATTAGCAAATGGCACAAAGAACAAATTGAGGATTAAAAGGACCCGTCGGTCCCTACAATGTCCTGCTTTGCTGCTGGCCCCAGGGACCGAGCTGTCCCCTTCTCTTTGTCTGATCCGGACTTGGACAGGTGGTGAGTCCTTGCCGGACTGGACACCCCGCAAGCATCAGGGTGCTGCTGAATATCCATCTAATTAGAATTAGGGATTCTCCAGACCAGCCCTTCAACGCAGAAATTAGCTAGTTTATTCCAATAAAGATGCTAATATGGGGGGCTTTGTGAAGGGCGAGAAATTCCCATTGTCATTCAGAAGCAATTTGTAGCGGATTTGAAGCCTTTGAAAAGGTGACGTGCTGGTGGCTGGGTTTGTATAATACCCATTCCCGAAATTCACAGCTGAGCATTCTTCCCCTCCATATGCTTCAGTGCTGCCCAATTTGTATTCCCCTGGTGAGGAGGCGCTGGAGCGGAGCAGGGAGTGATAGCGAAGCACTGGCAGCAGCGAGGGGACGGTGGCGGGTCCCGGGAAGAGGAACATCAGCCCTGCACGGTGGGGCTTCAGCCTCTCCACGGGGGTGGGCAACACACAGCCTGAAATAGCCGCTTTTGGGGGAGAAGGGTTTTAGATGACTTCAGCAACTGGTATTAATAATTTAATCCTTCTTCAGGGTCTTCATGCCATTTTGCTGGCATTGAGCCCCTCCATGGAGTGCCTTTGCTTTCTGGAACGCCAACCTTCATTACTCTTTATTCCCAGTGATTAAGACTGAAGTTAACATTATCTGCAAAACAACCCCAAAATTCTCAGCTGAACTTTACAAGTGAACTTAATTTTCCCCTACCACTCACTTTCCAGATGCAGCCTTCTGAACTAAAGACTCTAAAGCTGGTGTCTTGCATGAGGCACCTGATGTGACTGAATTATCTAAGAAGTTCCGGGCCCTCCAAATCACCTGGCAGGTGACTTTTTACTCACCTTCTAGCTAGACTTGTCTCTAACGCACCAGTCTCTGCAGCAAATCTAATCAGCACTTTAGGAACAAAGCATTTTTGCAAACTGCAACCCAAATTCACATTAAACCCAAATACCTCTCTAAGCTACTCTTTGTAGATTGCTCTAGGAGACATAAGATGTGAAAATGTTTCTCTAACAGCTGTCTGGAAATGGAGGTAGAGCTCTGTACCTCAGTGATGGACTATTTTTGCAGAAGGGCATCCTCTTGCCACTGACCTTCTGTCCTTTGCTCTTTCCATCTTGTGACATAAAGTCAAGGAATGGCAGCAGAAGCCATGAGCAGCTGGGGCTGCTCTCCAGAAGTCCAAAAGCACTTGACTCCTGTCCATCTCTCTGTCCCTATAGTTTTATCCATGCACAGCCTGGCACTGAATTTCACGTTTCCTGTGGATTGCATTGCTCCATTAAGTCCCTATAAGTGACAAGGATTGCTCTGCTATAAATATCACTCCAAGGCCCTCCCTCAGTTAGGTATTTTAACTTGTGCCTAAATTTAACACAAGATGGCCACGCTGAACCCAAGGGACTACTCCCATGCCTGCTGCAAATACCTTGAGGTCAGATGGTTTAGAAGCACAGGCAAGGGAAGAGGGATATTTCCATCTGCTCAGGATCCTGCCTTTGCCCATGGGCCATATCCCCACAACACTGACCAGGTCAGAGCCCATAAATGCTCAGTCTCAGCCATGGTGAAGAGCTTCACATCTCTGGGATATGAAGCCATTAGTGGCTGCAGCTGAACTGGAATCAGGTTTTGATGCTTAAAGCAAGAGTCAATTTAAAGCTAAGAAATAGAAGAATATTAATAAATTGTTGTATAGGCAAAAAGGAAGTTTGGGGTCCAGCCAGCGCAGCTGATACATCTGTGAGATGTTGCTTGGTTGTGCAGCCTGGCTTGCCCCACAGGTCTCTTGTGTGATCAGAGCGCAGATGAAGATCATACAGAGTAGGAGAGCAGTCTTGGCTGAGCTCAACTTTATGCTCTGAAATAAGCTAAATTCAGCTCTGAAACCCCCTGAGTAGGGATTACAGAATCTGTTTGTGATCACAAAGCACTACACAATTGTAACTGAACACTTCTTTTCTTATCTTATTTGCAATGTTACTATGAACTTTCATGAAAATGGGGGGGGGGGAAATTGTTCCTCAGACATTTTGGCCAGCTCTGCAGCAATGTTTTGGATTATCTACTCAGAAAGAATAGCTTCATTAGCACAATAGTTGGGGTTTTTTTAACCTCTTGAAAAATGGAGTGAAGCTAGTGTTTTATTTTGGGTTTCCAACTGGCTTAATCTTCTCTGTGGGGCTCAGAACTGGGGAGTTTTCTCTGGCCCTTGATGAGGATGGGGCCATGGCACCTTTCTCCAAAATGCAACCAAGAAAGGAATTGATTTCACTAAAATGTCCCAAATAGATAGTTCAGGCTCAAGCCAAGGAAAAGGCTAAAGATCAGAACAGCAACCCAGCATCACACGTTCACAGCATCTCCACACTGAGGCATTCATGGGGGATAGGGGAAAGAAAAGGTTGCTGTGCTCCAGACAGCAAATACAGCCTTGCAGTCCATCTCTCACTGGTTACCTGGTTCACTCCAGTCCAGTGTCCTTCCCAAGGTGAAGAAATCCCATATAAAGCTAAATGTATCCCACAAAACATAGGCTTGGTCACCTGCCCGGGGGTCAAGTCTCACCTGTGTGCATAGGTGTCAGCAGCTTTGTGGTACTGGAAGGATGAACATCCCTCCAGCCCAGCCCTTCCTCTCCTCAATGGCTCCACGTGCTTTAGCTCTGCAGTTCAGGCTCTTAAGGACCCTGTTTTGGTGTAGCCCATGATGCACCGATATAGAGGAAAGGGACTGGACACACTCTCACACAGTCCCCATGGGAGGTTTCCCAGTGCCACCATCAGCACTACCAACACAGCTGGGTTGTCACCTCCTGAATGGTGCCATTGTTCCTGCCTCCAAAATAAAAGACACAGGAGGCGTTTCCACCCAAAGAAAACCAGTTTCCACTGGTGACTTCTCCCCCCTTGCTCAAGAATCCTCCCTCCCTTTCAGGGCCCCTGTAGCTTTCCTTTGTGCCTCTTCCAGGATGAAAAGAGGTAGTCATTGATTGTATTAATAATTCAGAGCCTAATCTCACAGATGGGTGTTCACAGCCCGTGAGGTTGCAATCTTTCATCTTGAGATCAGGATCAGCCAAATCTTTTAGAGGTCAAGGAAGATAGCTGCAGCATGGAATATGCCTTCAAAATAATAAGCCTAGGCAACCCTTATACACAGATGAAAATGGCAGATGAAAAACTCATCTGTCTTACACTCTCCACTGCCCTGGCATCTCAGCCTGGTGATGCCCACAGACACTTGAAGATGATTTCTACCAGTGCGAGTGAGCTGTGGAGCGATCTCTGCCACATAACCCATTGCAGAGGGCCTCGAACTACCTCATCTTAAAGGTCCCTTCCAACCCAAATCATTCTATGATTCTATGACATGACCTAACCCATCAACATTCCCCAGGTCACCTAAGCCCTCCAGCTTCTCAGGACAGCCACCTGCTTCCTGATAATCGATCTTCCCCTACCATTCCTCTTCTCCCATGACCAAATTCCTCCTTTAACTGCCTACTTACTTGTGTTGCCTTCATCATTTCTGAAAGGACAAACTCTACTGGCACAATTTGCTGTGTCTGTTTTGTGGCCAAGCAGGTCCCTGTGCAGGCAGAGGGACAAATTCACCTACAGTACAAGTAGGTGAAACCAGTCACAGGCACCAAATTGGTACAGACAAGCAAAGAAAATGGAAATCAGAATATTCTGAATTTAATTTTCACCTGACTTTACAGGTACTTTACACACTAGGAGCAAATTTACGTCAGTACTCTTGGAGTCCATCTAAAAGGACAATAGTCCATCCTCCATTGAGTCCTTCTCTTCTCCCATAATCCACAGTAATCTACACTAATGCCTGGTTAGATGGGTGTTGCTCTCACCCCAGGGGCAAAGCTCACACAGAAGGGTATCCATGGAGGCTGCTGTTACACCCACGCCTCGGCTCTACACCTCGCCAGGTGTTTATGGAGGAAATGGCAAGGCCAAAAACATGCACCTTGCACCTGGAACTGGAGGTGCCAACTCCTGTGGTGGTGCCGAAGATTAACGGCTTGCTGATAAGAGGTGTGGGAAGTGGCCAGAGACTTCTGAGAATTCCCACAAAGGCAGCTGTGCCTTGCTGGAGCCTCCCTGCTCCAGGGCTCATCGTTCCCAAGAAGAGCCAGGCTCAGCACCAGTTTGCCGCCACCATGATGCTCTGCTGCTGTTACCAAGGCACCTCAGCGCCCTGTGCATTAGCATTCTTCTGTCTTGTGCTTTGTCTTCTTAGGGAAGCACTTCCACAGCATAACCCAAGCTGCTGTGGTTGCGGTGGCAATGTCCCCTCAAACGGCGGGGGCACAGTCCCCAAGTGCTTGGATTAGTAACACTCCAGTGTACAGTATTTTACAGCCTGGGACTCATGCCCGACCCACTGTGCACACCTGCAGGAAGGCCTGGGCTTGCCATCACTTCTCCCCCCTCCTCTTTGTCTGCTGCATTCACTTGGGCTCCTCTGAACAAGTAGTTTACCTTCTCCCAGGCAGGGTTTGTGCCTGATTTCCTGTCTGTACAGCATCCCAAGCCTGACAGAAGCAGCTCTGTCTCTGCTATAGTGTCCAGATACCACAGTATCCAGATCTGTGGAATGATTTGCAAATAATTATTACAGAAGGAAGCCATTCCTTCTACAGCTGATAACTTATCTGGTATACATCAGCCTTTCCCCAGTCTTCTCTCTGTTCTTGCTTTAGCAACTTATCCCCAAACATGTTCCTTTGTCAGGACTATACACCCGTTGTGTTCACATTTAAGACAAAGTCCTCTTTGATCGCAAGGTTTCTGTAGCAGGACTGTTTAGATTTGTTGTGATTAAATCACATCCATTTTCTAATTTGTACCTAACACACACACAAATCCCTCCTTAAGCCTGAGCTGCGCAGGCATATTTTGTCTTCACTGCTGACTTAAACAGCAGCAAGCTGCTGTGTACTCTCTGCAATCTCTGTTTCTTGCACTGAGGGGGGAAAAAAAAAAGGAAGGGGAGAAACACTTTGCAAAAGGCTGCTATTATCCACGCACTACGGCGACAGCATATTTAGTGTTTGTGGCTCTGGGGCTGCAGTAATTAATTGTGTGTCTGACACTGGCTGGCGAGCCTTGCACTCCAAGCTTTCCCATCACGGCAGGCACGCTGGTACGCACGCATGCCAAAATCAGAACTCCTGCGCCCCTCTGGAAGATGGGTGCTCGCCATAGGGATGGTGGGAGGCTGCGGGGGGACCTGCCACACTGCCCAACTCTAGGCAATGCTGAGTACTGGGGCAGCTGGGGTGTGGGGTGCCGTCCCTTCCCCACCTCGTAAACACAGTCCTTCTTGCCCCCAGTACCAATCCTGGACACAACCCCATAAAGTCACCATAAAGATGCTCTCTGCACCTATACATGCCCCACTGGCTGGAGAGACGGTGTCCATCCAAATCTCCCTTTCCCTTCATTCCCGCTGCAGGTGGAGCATCCCCATCCCTCAGGATAGCGGTGAACGCTTGCAAGCCCCTCTCCAGCTTCCCCAGCCCTGGCTGCCTGCACAGGGCGGGGGTGCTGGAGGTCGGAGAGGGTGTGAAGGGGGGACACCCCCAGCACCCTCTGCGGGGCTGGGGCTGCGCCTGCCCTTCCTCCGCCGCTTCTTGCGAGCGACGCTGCTCAGCGTGTGCTGAGAGAAGAAGGGAGGAGGGAGAAGGGAAGGAGGGAGGAGGGAGGGGACCTCCCTATCTGGCTCTATCTCCTCCGCTGCCTCTCACATGCTCTGGGAGGGCGATGCGGCTCCCCGCGTCCCGCTGAGCGAGGCCGCCTGCACCCCGCCGGGGCTGCCCGCAGGGCGGGGGGGTGCCCGCGCCGCTCGGCCTCCGCACCCCCGCCACCCCCACTTCGACCCTCGGCGGCTTTTATTATTTTATTTCGTTTGGGGTTTATTTTATTTAGGTTTTTATTTTTGTTTTATTGACCCGTCCTGGAAAAATCAAAACTAAACTAAACTAAAAAAAAAAAAACGCCGCTGCCTGCACCGACCCCCGCGGGGCTGGAGAGGCTGATGCGGCCGCCAAGGTAAGCGGGGCGGGGGGCTGGGGGCCCTCCCCAGCCGCATGTCCCCGGCTCCCTGCATGACCCTTCCTCCCCCGGACCTGTTGAGGCTCTCGGTCCCCTCCTGCCTCCCCCTTCCCCGGTCGGTTTTTATGAGGAACCTCGAGTCTTCCCATTTTCCCTGCCCAGCGCTCCCTGCCCGGCTCGGCGCTAGCTGGCGTGCATGCGGTTATTCATTTATCCTCCCTTCTGATGGTTGCCACTAAAGCTGCTCCCTGCTGCGCTAAGTCAATCGAGTAATTCCTTGCAGACCACTGATGAGAACTGAAAACATCCTTCCCAGTATCTCCTCCTTTCCCTTGGGTAGCTTATCCCGGGGCTAATCGCAATTATCGAGACCGGAGCAGGGGCACAAAGCTTTCCTTGAACTCTTCTGGTTGCACAGCGCGGGGGGGGTCTGCTAGCTCCGAGAGAAGGAAGGTGGGGAGGGTGACAGCTGGACAGATGTGGGACATGGCAGGGATGGGCACTTCTGTGCGCAGGGAGAGGAAGGGCAGCTGGAGAGTGGCTGGGCAGGGGGAGAGAGTTTGTTCCTGATACCCTGAGCCCGTAAATTGCTCTACACCTCATCCAGAAGACGGGGGACAGAATACAGCCCCCAGCCAGGACAGTTCATCGGCACCAGCCAGCGTAGACCCTGTCCAGGCTCATTTCCACTCAGGGACTTGCACATTGCCCTTCCTAAAAATTATATATATTTAAGGAAAACGGGCTGCGTTTGCAAGACAGGTGCATTTTGTTGTGGTGGTGGTTGCGAGGCAGGAGATCAAAGTTTGGTGTTGTTTTGATGTGATTCTTGATTGCTGCCTGTTGGAGTAATTGCATCGCAATTGCTCAAAGGTAGAATCAATTTCCCCAAATTGAGATTTTAATGGGAGCTCGCAAGCTGCTGTTATGTCATGTGGTTTAAGGCGGCGTTGGATTGCATTTATTTTATAAACTGGATACTTTCGCAGGCGGCGCAGGGATAACAGCACCACCCAGCGGGGCCACAACCCCGGCCCAGCCCAGTCCCAGCCCAGCCCAGTTCATCCCAGTCCCAGCTCAGCTCCAGCCCTGCCTTGGTCCCAAATCCAGCCCCAGCCTCAGCCCCAGTCCCAGCTCAGCTCCAGCCCTGCCTTAGTCCCAAATCCAGCCGCAGCCTCAGCCCCAGTCCCAGCCTTAGTCCCAACCCAACTCCAGTCCCAGCCCAGTCCCAGCTCAAGACCTGAGCCAGGCACACCTGGGAGGACTCCCAATGCCACATCCAAGATGCTCCCCCTCCACAAAACTTCCCAGTTTCTTTTGTTACAATACTACAGAGCTGTTTGAAAAGTTGTTTGGTTTTTTTCCCTCAGCCCATACTAAGGAATGGCTCTCAGATATTCAGGACAAAGTTTTAAATTAGCTGGGACACTGGCACTTAGTGTTTCATGACCAAGAGCTCAGGAAAAGCTTTCTGTGTTGGGTTGTGTTTCTGGCTGCTACTGTCAGGAATTGACAGAAGGGGACTTGGGAAAGCTGGTTGGGTTTCACAGAGCTTTTTCCATGGGACCCTTCGAACACCCCTTGCTCAAAGGACTACCTACGTAAATTTGCAAACACTTGATGCCATCTCCCGCCCTTAAATGAGATTGAGGAGATGTCCTTAGCTGACCTCTCAGTCAAAGGAGGGGAATTAGAGAGCTATGTTTGCACTTTCTCAATTTATCAGGAGCTTTTAAAAGCAGTGCAGAAAGACTGTACCATTCCACAGACTGGCTTCGGTCTCTGCTGATAAACACTCAGTTGTCTACAACTCTTCTGGTGTCCCTGCCCATGACAGGGAGGTTGAAACTAGAGAAAATCCCTTCCAACCCAAACCATTCTGTGATTCTGTGCTTCTGATCATTTTTTGACAGTTCAGATTTATTCCTCTTTTCTGCTGAGCTAACACTTGGCCATTTGAACTTGCTCTCAGGAAGCTCCCAGCCCACCTCCTATTTTGTTTTAGAGAGGAGCCCAGATGTGAAGAAGATACACTAAAGAGATATTGCTTGATATTTACCTCAAAGAGGAGACTGGGAGAGGAAGACTTGCTCCCTCCAGACAACTAAATATACAGATGGTGAATTCCAGCCAGCCCTCCAAACGCTGCTGAATAAGGGATGGTTGGTTACGTGGTTACACGTGTAGGAGTCAGGCCTCACCCCACAGGGCTTTGCAAGCAAGGGAAGGGGAGAGACATGAGCGAATGTCACCAGTCAAAAAAAAAGTTGATGTGATGAACTCTGAAAATATCACTGCTTGTTTTGCTTTCTGTCACGGGTGAGATTGGAAGTTTTCCACCAGCCCATCATCCCTTCCCCTCGTCCAGCATGGCTGGTTTTCAGCATTTAGAGATTATTTTTATGGCTGTGAGCTTGAAGCAGGCATTTTGAGCAGAGAGGGTTACCCACCATGACTTCAGTGGGGGCTGCTGATAATCCCCAAATCTGCAGAGGCAAAGACACAGGTCAACAAGTCATTCTTTTATTTATTGGCCATACAAGGCTGTATTTTATTCCACCCTCAACACACTGGCCTCTCTTTACACAGCCAGGTTGGTGAGTCTGATGTTCACAGGGGCAGCTGTGGGGACAGAGATTTTTCTAAACCAGCAAACTCCTCTCTGCACTTTGCTATGCAAGGAGTTGGTCAGTCTTCAAAGACCAGCTCTGTGCCATCACTTCTGCCTTCCCCTTTCAGCTACTGCCAACATTCAGTGCAGGGCACTAAGGAGACCTTGAGGGGACACTTTACCTGTCAGAAGCTCTACCTGCAAGGCAACTGGTTGGTAGGAAAGGGGGTTTAGATGTGTATCCAGCAGCTTTGAGGTGCACAGCTCAGGGAGAGCATTTGCTTGTTCAGCCATGGAAACTGTAAAATGATAAAAAAATGGGATGATGAGTAAGAGGAAGGTCTTTAAAATTAACTGCAGCATTTTCCAGTATTGCAGACATCAGAGGTGGCTGTTATTGCAGATGTTAAGGGTTTTTTTGGTTTTTGTTCAGAGGTGTTTTTATTTAGTAAGGGCACTGTTCAGAACACAACTGTTTGGGTTTACCTCCACAAACATTTTAGGATCAGTTGTCAAACCTTTCCAGACAAAAACTTGAGGATTTCCACTCCTTTTCTCTTCCTTTAAGTAGCAGTTTGCTTTTTGCTGCTCACCCCAAAACCACACATATCACTGCAGAACATTTCAGGATTAGCTTCCTGCGGGGTGATCATGGCATATCCCACACAAGCCATGAGCTGAACACCTTGTCCTGAGGCCGAGCAGACAAAGGCACATGTGTGGAGATAGTGGTGTGAAAAGTGGCCATGCAGAAGGTTCATGGGAGAGTCAGGGGCAGACCAGGAGCCCTGACATCCACTCCTCTAACTACTATTTGCAGGCCTCAGAAATACCCATGTTTACTATTTTAGCCATATAATTACAGGTAGTGCATAATTCCATTAGGAAGGTTGTAAAGAAGAGCTCTCATCTGCAAACCTTTGGGTTCAAATCAGCCCCACTAAATCCCACAGCCACCCACAGTGTGACGCAGGGCTGAGGAAAGTAATGTTCAGGCTAGTGATCCTGGCTGAGTGTCCCATGGGAACTGGGAATCTTCCAGCTCATCCTGCAAATACCTTGGAGAAGGCTGTGATTTGCATGTCACCCCTCTGCAATGACACCAAACGGGATCAATGTGCAGATGACCACAGAGGTGCCTGTGCCCTGGAGCTGAGCCGCTGCACGGTGGAGCTGTGCCATGGTTGCATTTTAGTGGTGGGTGGTTTCCCACACACTGTTTGCAAAGAGCATCAGGCTCAGTGCTGCCTACAGGGAGTCCTGGATGGACTTTAAAAGGGGAAGAAGCTGGGGAAAATGCAGTTGCTCCATGTTTCCATTCAGCAAGGCAGAGATCCGAATTTCAGACAGCCTGTGACTCAGTAGGCGATTTAAAGTCCAGGTCTTTGACTGAGCTAATCAGAAAGGTGAAGGTTATTTGAAAAACATAGAAGGGGGAGCAGAATTTCAGAAACACACCTTATTTGGGGCCTTTTCCTCCCTGAAGTTATGGTTTGGACACATCTGTTGTTTTCTCCAGTAAAATCCGCTGCTTTGATCGGTGCCAAGAACAGCAATCCCATTTGCAATGCATGATGCAACGGAGTAAAATCAAGGAGAAATTTTAACAAACTGGAGCCAGGGGCATCCAACCGTTGCTTTATGGCAGCGCAGTTTTCCCTACACCAAAGGCAGAATTTCCATCAAGGGTCTTATTTTAAATATAAGGCTTCAAACTGGATTCCAGGCTATCATTGCAATGTGTCAGCTTGCCCCAAAACGGCAATACAAAGTGGTGCTTTAGGTCAAACCGTCAGAACAGCCTCGCAGCAGCTATTTAACAGCTGGGTTTTAAAAGTTCATAATTCAGATTTTTTTTTTACTTAAAAATAAATAGATCATGTTAGATGTCATCAGTCAGGATAACAGCAGAAGTGATGTTTTTCATTTTGAAATAAAAGCAAAAGTCATGTTGTAAGAAGAGAGGGTGAGAGCAAGAGGGATTTGGAGTCTGAAACTCCATCCCCTGGATCTTCCCACTTTTCCCTGTGAACTCTTCCCAGCTCACAGACCCTCTCCCTCCTCCCCCCAGCTTCCTTTCAGCCTCCCAGGCCCCTTCCAGCTCCAGCTGCCTACACATCCCATCAGCAGGCATTTCTTCTTGGGTGGTAGGAGCAGCTGGCAGGGTTTGGACATATTTGCCCCTGTTTGACATCCCCCACAAAGAGGTGCTTCGAGTCGGCGTTCCTCCCACACTGCCTCTGCTACAGGTCTGGATCCGGCCTGCCAGCTTTCATCTCCTGCCCAACTCTGCCCGCTCTGGCAGCTCCTTGCACACAAAGCTCCTTCTGACTTTAGTGGACACTGTCTGAGTGCAGCTCTAGGACCAGCAGGACCAAGACAGATCTCAGTCAGGCAGGCAAGGCCACAGGATTTTTGGATCCCGTCTGGGTGCCACATGGAAAAGCTTCAGTGTTTTAATTCCTGTTGCAGCCTGGATAAAGCCCCAGAGAAGCTCCTCCGTTATTTGGAGGCAGGGGGATCACACCCCTCACAGAGAAATAGATGTTAATAGGTATCTTTGCTTATTGGATATTTATTCCTGTCTCCTCTTCCTCTTTCTGTGAGATATTTGTTGTAGCTGCATTACAAATTCAATCTGAGACAGGGAGGAGATTGCAAACTCTTGTTGGTGACTTTAAGCTACTATCACTCCAAAAAGCATCCTTAAGGAAGGAAGAGAAAGAGGTTTCCAAGGACAAATACATGAAAAGTCAAGGAGCAACTCAAACCTATAGCCTATACCAAGCTGCAGGAGGGAAGACCTATGGTCTTACACAGCTGGGAGAAGAGTTGTGTAAAACAAGTACCCTCCTTTTATTAATTGTGTAAAAAGCCCAGGAGAAAGCAGATGAAACATTGGAGTGGCAAAGGGGCACTTGATCAAAGGAGGGCTAATGATCCAAAACAGGGAAGTTATTAAAGCCTACACCCGTGGGCACCCTCCTTCAGAGGGTGCCTTAGTGAACAAAGTTGCCTTAGTTCAGTGTGGCTTAAACATCCTTCAAGGGAAATTTTTAAGAGAGCCAAGTTAAGTGGATGCCTTGCTCCTGGCCCAGCCCTCTCGTGGGTGGAGCAGCACCCTGGGATGGTAGGTATGAAGATCCAATCTGCCCACCTCTGCACACTGTGGCATTGCAGGAGGTGAAAAAGAGCAGGAGGATCTTGAAGTCCAGCAGGCAAATGCCTGTGTGCTCCCAGATGCTGCTCTGTTTCCATGGTCTGTGAATAGGGAAGGTTCTCAGGGCTGCTGCCTGCCTGGGGGCAGCCCAGGGGGTCTCTAAGCAGGGCTTGCAGAGCGAGACCCCCAGAGCAACCCTACAACACAGCTGGTGAGATTTTTCCCCAGCGAACGCTGAACCACCAGGTCCATACATGGGCTGGTGGTGCAGGTGAGGCTGTGGTGGAGGTCCTGAGAGAGTGTAGTGTAGGTACATTAGTCCTCTCCATCACTCCGTGGCAGATTGGTAGCTGGATTTGGGGTACCTGACAGTTATTCCGCTATCTAAGGAGTGCCAGTCTAATTAATGATAAGGATCTGTGAGATTTGCTGTTTCTGAGTCACCTGGCCTTACTTCACCGCTGCCAGTGCCAGCGCAGGTGAATGACCTGGAACAGTTGTGAAACACACCTACCACTCTGCTAGGGCTGGGAAGACATGGAGGAGCAACTTGTGCTGGGGGGAGTCGGTGCCCCAGCAGGTCGGGGTCCTCAGCATTGCTCTCACAACCAATCCCTGCCCCACACCAGCTCTCTGGAGACTCCCTGCCTCAGTTTCCCCCTGCTGATGTATTAGAGCCCCTTTGCCCCAAATTGCTTAATTTTGGGGCAATCCAAAGCGCTCTTTTAGGCCCACGGGATAAGGGCAGAGAGGGCACAGTGGGTGTTGAGACCCGATGTGATGGGAGGAAGCCCCTCACCCAAATTGCCACCGAGCTGCGATGCGTGAACAGTGGGGGAGACAAGGCGACATCAAGAGCCCTTCCCGCAGCCCATCCTGCGTGAGACCACCGCCCCCCCTTTCCTACAGGGCTCGGAAGAGTTTGGTGGCTCCATCCACAGCAATAATGCCCCTGTGCCTGCGTCTCCCTGGCTTTTTCTCCCCGCTCCCTCCCTCCTTCGCTCCCATGGCCGCGGCCGCTCCCGCCCCTTCCCGCAGCATGGCCGGGGAGGCGGGCGCGCTCTAAGGAGGAGGCGCAGAGGAGGATGCAGGCATTGGGAGGCAGCGGGATGATTGATGGCTTGGGCTGGTTTGTAATGGGAGGGGACGGAGAGGAGGAGGAGAAGGAGAAAAAGTCTGTGTAATCTTTCAGTGCAGAGCCCGGAGCTGGGGCCGTTCGTCCGTGCCGCGCTCCGCGGAGCCATGTGGGGCTTTTGATTTCATTTTTCCCCCAGTTCTTTCTTTCGATTGATTTATTTTTTCCTTCTCCCCTCCCTTCCTCTCTTTCCTTCGCTATCTTTTTTTTTCCCTCTTTAAACTCTTCTTCCAGGGAGAGGATAGTGGTTAAAGCTCGAGCTGGATGGATGGGTATGGGGAGAGGGGCAGGATCCACAGCCCTGGGACTTTTCCAAATCCTCCCTGTCTTTCTCTGCATCTTCCCTTCAGGTAAGGAACAGCCTCTTTATTTTGCAGCCTTTTTCCCTGTGTTTCTGGCAGCCCTTGGATCGCCGCCCCCGTTCCCCTGTCCCTGGGCCTCTTTCCCTCTCCCTTCTCCTCGCAGCAGTTTGCCACATGTTTAAAATAAGCAAGTGGGGCTCAGTTTTAGTGCTTCCCCCCCAGTTCTCCCTTCCCCAGGCAATCGCGGTGGGTGTTTTTCCTTGACCTCATCGTCTTTGTCTCCCCGCTCATCCCACAAGGAAGGAGATGGTGGAAATCAAAGCAGCGAAGGCAGCCGGGGGTGTTCCTGACAGCGCCGGGTTACCTTGTCCTCCCCTTCCCGGGTGTCGTGAGAGAAGGGGGGGACGCGGCGGGGGACCCACACTTGAACACCCCGGTGCCAAATTTCTGCCTTGAGAGCAATGGGAGCCCCGCTCCGAGCACCCTGGGGAGCCCAGAGCCAGGGAGGGGTTGCGGAGTGGCTCGGGGTCGTTGCTTTGCGATTTGGGGAAGGTGGGGTGTGCGGAGGGGGAGCGCGGCCGCGGCGCTCACTCACCTGGGCCGGCGGGCGGAGGATGCGCGGGCGCTCGGAGCGGGCGCCCCTTCTCCATGCAGCCCCTCCCGGCCCAGCCCGAGGGTTTTGGGGCTCAGCACCTTTATTTTGTTGGAAATTTTGCCCTGGCGGGGCCAGGAGCTGTTGTGCTGTGCGAGGGCGGGATAGCAACCAAATGGTCCCGCGAGCATCGGCACCCCCGGGCCGGCCGCTCGCACCCGCCGCGGGGCTCTGCCCCCCCTGCAGCCCCAGCCCCGCTGTTTGTATTGTGTCAGAAAAGGGGAGAATTTCAGAATTACAGCTGAAAACGCCATCTGTTTCCAATGAATCCCCCATAGTTTTTCACAATGTTTTTGGCAGATCTCTGCCTGCAAATTCCTTCAAGCCCTGAGTGCTTGTTTTTGTTGGGGGAGGGGAAACCCAGTCCACAGAGGCGGATTTGTTCCTTCCAAAACTCTCCAGTTTCTTTACCTCTTTTTTTTTTTTCATTTGCAAGGGGGAAAAAAAGGAGAGAAAGCAGAAGGTAGAAAGAAAATCTTTAAGGCTTAAATCTCCCGATCTCTCTTTTTAGTTTAGTAAAACTTTCCTCTTTCTGCTAATTTGTTAATTTTTAAATCGCCTGTGCTTTCCTTTGCATAACCGTAGGTGAAGCAGTCTTGCACACACATGTAGGAAATAAATAAATAACTACTTCACGCCTTTCCTCCCCTGTTTGCCCTCTTCGTCCTCTTCTGAAGGCGAAAGGAAAACCTTTCAGGGCTGCCCCTCTGGATCCCACTTCTCCCATGGGACTTCCCAGCAGGCTGGAAGCCGAACCCCCTGTTTTTTTCTGGAAACTCTGGAGCTGCTCCCCTATGTGTTGCTTAACGCCCTTTTCGGAGCGGTTGAGTTGCAAAGCGTCGAGGCTGTGAGATTTACGGTGCAAGAAAGAACTTGATAGGAGATCTGGCTGGCTGCTTTGTTTGATTCTCCCTTCAGCAGTCAAATAAGGTGCAAAGAACTGGCAGAACGAGGCAATCCGGAGCCCGCGGGAGTGGGGCGCAGGCGGAGACGGGGCTCCCCGTGCCCAGGGCTGGGAGCACACTGGGGGATTTTTTGAAAGCTTTTTGGGGTGGGAAGGTGGGAAAAAGGGGGGATTTTCCCCTGACATATCCTTTTGTCCCTTTTTCCCAATGCTTCCTGGGAATTTATGGGCTCCCAGCAGGTTCCCAGCAACAAGGAGGCTTCGCACCCCTCCTGAGAGCTGGGGGTGAGCAGGGCCACTGGAGGCTGCCCAAATGGGCGCTCAGCGTGTCAGATCAGTGCCTCGCCGAGTCTTGCCCTATTTATTTATTTGCTTAACCCCCCCTACACTCACACCTCGGGCTGGATTCCCACTTGTGCTTCTCACACTGGTGGCTTCGCCCTGCTGCCTCCTAAGCGGCCCCCACCAGTGAGTGCCCTCGGGCTGGGGGCACTGGCGTGGGTCAGGGTGACTCTGGAGCAGCTGAGGGAGGAGGTCTGGGCAGAGCAGGCCACTGCCTACAGTTTTCCTGGCAGAAGTCCTCCTTGGAGCTCAGTGTTGGATGCCTAAGGGCACTCTCCCCTCCCAAGTGGGACCCTGATTTCCTGGGGTGCTCAGCTGACACCCATCTGTGCATCCCAGTATGGGCTGTGCTGAGTTTTCTTGCAAATCCTTTTGTACTCCCCAAATCCAGCCCTGAGTGTTTTGCCTCAGGTGTGTCTGGCTTTGCTCTCCCCCTCATACTAAGGTTTGCTTTGGCTATCCATCTTTGTTTCCAGCTTTGCCATTTTGGCTGTAATACACTCCTGCCTCCAAAAAAATTTGTCGTTTTCTACCCTTGGTCCATCCAGGCAGTGTGGAGGATTCTGAATAGGGATCCAACCCTACTGGAGATTTATTTGATCGGTTGATAAATGGCTTGTGTCTCAGCAGCAGGGAGGTAATTGCAGCATTAAGCTGAAATTGGGATGGGAGGCTTAGAGGCTGCTGAGACAACACCCCCCCGTGCTGTGAACAGGGAGCCCAACCTGGGAAAGGTGGCGGCAGGGAAGGAGCGCGCCTGTGCGGGATGCTGTCAGGGCAGAGGAGAAGGGAGGGATTCAGACGTAAACCTGGAAATATTTTGGCTTCCCTGTTTTGTTGTTTGCTTGGAACTCATCTCCTACTTGGAACAGGAAGTTCTTTGCCATTGCCAGCAAGGCTTGTTGCGGGGCTGGAAGGAGGCACCTTGTTTTTAATGGGGTGAATATATTGCTTTTTTCCACGAAAAATCATGACATTCCTGGCCCTTGGGTACTGGGAACAAGGTGATATTAGGAGTGACTTTAGGTTTATCATTGGAGCAGCTGAGGTTTCTTTCTCTGTGGCCTGGACAGCTGTGCTGAGACGGATATGCACATGAAAGTGCACACAGGGCTGGGCAGCCACAAAAACTTCCTGACCTGGGGGCTCTTCTCGGGCTCTGCACCAACCTTGTCCCCGGAGAGCCAGGCTGTGGCCCCAGTGACAATGAGTTTTGTGGTCTCTCTTCTGGCTCCCTAATGAGCACATCCCGTAAAGCATCTGTAGGCTCTGGCAGGGCAGTGTGGCCCAAGTGAGCCCCTCCTCAGACTGTCAGTCTTTCAGGGGATCCCACAGCCAAGCCCTGCTGCTCTCAAGAGATGAGTGTTCATGGAACAGTGGAGAAAGTAAAAGATAAGGGCTTTTGGTCTATCTGGATGAGTTTGATTTGATTTGATTTGATTTGCTTTTCCTGTTGGAGCAGACACCAAACTTGGAGTAAGGGGGAGTGTGGGAACACAGGACCAAAAGCCTCAAGCTCCCAGGTGATTTGAAGGGGGCCAGGTTGAACTCAGGGCTGCTGCAATCCAGGAGTGATGTGCACTGGGGCAATTGGGAAGGACTTTTGGGGAACACAGGGGATGCTTGTAGGTGCAGCTGTGGTAGGGCTGGTAAGGGGGTGCCCTGGCCTTTTTCTGGCTGTCTTGGCAAATCCCATCCTGATCAGGAGCAAGCTGTGCAGGCAAGGCCTTGCTTGGCTGTGCGCAGCATCTGGAGCACACTTGTTAGAGGAGAGCTCCTAAATGCCTTTAAAAAGCTCTGTAGCCTGCACTTGGCAGCTACTGGGATAAAAAGAAGATATTTATTCCCTTGTCCGTGAGCTCTCAAAATAACAGGGCGTTCGATTGTAGCCTCAAGATTGCTTTGCACTCAAGTGCAGCCCAGTGAGTAAATCACTGCTCCACCAGCTGAAATTCCTGCAGCAAGGGGGAGAATTGAATTATGGCCAACTGCAAAACCAGATGCCATCCCCTTGATGAAGTCATCGGGCTCTTACTGCGGAGAACAAGCTGGCTCCAACACACATGCAGCCCTGGTAGGCGTAGACTGAGCTGTTCTGTGTGACTGTGATGTGTGGGGTGGCCAGGGGCTCATGTCCCAAAGCTGTGGGAACAACAGCTACTTCAGAAGGGTGTCGAGTCTCACTTTCTGCTCCATAAGCATCCAGGGGAATTTGGCCGTTCAATTCCCAGTAAGCAGAGCTATCCCTGACATAAAGGGTTTTATGGGTCAGGCAGAGAGCAAGCTTCACTTGAGCCCAAAGAATTTTCTCCTCCCTCGGTTTCCTCTCCTTCCTGGACAGCTGTTGACTTTGGTCCCCGAAGCCCTAGTAATGACCTATGGCGGTTTGGGGTTTGGACACGCTACCTTTTCTCTTGCTGTGTGACACACTCCAGCTGGCCCTTTCTGAGATGACAAGGACATGTGGCAGGCCATTTTAGGGATGGACCATGACTCTGGGCTTTGCCAGTCACAGTGATGAGACTGTATCACTCTGCTGGGGATGCGAATAGGGGAGCAGCGGGACTGGAGGTGTGGATTCTAGTTAGAAAGTTACTTTTTTCTCTGAAAATTAAAAGCTGAGCCCAGGAGGGGCAGCTGTCAAATGCATTTAAAAATACATAAACCTCGGAAGGTCTGTGGCTGTGAAGGATGAACAGATACTGAGTCTTCCATGGGGCATGAGCCATGGGGAGGTAGTCTGGTTCTGGTGCAAGATCCCCTGCATTCCCGGGTGTGGCTCAGCATCAGTCAGGTGTCCACTTGGAGTTTTGATGGGCTCTTGGTGCTGCTGCCTTCCAGCCGGGCAGCTGCCACCCCACGCCCTGCACAAAATCAACGCCTCCGATTGAGATGCTGCAGTTTTTTGG
This sequence comes from Pithys albifrons albifrons, assembly GCF_047495875.1. NCBI lineage: Eukaryota > Metazoa > Chordata > Aves > Passeriformes > Thamnophilidae > Pithys > Pithys albifrons. The sequence continues at coordinate 15,766,743 of NC_092470.1, read as the reverse complement.
CAGGCGTTTAATTGTATAAATTTGCCTCATCCAGATTTATGTGCTCCGGGCTTTCCTCCATCTCGTCGTTTTGTATCTCATTTACCTCTGCGTTTGAAGGGTTGAAATTTCACAAGAGCACGGCAGGGGTGATTATTCCTAGAGGGAATCCACACCTGTGAGCAGAAAGCGTTTCCCTGCCAGCCCCGCCGCGGCCCGGGCGAGGGGGAGGAGGGTGAGGGACCTGCTGCCACACCTGGGGGGCCCCGGGCGCTGGTGGGTGGCAGCTGTGCCTTCAAAGGCACCCTGGGAAACAGCTTCAGCGTGGGGAGAGTGATGTCTGCTGGAAACTTGAAACACTCGGCAGTGGGAGGTGGCTTGGCAGAGGTGACCTTACCCAAGTACCGCTGCTTCAGCGGGATGGGGACATGGGTGGTGGTGGCTGGGGGAGGAAGCTGAGGGTGATGCTTTGTGCACCGATGAGAGGGCAAATCCATCTCTGTTCCCACTGGGTTTGTCTTGGGTGAAACCCTTCACATCCTCAGTGTCCTCATCTGTAAAATGGACTACTCTGCCAAGGAGATTTACCAGCTCTTGGGAATGTTGGTGAAAGCATCCAGGTGCTCTCCAAGTGGGAAAATCAGGTGTGCAGCTCCAGAACTCCAGCTTCCCAGCCTGCAGCACACTGTGGTGCACAGCCAGCGTTTTAGTGCCCTTCTGCAGAGTCAGAGGAGATCGCTTCCCTATCACTTCCCTCCTTCCTCATCCTCCATCCAGCAGCTCGTGGTGGAGCAAAACCTACATCCTCTGAACCATCCCCCGGTGCTGCTTTCCTCTGAGCAGATGAAAGCTCAAGGGTTGCAGCAAAGGCAGCACCGAGGCCTGAATCCCAGGAGGAAGATTTAAGAGCAAAGTCTGCAACTCCATTGCTGTATTGTCTGTGAACGCTGGTTCCTCCTCTGAGCTCGTCATGCCTCTGCCGAATTTCCTAGGATTTCCCAGGATGTTCTCAGAGCGGCATGGCCTTGACTGCCACCTGCATGGTCGGTGTCCTCTCCGTTGGTGTCTGCTTGCGCTTCTCCCTGCTCGGGGATGTCGAGGTGGGGCCTGAGGAGCAGGGCTGGCCGGGGAGGGGGCTGGAGAGAGATCCATTTGCTCCCGCTGAGCATGCCGGGTCAGCGGTAAGCTGACTCTCCGAGCCAAAAGAGCTGACTAAGTGACAGGAGCAATCAAGAGCTCCTTCGGCAGCATATCCAGCATTTTGTGCTGCAGCCGGTGAAGACACTGACTCTGCTTGTTTCCTGCCTGTACTTGCCCCGTGTCTCTGCGACGCCTGGAGAGGAGAGATGGGGGGCCGTGAACTCGGCGCTGAGGACAAAAGGGAGTTGGCCGTCGCAGGTCCTCTGGCTTTAGTGATTGACACAGGTTGAAACGAGAAAACTCCTTCTGTGTCCTTCCTTTGACTTAAAGGAACTGGTCTCTCCTCAGCATCCTCTTGAGGAAGACAAGGACTGGGTTAAACGAGGCTGTGTGGTTTGAGGTGTGCTCTCTGGTACAGCTGGAGTCACTCCATCGTACACAAGTACAGCTTTTGCCTGGATTTAAAATGCATGTGCTGCTTTTGCTAGTGCAGAAGAGCACAAAGCCCCAGCCCCAGCTTGGAAGGTGGCCCCACCGAGCCAACCTCCCCACGCACACCCTTGCAAAATATGAGCCCCAGCTCTTTAAGAGTCAGGTTTATTTTTCTCCCTCAGTCCCTCCTCCCGGTCCTCCCCCCACTTCAGTGCAACTGAAACCTGATCTAATCCCTTTGCACATGGGTAATTTATTGGTCTATTGGGCTTTTCTTGATGGCAAATTGCATTGTCTTTCTTCCTGGGTTGAGGCTTTGGAGCAGTTTGCTGCATTCCTGCAGCTCTTTTCTCAGGGCTGATCTTTCACACCCCCTCTGAGCACAGTCAAATCAGTTTTATTGGGCCTCTTTGTTATGCAAACAAGGCAATAATAACCAGGCTATTATTCTGCAAGATTGTGCTTGATTAACAGTTCAAAGGAGGTCGCTGGAAGAGCCCGGCGCTGCCTTCCCGCACAAATCCTTTCACCAAGCTTGGGTCAGGTGGCCCTTGGGTCTTCCTCGCCCCAGGGTGCCCTGTGGTGCTTCAGGAGAGCTGCCCCTGCCCACGACACCCCATCCATCATCTGTCAGGGCTGCAGATGGCACCGATGGGCTCATTTCTCTCTCTGGTGTGACAAGGCGCCCGTTGATCCGTGTCATAAAATAGAATCACAGAATGGTATGGGTTGGAAAGGACCTTTAAAGGTCACCTTGTCCAACTCCCCAGCCATTGGCTGGAACGTCTTGAATGTTTCCAAGGATGGGGCACTCACAACCTCTCTGGGCAACCTGTGCCAGTGTTTCACCACCCTGTTTGTAAAATGTTTCTTTTTTACGTGTGATCTCACAACCCTTGTGGGCGTTGAGGTGCGGAGCCAGTATGGCCACCATGTAGAGTGGCTCATGGAGACTTGCAGCAAACGGCTGATGTTCATTCCCTGAGTTTTTGCTTCGGACTCCTGAAAACTTGGTGGAAGGGGTTCCTTAACCCAGGTTTTATGGAGTAATGTCTTTTTTTAACTCTTTCGGGGTTATTTTGGTCCTGGTGGTGACTGCTGTCCTCCTGTGAGCAGAGCACCTCTTACCTCCTGGCAAATGTTGCTGGTATTTAGCACCTCAGAGAATCGTGCCTTTCCTATTGAGGTATCAGCATAAATATGTTTATTTAGATTACTTAAATAAATATGTGTTTAGGAGCCTAAGTCTGGGTGCTCAGATCTGAGGCCAAAGGTAATTATTTTTTACTGTGTTCTCTGAAAAAGCCTTTTGCTGCATGTGTGAGGCTCGCACATTACACTTCAATCTATGTATTTGGAAAAACGCGGGATGATGTATTTGCATCACATGTGGGTGATGAAATACTTTCCAGCCTGTTAGTAACCAAGAGGATATTAAACAAAATCTCTTAGCAGTGAATGCTTCAAAATTAGCAGGTCTGGTTAGCATGCAATCAAAAGTCTTAAAAGAATTGGCTTTTGCTTACTGAAATTAATTTGCAGTAATTCTTTTTGTTTGAGAAATTACAGAAGAATAGGTGAAATGTTGATTTTGTACTAGTTTTCTGAAAGAACGTGATTGGGGTAAACAAAGCCCAGGTTACCTGACACCAGCTGAAGGGAGAATAGGGGGGCACTGGTAATTAAATGCTCTTAGAGTTAGATGTGTGCATATAATATGTTTGAGCACTTAATTTGACAGCAGGTAATAAAATATGCTGATGACAAGGGCAGAGCAGCAGGACTGGGGTCGTATGATAGCCCAACCCCCCCGAGTGTGTGTTTGGTGGTCCATGGGATGCTTGCTGAGTGGAGGACCAGTGCTTTCCCAACTAGGAGCTCTGGGAAAGGTCACATCTCAGTGCCTGCTCGATGCAGTGTCCCAGTGAAAGGAACAACCTTGGGAGAGCTGTGAGCGCGTTCTTTATCCCTATCACTTGTCCTGGGTGGTAGGTTATGGAAGAGGAAACAAAGCTGCTGGAGGGAGGTCTGATGGTGGGGCTGGGCAAACACCTTCCAGTGAGAACTTAAAAGTGCAAACCGTTTAGCTTATCTGGAGGATTGACAAGGGACTTGATTGCAGTGTGTAAATATCTTTGTGAGAAACACACTGGTTACTAACGGACCTTTTACTGCTTTTGAGAAAATGGCTGGTTCTTTTTATGTCCTTACAATGAAGTCAGATAAAATCCACTTAGGACCAAGACCCGTGTTTTGTAAAGGTGATAAACTCCTGAAACAGCCCGCGGAGGAAGGGGGCAGCTTTTCGGTGTGCACAGACCACAGGAACCCTCCTGGGAGGTGTACCTGAACACACCGGGGCACCGGCTACACAGTGGGGCTGCCCTAGTCCAGGTGGTTTCATGATTTCCAAAACAGTTGGTGTCAAGATAACAAAGGAAATTTTGTCCCTGGTTTGAGTGCCACCAGGCCTTGAAGGGAGAGGATGGGGAGTTTGGAAGGTGGCTGGAGGGGTTTAAGTCCTTTGTCTATGGGATGAAGGACCCTTTGCCATGGACAAGAAATCATCCAGACCTGGGGTTGTCTTACAGATCTCAGGAGACCCTTGCTGGGTTCCTGCTTGAGAGGGATTTGTTTCCGTGCTAAGTCATCTGTGGTTGAAAAACAGATCCATTGTGAGTCGATGGAAAATAGATTATGCGAAATTGAATAAACATCGTTTCTTGGCCTGGGTACAAATGAGCCTGCACCACTGTGCCAAGGCTGCTGCCAGAGGGGACAAGGCAAGGCTTGTCAGGAGGGGTAAGGGTCGTGTTTGCTCTCCTTCACAGCCTTTGTTGGCCATGGTCTCTCCCCAGCAGTGTGAGGGATTTGCCAGACCTGGTGGTCACTGTTGTGGTTGGAGAAATGTCCATGGGAAAGGCCAGGCGTGAGCAGCCAGGAGGGCATTCCGCCCTTGCGCTGCAGCACCTGGCTTTGGAGATCGGGCCTTATATGGGGCCCTGAGCGAAACAGCGAGAAAGGGACGGGTGCCAAAACTGTAGTGATAACATCTTAGAGCAGAACGCTCCCCCTTCAGGCCCAGGGAGGAAGGAGAATGAGCTTCCCTGCCCTCAATTTTGTTGTGTTTTTTTAATTCAGAACCTTAAAAAGTCATGTGTGATCCCGGGCAGAGTGGCAGTGAGGGGTGCTGAGCCCTGGGCTGTGCTTAGCACTGGGTGTTGAGGGGCTGTTTTGCAGAGCCCTCTTTGTCCAAGAGCAGCTGCAGCTCACGCCTGCATCTTATGCAAACGAATGAAGCAAGTCCTTGAAGGAGACTATGGCTTTATTCCTACTAAAACCCCTCTACACAGCAGCTGAAGGGCTGGAGCAGCCAGAGTGCTGCAGCCTGGACTCTGCTCACTGTATGGGATGCTTCATGTAGTGCATCCCAGTGACATACTGCTCTGTGGGGTGCATGGGTCCTGTGTGTCCAGGGATGTGTCCTCCAGCTCCTCCTGGGGCTGTGCTGGCACATCTGTATGCAGTGGCAGCTTTTCTGCCACGTGCAACCTGAAGGCATCCTCAAGCTGTACATTAGCTTAACTACTAGGGAGCAATGACTTTAATTGCTTGATGCCACAAGAGTTTGGGATAAGCAGCAGTGGTGGCACTGGTCACACTCCTGCATGCTGTTTTGACTCCTGCCTTCCACACTCCTGGGATGAATGAGAGAGGGATATGAAATAACAAATATTTTTAAATATTTCCCATGCATGCAGAAGACTTAGCAGAAAGTGAGCCTATGTTCCAGGTCAGAATCTTGTTTTTGAGTCACCTCTGGTCAATGATGAGTTAAAGGCTTTCCAAAGAGCTTCTTGCAGGTTTAAATGGGATGCTGCCAAGACCAAACAGCTCCCAGGTTCTCTGTGCTGTTGCTAGCACCTGAGTTTATTAAACATGAGCTTTAAAACTGTGAGGAACTTGTCACCATTTCCTATTTGCACTTCACTCTTCTTGGAAACAGTGGAGACAGGCTTGCTTGTCACAGCTGTACTGCTCAGTGCTTTATAGTCCTAATAAGCCTTTCTGATTTTCCAGCACCAACTGTTTAGGTTTCCAGCACTGTGATGTTTAAAACTAAAACATACTGTTTTCTCCAAAACAATACTGAGTTTTGTAGCTTTATTTTTAAACAAATCTGAAATGCTTTTGGCACAAATGCCTTGCCGAACTCCTTCTAAACAAACCCTGAGACAGGAATATATGGGTACGCCTGCAAGAGGCACCACAAAAGCATCTGGAAATGGTGAGGCTTGTCTTCTCCTGCTGCCTTTGTTCCTAAGCCCATCCTGTTTCCAAGCATTCCAAAGGGGTCGATTAAGAGGAGAGGAAGGAAAATGCCATGAATTGTAGGTGGTGTGAGCCTGGGTTCACCTAGCAAGACTCCAAATGGGCAAGGGCAGAGCAGTGTCTGCGACGTTCAGGGATGGCCATGTGCTTTTTGCACAGCTGCTTTCAAGTCTGTTCCAGGGAAGCCACACTGCCCCCAGGGAGCAAACGTCGGGGGGGGGACGGGACAGGATCCGAATTTTCTTTGCCTTCCTCTGCCTTGCCAGGAAGCACTGGAGCTCCAGCTGAGCATGGCAGAGGCCCTGCAGCCTCTGCCTTCGTCTGTGCCTGGGCGATGGATGGCGGGTGGCAAGGGGAGCCGGGGGCTCACTGCCATCCCTGTACCGGCCACGCCAGTCTTTCTCCTCCACCTCTTATTCTCTCTCAGCGGGCCGTGGTGGGGAACAGGCTCCTGGGGCTGGGCAGAGCAGCCAAGAAAGAGGGGCGTTTGGCTCCTGTTTCTTTCCAGAGGCACAGGAGCACAAGCAAGGATGCACTCATCACTGCTGCCGGCATGAGGATGGTGGGGTAGCTTCTGGCTGTGCTGCAGAATGGGTCACGGTCCTACTCTAATTGGGCATGTGGCTGGGCACAGCGGTTGTGCCAGTGCTGGGTTTCCCCATGCCCAGGAAGGAGGATAAGGAGGGCAGGCAGATTTTTGTGCTGGTAGACCTTGGTCTGGACACAGTGCCCAGAAACTCATGCAGCACAGAGCTTTGAATGTCAAACCCTAAAAAGTCATTAAAGCCCCCATTGCATTTCCCCCATTAATGATTCTCCCTTATCATTGGTTATGAATATGTCCCATTCTTCCACACCATGGTTTTCCCCCAGGAACATTCATCTAAAGGCTGGATGCTCTTTTGCTTTTTGGCTTAAATTGGGGCAGATCCTGTTGGTTTCTTTGGCTTTGATGCATGAGAGTTGGGTCATGTGAGAGGGTCACATCTGGTGAGCGAGGCCCTGTCACGCGGTAGAGCCGGTGTCATGAGTTTGGGCCGCAGGAGGAGGACACAGCTTCTTGTTGGGGATTGAGTTGGGTGTCACTCAGGCAGGCATTGACCACCTTGTGCTTTTTTAACTCTCCCACAGTGACATCTCCATGCAAGATCCTCAAGTGCAACTCTGAGTTCTGGGCAGCCACGTCGGGCTCCCACCACCTGGGCGCGGAGGAGGCGCCCGAGTTCTGCACGGCACTGCGCGCGTACGCGCACTGCACCCGCCGCACTGCCCGCACCTGCAGGGGAGACCTGGCCTACCACTCCGCCGTGCATGGCATAGACGATCTCATGGTGCAGCACAACTGCTCCAAGGATGGCCCCACGTCCCAGCCCCGCCTCCGGACATTGCCCCCCGGGGACAGCCAAGAGCGCTCCGACAGCCCCGAAATCTGCCACTACGAGAAGAGCTTTCACAAACACTCAGCCACCCCCAACTACACCCACTGCGGGCTCTTTGGGGACCCCCACCTCAGGACTTTCACGGACACTTTCCAGACCTGCAAGGTGCAAGGGGCTTGGCCACTCATAGACAATAACTACCTGAATGTCCAGGTCACCAACACGCCGGTGCTGCCCGGCTCCTCGGCCACTGCCACCAGCAAGGTGAGCCTTGGGCATGTCCCCATGAGCAGAGGTGGGGGAGGGCAGAGGCCTTTCTGGACAGCTTTTCTTTCATCCATCCTTTCCCCCATTTACTCCTCTCCTTGGGGAGGGTAAGAAAGATCATGAGCTTCTCTGCATTAGAATGTTCAGCCCTAAATACGAGATGTCCGTTCTTCCTTTATCCCCAGCTTTCATTTAAATGGCTTGTGATTTCTTCTTGAGCACGTCCAGACCCATCATGGTGAGCAGGCTGAGATGCTGCAGCTCAGGGGGCCATCATGGCCAAGTGGGGGATTGTAAATTAAGAGGGCTCCCATCTTGGGGCTCCAGATTGCTGAACAGCCAGACCAGGAATGATGGTAGCACCTTTTGGGGGAATACCCAAGGCCCACGCAAACCCAGGACTGACCTCAGGGAGGCTCCAGCTTTCAGGAAAAAGCCTGGAGGAAGCTGAGCTCCTCACACTGTCTTCCCCTCTGCCCAGGCTTGCAATTGTCTCTCTGGTTTGCAGCCAAGTCAGGGCATTTTGTGGGGAACAGTCCATTCTGGAGGTGCTTTGACAGCCTAAATAAACATCCTGAAGGTACAAGCAAACACTGAGAAAACTCAAGTGTAAACGTGCTGCTGTGCTGCAGCAGGACTTGTGTGGCACTGCCTCAGCTTCGGGAGAGACCTGGAGCTCAGGAACTGGTATGTTGCCCTATGGTGCATAAGCTCTAAAGCTAAAAGGGTGCTTTTTGTGCTAAAAAAAAGGGAGGCTCAGCTCGAGGCATCCTCTTGCTTTTGGAAAATGTCCTGTCTCTCCATGTCTGGGAGTTCTGCTTCTCTCTGTGTGTTGGGAGAGTAGTACGTGTAGGATGGGCTGCTTCTCAGCTCTATGTGTGACCTCTGAATCCTGAGCTGGAGCTTGCATTGAGTTTTTGACCTGTCCCTGGTAAACCTCCTAAAAGATACTTAATGGTGCTCTGAACTTCTTATGCCCCAAAAGACATCAAAACCTACTGAAGGTTGCAAGTCTGGCTTGAGGAAAGTGGTTCTTAAGGATCCCAGGACCTGCTGGGATTGCAGGATCACCATCTTAATTGAGTCTTCACTCCTTATCTGCCTCACAGGCTTGTGATGAGGAAGGATTAGTCATGAGATCTGCAGCATGAGCCGTGGAAAGCACTGCTGTGTCATGGCTGGAGGACTGTGTCCTGTTAGAAAGGATGGGAGCCCTTGGTCCATAGGGCTCTTTGTGTTCTCTGCTCATTTCCTCAGCCCTGACCCACACTGATTAGGTCTCAGTCTGCCCCTTTATGGCACCACGAGGCAGGAGGTCCCCTTCACCTCTTCCCCCTCACAGGCAGAGGTGGAAGAATGGCAACTATGCAAGAGGTGAAAGAGAAAGAGTAGTTTGTGTGGGTGGAAGAGCAAGTTGCCCTTCTTCCCGTGCATACTCTACTCCTTCTTCTCCTCCTCAAGTCTTCCCCATAAAGCCAAGTCAGCAAGGGAAGAGCAAGTGCTGCAAGGTCCTTCCTTGGCCAGGGGTGAGGAGGTGCACTGGGCTCAGTTTGTATAGTACAACAGGTGTAAAAGACCTCTAGGATCATTGAGTCCAATAATAAACCCAGCACTTCCAAGACCACCACAAAATCACCCCTAGAAAGGCAATTCCACTGGAACACACCGAACACGTGTATGCTTCTGTGGTTCTGTGTGGTTGGGATGGAGCATGACATGTTCTAAGGCCCATAGGAAAAGACCATGGTCTATGAGTGGCCATGGAAAGGAAGAGGTCCAGCCCTTGGGATGTAAATTTCATGGGAGCCAGAGGAAAAGCTCCACCACCTCTAAGGGAGTCAAGGCTTGTCCCCCGCCGCCATCTGCCAGCCCTGGAGGCAAGGCAGTGCTGCGTGCACAGGCATGCCACCACAGCCTGGGAGTAGCGATACTCCACCCAGCTCCAGCTGCAGGGAAGATCCTGTGTTGGGCCTGGAGATCACAGCACAGATCCAGATGGTATTTTCAGTCCAGTCCTTGCATCTTGGCTTCATACACAGTGTCCTCACCCCACTGCTGGAGCAGGAGGACCATGTCTGGGTGGCTAGAAGTTATGGCTTCCTAGCGTGAAGCACCTGCCCATGAGCTAAAGGTTGCACTCCCATCTGGATTGAGTGTCCAGCAATTCCACCTTCCACACTGCTCCTGCTGGCAGTCGTGCATTCTCAGGTGGTCATCAGTGATTATAACCCTGTTTCTTTCCTCCTTCACAGCTCACCATCATCTTCAAGAGCTTCCAGGAGTGTGTGGATCAGAAAGTGTACCAGGCAGAGATGGACGAGCTCCCTGCTGCCTTTGCTGATGGCTCCAAGAACGGTGGGGACAAGCACGGAGCCAACAGCCTGAAGATCACTGAGAAGGTATCAGGCCAACACATCGAGATCCAGGCCAAGTACATCGGTACCACCATCGTGGTGAGGCAGGTGGGGCGGTACCTCACCTTTGCTGTGCGCATGCCAGAGGAGGTGGTGAACGCTGTGGAGGACCGGGACAGTCAAGGCCTCTACCTGTGCCTCCGCGGTTGTCCACTCAACCAACAGATTGACTTCCAGGCCATCCGCTCGGCTCAGGCCACGGAGGGTCGTACTCGTAGGAAGGGGCCCAGCCTGCCAGCCCCCCCTGAGGCCTTCACCTATGAAACAGCCACAGCCAAGTGCAGGGAAAAGCTGCCTGTGGAGGATCTTTACTTCCAGTCCTGCGTCTTCGACCTCCTCACCACGGGGGATGTCAACTTCATGCTGGCTGCTTACTATGCCTTTGAGGACGTGAAGATGCTTCACTCCAACAAAGACAAGCTGCACCTCTATGAGAGGACACGGGACCTGGCCCCGGGCAACATGGCTCCCATGGGAACATATCCCACCCTCTGGGTAGCAGTAGCACTGCTGTGTTTGAGTCAGTGTTGGTTGTGCTTATTATAAAGGTTTGTTCCTTCACACCATGGAGAGCGGAGAAGGGGGAGCAGGAGAGAACCAGGGATGAGATGGAGGTGCTGGAAAACAGGAGGAGGTTGGATATCAGAGACGTATAGGTTGTCCTCAAACCTCAGTCTCTCTCTTGGGCACAAGTCCCTTACCTTCCCAGCTCTTGCCTGAGAGGAACGTGCTGCCAGTGGGACCAGTCAGGAGTTATTCCTGGACAGTACGTTGTCTGGACCTTCCTCATCTCCCCGCTCTTCCTGCTCCCAGTGGAGAGGGGGCTGAGGAACCCTTGCAGCTACTCTCCTTGGAGCGCTCCCCCAGGTCCCAGAAGTGCACATGCTGACTGTGACACTGGTGTGCATGAACGTGGCTTTGTCTTTGGAGGCCGGAGCCCATGAGGAGGGCATGGAGCAGCAAGACAGGGCCAAACCTGGCCAGCACAGCAGGGCTGATCATTCTGCTCACCGTGACCAGGCTCTGCTTTTTGGGCACATCCTGCCCCCAGCCCTGTTGTTGCAGAAAGTGGTGCAGAGGGCCACAATGGTGGGGGATGATCTCATGCTTGCTTGGCTGCTGGGGCCAAGCATCTTCTGGGTGGAAGGGAGGACATGTTCCTCAAGCCTTGGCCTGCATTTGCTGTGGTTCAAAGGGCATCTCCTATTCTAGCCAGTTCATCCAACTGATTCACTCAGTAGTTTTATTCCTGTCTCCCTTGTCTCTGCCTGGACCCACCATGGACTTGATGGCAATGGGAGAAACCTGGCCAGTATTCAAGTGGTTCCTGCAACTTCTGCCCACGTTGGATGAGGTCCTCACAGCATTTGCTCTCCAGTCCCCTAAAACTGGCAGCAGGGTGGCTGCTCAGTGGGACACCCGATCCACATCTCCCTCCAGCCTCCCACACCGGCTCAGCCCAACCCTGGGATGGAGCAGGAGTGTGGCACTTCTTTTTTGCTGCTAGGTCTCTGTTCTGCTCCCCTTCCTGGGGCCGCGACTTGCAACCCCATTGCAGACCAGTTGCACCTTAAGCCCTTCTGGGCTTGAATCAGAAATGGGGTAATGTTAGAAATCCAGCCAGGAGATGGGATGCAGCAGAGGACCCCTCCAGCTGCCCCACATGTCTGTTCCTGTCTCAAAACCATCAATAATCTTCCCCCACCAAGTAATGTTGCCCATCTCCTCCTCTCCATGTTCCTCTGTGGTTTACCCCATCACTGAACAAACATCAAGACCACCTTTGGTCTGTGCCTTTGAGACCACCTGATGGGTTTCCCCTCCTTTTATCAGGGGGAAGTTCCCAGAAACAATTCCCAAAACGTGTCACCTTTGGGGCACCTTCTGCTCTCAAGGGAGGTCTCTGGGCATGATGAGACAAGCTGTAGCACCAAAAGAGGTGGGAACAGGCTAGGTTTGGCAGTCGGAACTGGTGCCAAGAGGCAGCCTGGTGTAAATACTCAGTGTGACTATTCATTGTGTCCTAACAGCTCTAGAACTCCATTTGTAAAGCAGCAGAGAAATGCAAACTTGTGTCAATGGATGTAATTTATATTGTCTCTTTAATATATAGAGCCCTGGCATTGATCTTGTGTGACTGTACAGATGAAGAGATGTAATTGGTTTTTAAATGTTTAAGGAAAAAAAAGAAACAAAAAGATGTGTTTACTACTTTGCTCCTTGCTTTGTTTGCTGGTGCCCCAGATACTCTGTAGGGAGATCTAGAAATAAGGATATCACAGTTTGGAGGCTCTGGGAGAGCAGCCACTGGACCGCAGCACAGGACAGTTTTCGTTTCCCAATGCACTACTTGCTCAGCCAAGCTGATTTGGACTTACTGTTTCCTTTGTTCAAGAAACAAACAAGTTTTTATCTTCCCTAGAAATGCAAAATGCAAGTTTTAAAAGCCAAAATTTGTTGCTGGATAAGAGGAAATGTGTTTCTTGCAGTGCTGCCCCATATGTCTGACAGCAGCTGTGCGCAGCATCCCTCTGAAGACACAATGCTCCTTGCAATCTGCCTGAGAAGGCCCAGCCAGAGTGTGCCAACAGGTCAATAATTCCCTTAAGACCTCCTTTTCTTATAAAACAATCACCCCATGGCATGATGTGCTGTGGTTTAGGGATAGTTTCCATCCAAGGAAAGTCTGGTTGTGGAGTGGCTTGGTCCCTCTGTCCAGGTGGGCGCTCCAGTGGTGGCCGCTGATGTACAGTGGTTGGGGTATCCCTATTTTAGAAGCAAACAGTGAAGCACTTTATTTTGGTTGTGTTTGACCCAGTCCTGGTTAAAGGTGAAGTGTGGCCAAGAAGGACCCAATACTTGGAAACTAAAAAAAAAAAAAAAAAAATACATGGGCAAAGGCGGGGCATTATGAGAAGGCCCCCCCACCTCCTCCCTGCGCTGAGACCCTCGGGAGTGTCACCGCATGTATATACTGTAAATTATTTATTGAGAGAAACACAAGTAAAGTTTGAGGGTTTTTGACAATAAACGAGTGGGTCTCTGTTTGTTCCAGGTTCTCCCTTTGGTCTGGTGCTGTTCCCCACATAGAATGTGAGTGCTGCCCCATTTCTGCATTTGCTCCAAAGCATCTTTCTACCACCTGTGACCAAGGACCCTCTGAGAGCTCTTTTCTGTCCTGAATTCTCATGAGAATTTCACTCTGGGTTTATCTACAGCCAAATGAGAAAAATTAAAAGGGGAGGAGGGAGAAAATACAGATCATGAAGCTTTAGAGCCGAGCCTTGCTGGAAGAGGAGATCTGCAGCAGTGGGAGTCCAAGTGGGTACCATGATTCTTCCCCTTCTCACTCCAGCAGATTATATTGTGCATCTGGTAATCATAATTCCTCCTTTCCATGATTTTGCCTTTCTTGGGCACCGCTCCTGTCGCAGCTGGGTTTGTTGCTGCCCTCTAATGAGGAAAACCAAAATTGCTTCTTTTTTTTGTTGTTGAATTTTCCATTTTTGAAATGTGAAGGACTTTTTGTCACAGCAGCTGGAGACAGGGACATTCTGAGGGTGGGACACCAGCACCAACTCAAAACACACACTATTTGGCCGAATCCATGCAATGACAGTAAGCACCAGAGATGCAAAACCTGGCATCCCCCTCCTTCAGTGCCCTGGAGAACCAGCAGCTTTTGGAAGAGCCAGACTCAGTCCCTCTGCCACCCCTTGCACCAAAGCTCAGGTTCAAATCACTCTGCAAAGTCATCGAAAAATTCACAGGGGGTCTCCCTCACTCACTGATCCCCAGCTTGGGGCAACAAACAGGCAGCACCTACATGTCCTGGTGGGAAAAATGCTGATCTGAGGGACAAGGATGGACAAGGGTCCTGATTAACCACACATGGCACCACTGAAGCTTCCCCAGGAGGTTGAGTGGGGAAGGCACAGGCCATGAAGGGACAGCGGTAGTGGCAGCAATGGCCCTGTGGCCTCTCAGAGAGGTTCAAATGCTCTCTAGACCATGTTTCATGACTGGTGAAGGCCTGCCTGGGGGGCTCCAGGGTCCCATCCCATCGCCCTGCAATGGACCTCAGCTCAGGTGCCACTGCCCAGCGTCTGGGGGTGGTTTCCAGCCCCACTTTGGCTGTGCCTGCGCATCCCTGCCCTCGGGCCACTGCCTGGGCTGCTCTGAGCTTTGCATCCGAGAGCTCGGGTTGAGCAGCGGCTGTCCGGGAACAGCCACAACTGCTCAATACTGTTGTTCACCAAAAAATGCCTTTTTTTCCGGGAACTGGCTGCCCTCTAGAGGATCCGCTCTGGCATAATGCACAGTGCGGGGGCTTCCAGCCTCCCCATGCCCTCACTGAGGTGGGTGCCAGGCAGGGCTGGGGGTCCTGCTCCCTGTGCTGGCATGTCGGCATTGCCGGACACCTTGGGTCTCCTTTCCAAGGTGAGCCAGCAGGAGTGACCACTGCTCCATCCTGTGCTCCCAGCCGGAACGCCGGCCCTGCCCAGCACTCCGGGATGGCCGTGGCACTGCATGGACCATGTCGTTATGGATGATACACTGTTGTGGGACCGACAGGACCTGCCTGACAGCAAGATGTGGGAAGGGGTCATTTCTCCAGCTTTGAGAAGGATTTAACTGTTCTCAGTATAGTGCTGTGGATATGGGTGGGCAGGGGATGCTGGGTTGAGTTGTACCAGGAGGATAATGTCCCCAGCATCACAGTGCCCATTCCTTACCTGCCTCCTTAAATTAAAAAAAAAAACAATCACCGGCCTCAGGTAGATTCACTGCCCTGTGCTCCATGTACATACACCCAGACCAGCTCCCTGCAGCCCCCAGTGCCTCTCTCCAACCAAGCCCCTCTCCCTGCCACAGCCCCATGGCTGACAGCCAGTCACTCTTTCCATGAGGAAATCCATTTTTCAGGAGCATATAACTCAGCTGTGAAATTTCACTCTTGGTTGAAACTTGGCTCAGCAACAGAAACTGGGAAGGGCTGGATCCAGTGGCTACAGGTGTGAGAAGTGCTTTTTACAATGAGCTTTTATAACTTGGGAGAAATGGCTCCAGTCCCTGCTCCCTGTCCTGCCGTGTGGGCCTCAGCGTGAGCAGTGGAGGGTAAAGACAAAACCAAATCATCCCACTGGGTGCCATCTCATCCCCCCTGGGGAGAAGCACATCCTGCCCAGGAGGGGCCAGGGACAGAGTGGAGAACTCCACCAACATAGCAGGAGCATAACTCCTTAAAGAAAATGGGAAATTCTCTCCAGAAAGGGCCAAACATTTTACACATGTCCAGAGATCCAGCAAATACAGTTTGGATAAACACAAATATTGGTACAGTCCCAGTGAAATCCTGGTGTATATAGGTGAGGGAACACAGCTCCTCTTGATCAGGTGGAAATTCCCATCTGAATTGGTTTCCCAGTCTTTATCACCACAGACTGTGAAACTATGTAAAAACAGCCAAGAACATGCTTATTCCTGTGGTAAAAGTATCCATTATGGCTTGCCTGTGGCTGGCAGGGAAGGGGCCTGTCATCCCAAAACAGCCCTTCTGTCAGGCACTCAACCCCAAGACCTGCCTTCATACCCAGGGGTCTGCAGGACCTCCTCGAGACACTACATTGGGGCCGTTCTGAAAATCTCAGTAACACTTTTTAATATACAAGAATCAAAAGTACAGCAGTTTTACAATGTAGGAAAATTTCATACATACTATATAAACAACATATTTACATCAGAAATCACTAGGACAGTGGCATTTCTTTCACAAATATAAATTAATATTAATTACTGTTTTTAGTCAACAGGTTTAAAAGTCCATATTTTTTACAGTAAGAGTCCTTCTCTCCCTGGAGGGGAGGCAGAGGTTGGGAGGAAATGGGTGAAAGCAGAATAATATTTTTGTGTGGATCACAAACCGTTCACGCAAGGACTTCAGCACGTTGTTACGTATCTCTGTTGGTTGGGACCACATCGCCTGTCCCCACAGTAGGTTTTTGTCTGCAGGACTTCCACCATGTGAATTCACAACTTTACACCATTTCCAAAGAGGTCAGGCTAAAAAAGTTTTGTGTTTTTTTGTTTGGTTTTTGATAAAAACCCATCAAGTTACTATTTTTTCCTGTAAGAGGCTGGAGGGAATCCCACAGCTGGTTTGGAAGGAAGAGCTGTACCAGGTGTTGACACAAACACCACAGGGAAGTTTATGGCTGTGGACATGTCCCCTCCAATCCCACTCACATCCAAGTGACTGTGTCTGGTCATGGTCCCTGTGCTGAGGGGACATAAAATGAATGTGGCTGTGTTTGTGTGCTCAGGGAGAACTTTCTCCCAAATCTTATTCTCCAGTTTCATTAAAGCCAAACCCAGTGAAGACCCATACACCACAAGTGGACAAAATTATGTGACTTCAGCATCAGTCTGAAGTGACAGTGGGGACAACTCTCTGTGGACATGGGTAAAGCTTTTGCTGTTGCACAAGAAGGAAATCCAAACCAACCTCACACCCAGAACCCACAATGTGCAGAAACCCCCACATCTGGACACAGAAAATGCCTCTTGCTGAGGTTCAAGTTTTCCTGCACCAACCCTAACACTGGCTGGCCAGTACTGCCTTTTTCACAAGAGTATGGCACAAACTTCCCACCATGACAGCACCACTCAGGGACAAACAGAGTAATTCTCTTTGCCCCCTCTGAGGTTTCTTCCATTTTCACATTAAAAGCTAATACCTCTGAAAAGAAAGGCTCTCTTTGTTGAACACCACAGGCTGCAGTCACAGCTTAGTGGGAAACGCTGCGGAAACGTGCTCTCTCCACACCTCCCACTGCCTGGCAGCTCCAAGGGGGACTGTGGAAGACTTGCCTTCACCTCGCCCTGCACAGGTAAACCCAAGTGTAACACTTTCTCAGGGCAGCAAATGCCCCTAAGGAAATAAAACTGCCCTAAATTTGGTGGAAATCTTGCAAAATAAAAACAAAAAGGAAGAAAAACCCTTCCCTTGTGTTCTGTTAAAGCAGCGGGCTCAGGAGGAGTGATGGCAGATTGCCAGGGATACACTGCATGGAGGGGACATGCGGTATTAGTGTCAGTTTGCGTGCGCCTTCCAAGGCGCGGACTGGAGTCAGGAAGCCAGCCCTGAACACCCACCTGCCCTCAGACTTTCAGGGAAAGGACATCACAGCTTATTAGGATTAAATACTGGCACCTTAATAGGACGCCCAGCTTCTGTCCTTCACCAAAGAGAGGAGTCTGGACCAGCCCGGTCTTTTAACACTAAGCTCTGGGAGGTGACGCATCCCCAAACATCGTGCTCTGGGCAGTCTGGCTGTTGTGAAAGTTTTGTGGTGTCCAGGAAACTCCAATCTGAAAAATAATCACCCCAACTATTTCTGGCCAGCAATCTGTGCACCACCAACCCCTCTCTCACCACTGTAGTGTCCAGGCTGGATGCTGGTTTGCATCTAGTGCTGTGGCTTGAATACTTGGAGTGTTTGCTCTGAAGTCCACTGAGCTGGGCTACAGACTCCTCTTTTCCCTCTGTCATGCTGGGCTCTTAAGACATTTGCTCTAAGGATTTAAGGATCAGTCCTGAATTCCTCATTCTCTCCCTGCTCACCGAGATGCTAAGTCCCCAGGCTCATTTCCAATTTAGACAGACAGAAGGTCTGTAAGTGCAAGTACTTTTAGCAATTCTGAGTCACTGCTGGAAGTGTTGCAGGAAGGTAATGGGCAATGATCACTCCGCTGAATTCCTATTTCACTTTGTTCTATCATCCTTTACCCTTCAGTTGCAGTAAAGGTTTGTGATCACTGCTCTGTGAAGCACAGAGAGAAATGATTTGCCCAGAGACCAGAGTGCTTCAGTGGCAGGGAGATTGGGAGGTTCCGGATCCCCAGATGTCCAGAGCCATCTTTTGATCTTGCAGCTCCCAGTCAGCATCTGTTAATTCCTGGACCACCCAAGCTGCCCATGCCAGAAGGGAAAAGTTTTGTTATGAATTCCTGAGTCCTGTCCAATGAGAAACACTGTTCTCACCCCAATTTCTTTCCTACTGGTTAGAAGTGAACTAACTACTCTTTTTCATATATCCCAATACCTGCCCTCCCCAGAATCAAGATTTGCCAGTTCCAGCCCTGGAGATGGAAGGAAGATCTCCCCCAGCTCTCCTATTGCGGGGGACATAACAGCAATCAATCAAAGCAGAGCCAGTTTCTTGAAATGGATAAAGACATGGAAATGATAACATGGCCAGGAAAGTGATGAATTGTCACCAGCATAGCTAATCCTGCAGGGACAGCAAGTCCCTCTTTCAACCAAGGTTGGCTGCTGAGAGTCTTTCCTGTCCCTCCTTGAATACATCCTCCCATTGCCCCATGCTGACTACACACAAATCCCAGCCCAACCAGTTTATCCCCTATCCCAAAGCAGCATCTGTCACATAACATCAAGTTGGAGTAGGCTCACAGCCTTCTGCACCACTCTAAGCAGCATCGATCTGCCTTCTCCTTCTGAGGAAACACTGGCTGGGGAAAATTCCCTTGGGTCCACTGGACTGAGGAAAACAAAAACAAAACAGAGACCAAGGCAGCTAGGCTGGTTCCATGATAGAACAGTTCAATCGTAAAAAAGGGGAAAGGAAATGGAAATCCAAACCAGAATCAAGAATTAGGAAAAAATCTTCCTCCACTCACTCCCCTAAAATCCTTCTTGACCCAGCCAGATGATAGCAGCATGTTCAGAGTTTCTCATTGCTGGCTTGGAGAAAGCAGCCACTGTCACACCAATCCAAGTATTCCAGACGTGCACTTTCCCCTCTCAGTCACTTTATGTTTTCCGAATGTTCCAGTTATAATCTGGATTGTTTTTCTGTTCCAATGACCTATCCAGAGGTGACCTGTGATCGAGAGGTGACTTGGAATCGTGGGGGGATTTCTGAGAGGGGGGCGAGCGAGGGTCCGACACTGCAGGGTGAGAGGGAGGGAGGGGCTGTTTGTAATCTCCCAGTTTGTCTGTGTGGAAGGACCGGTAGTGGTCCGAAGGTCCTTGGCCATGGTATCCCATGGGTGGCCTGTGATCAGACATCCGTCGGAAATCCTGCTGGTGGTAGTTCTGAGGCCTGAAGTCTTCGGATCGTCGACGTTTGGAATCATGGTGGTGCCTGCGGAGGGAAAACAAATGGACGGAGATCAGTTCCCCAAGGCAAGCCTGGTCTCCAGAGTCAGTGCATTCCTTGTGAACTCCTGACAGCCTGTCTGAGGTGGAAGGGAATTAATTACCTGTCATAATAGTCTCGGTGGCCCCTGTGGTCTCGGTCACTGTTGTACTGCTCGTACGGCCTCTTGCGGGAGAGGTTGTTTGGTCTGTAATTCCCAGAGCTCCGGTGGGGATCCCCACGCGACCGCCGGTCCCCATAGTGGTGGTCCTTGTACCAGTGCTGCTCATACTGGTGGTGCCTCTCCCCACCCCACATCTGGTTGCTGTTGCCACCATAGTTGAACTTTCGATCCCTCTGCCAGTCTCCTCGATCTGCCACAAAGAAAGAGCACCTGTAAGTCTCTTTCATACTTTGGTTTAAGCCCAGTATTTTTGCTGAATTCTCACAGAAATTATAACTATTGATGCCCCTTTAACTTTCTCCTCCCTAAACTATGTGGGCCCAATTTTATTATTTGAATTTTATCATTATTCTCACAAATCTTATTGTGTCCCATTCTTATATTCTTTTCCTCACTACATCATCATGTTTTCTAGTCTAGCAATAAGTACAGTGGTAATACATGTTCTATGCCATAATCTTTAAACCTGACAAGGTTGAGAAGGATTTGTGTCCAGAAGCATGTGGAAGGGATGGCTTTTCCTGGCTTGCCAGCACTCACCTGTGTTGCTGAAGTGTCTCTTATTTGGATGGCCATAGTTGTCACGTGGGTGCCCATGCATCTGCTGCTGGGTGTGGGAAGGGGGCATGTGGATTTTCTGGGAATGAGGATTGTGAGGCACATGAGACTGGGACATGACGGAATCGCGGCTGGAGCCTGAAGGCTCTGGGCGGAACGGCTTCTTTATGCTGGACATGTCCTCCTTCTTTTTCTGCTCCTGCAAGGTGGAAGACAGGGATACAGCTCAGCTGGTCTTCCATCAAAAGATTTGGGCTATGTGAACAATGGCCTTGTCTGTCAGGCTCTGGATTTTCCTGCCTCCTTGAAGACTTGGTGAACCAACTGTGCCCAAGCATGGTACAAATGTGGTGGAGGACAGGCACAATTTTGCAGCTCTGCTTCTACACCTTATCTCTACAGGGTAGCATGCCAGGCTTCTTTCTCTAAAGGGTAACTCAACACCATGTGCCACACCAAACAATATCTTTTCTTGGTCAGAATACCCAGGACAAAGTGACCAGAAATGCCATATGAAAGAGAAGGCAAATGCAAACACTGTTTGGATGTTGAGAAAATCACAGACTGCAAACAACAACAAAGAACACCCACAGTAAGAGGCAAAAAGTATTAACACTTCAAGTGCAGCAACTTTCAAAGACAGCAATCAAAGGCAAGGCACTTCAGCTCTCACCTCCTCTTCCTGTGATCTTTTCTTATGAGCCATCTTGTAGAGCTTGTGTAGTTTTCTGGCATCAAATTCTGTGAATTTTGACACAAATATCCATAGGTTCCTAGAAGCACATGAACATTTTTGGTTAATTGCTACACCAGCAGTTTAACTGCCAACTGCTTCCAAACCAACATCAAATCAATTTGATCCTCCCTGGTAAACAGTCTCAACCCACCACAGGACAGGATGATCAGGAGGGCTGAAACCAAGTTCCTCAAAGTAGAATAAAGAGGTTTGCACTGGTTTACCTAAACTAGCTCTAAAATCAAGGTAAATCAAATCAACACTTGCAGAGAAAACCCTCAGCTGGGACTGGTCATGGAAGACCATCCCAAGCAGTGTTCAAGGCCAGGCTGGATGGGGCTCTGAGCAACCTGGTCTAGTGCAAGATGTCCCTGACCACAACAGGCAATTTGGAGCTGGATGATCTTTAAGGTCCCTGCCAACCCAACTCATTCCATAATTCTGTAATTCTACGGACGGAGTGGGCTAGAGAACACAAGATTTCACAGGTTAAGTAAGAGGCAAATGGCACATTCATCTCCACAAAACCCAGCAGCCGCTGACTACCATTTCAAAATATCCTAGACCAGCCAAGGAAAACAAAATGATCTCTCACCTTCTCCACAGCTTGATGTGATCTTGGTCAGTGTAGGCTTTAAGGCACTCAGAAATGCGATCACCAATTTTTAGGAGGCAGTTGCGTGTGTGCTCCAGCTGTTCCTGAACGGTCAGTCCCTTATCAGGCTTATCAAGCTGCTTCAGTGCTTTTTTGACTGGTCTCATTCTTTCCTTGCACTTGAAAGAGGAATAGAGAGGAAAAAGTGATTAATTTGGCACAGGTCTCTACACTGTTCCCCTGTTAATCACACAAAGCTGCAAGAAGTTCATTAGCATGAGATATTAGCTTTATCTGACCATTAGGCAAGGAGAAATCAGCTATAAAATAGCAATTCGTTAGACATGCTGGAGACAATAATCAGGAAAAGACAATAGTCTCCCCACCTCCACTGTCTCTTGTCTTTTAGAGTGGAACAATTTGCTTTGTAAGCCATACCTACACATGGTCTGTGCCCACACAAATCCCACAGCAGGCAGGGAAGCATATCCAAGCATCCACACATTGAACCAGCAGCCCCAGATGAAGGAGAACTCACTCTATCCTGTCCATCCCCATCTGTGGTCACTTTAATGCTCCCTTTTACCAAAACTGAGAGACATAAGATAAAAGCATGTTTTTCAGCTGTGCACATCAACACTGTGCACAGACACAAAGTCAGACAGGTTTCTACTGCCTGACTGGACCTTTCATGTATCACAGAGGGAAAGTTATGGGAAAAGACTAAAAAACATAGACCTGAGGTGAATATACAGATTTGCATTGAGAGAACTGTTTTTAAGAAATGGCGATTCAGCCAAGGAGAATTTGCCATGACAACTTTAAATCAAAGGCTATTTTTACAATGATCCTTGTGGGCACATTTGCTGTGAGAGCATATACACATCTCTGTACCTCTGAGAGCCATACAAGGTCACCCTCCAAACTCTATTTCCTTGTCTGAAAGAGCCCCAGTGGCTTCTTGGCTTCTACAGGAGACAGATTGCTGCATAAGGCTGCAGGGTCTTCTGTAACCCAGGGTTGCCAAATGAGTGGTGGGAATTTAGCAGCTGAAGCAGGGAGCCTTTGTGCTTGCTCTGCTGACATGCTACCAGTGGGTAGCACAGAGGCTGATGGGAAGCTCTTGTCCAGGAGTGTCCTGCCCTGCTCTCAGATTGGCCAGAGGAAATCCCTGTGGGGCACTAGGAGGGGGTTCACACCCTGATACCTGCAACACATCCTTGGATAACAGCAAACCCCAGCTGCCTTACTGTGCTCTCTGCCACTGCCCTCCCATCTCCTGAGGAAAATACTCACTATGCTGAATGTTTCTTGGTCCAGATCATCATCCTCATCTTCTCCAATGGGGATCGGTTCACTTCCTGCAGTAATGTGGACGGGACCTTGTGATCTCTTCCCTTTGCTCCCAGATTTGGCCTCACCACCTTTAGGCTTTACAAGGACAAATTACACACATCACATGATAAGCCAGACTGTAGGATCCCAAGTGATCCAACCAACAGCCTCTGCACTATTATTACTGGCAGTTGTTAAATCCTGGGCAATGCTCCTACAACTTTCCTCCCAGAATCTCAAACTGTTGAGCTACAATGGCTATATTTAGCTTTACGTCATCCCTGAGGGAACACAGAGAAGTCAGAGCCAACAGGTTGGACAAGAATATGATATTCACACTCATGGAGAGAAAACTAGTGTTGAAGACTTGGAAGAGAGGTTAAACCAAGGAATATCTCTTCCTTACAAAGGACAGAGCTCAGGGTAGTCTTACATCTGAGGATGTGCAACTTCATGTGATATCACTAGTTCTCAAATCATGGCCTGCTCATGTAAAATTTTAGTTATATGACTTATCTGCAGTCAAAGCCATACAAAAAATCACTGGAAAGCAAATTTTCCCCTACAAAACTTCTTGGTTTTGCACTTATGACCTCAGTGTCAAAGTACACTGGGCATGCAGTACATACCTGTTCCTTGGACAAGTACTTCAGGTCATTACTGCGGGAGCTCTTACCTCCCTTCCATTTTGAACCCAGCCTCCGGGCACTTGTACCCAAGAGTCAAGAGACGTTTTAGTCTCCAACATAACAGTGATGTTGAAACATCCATTTTTCTAAGTCCTGAACAGTGACAATGACAACATTCAGTCTTGATGCATGTGGACAGTTGGGACATTTGGGTGAGCTTAAATTAAAGGGCTATAGAGACAAGGAGCTGCCAAACCTGTTATAAATCACAGCTAAACAGAACTTTGATCTGAGTGCTCTAGGCTCTTCCCCTGTGCTTCCTTAACATCAGCTGTGTGGCCATATCACTGTCACAGGGATAACGGTACTTTAAAGGCAGTCTGACAAAATCTCTTCCTTTTTGCTCACATTCCATCAAGCATATTGCCTTTTCTATTTTTTCATAGCAATTCAGGACTGAAAAAGGGATACCACCTCACCCCAGAGTGCTTCATTGATGTCTCTTCACACAGGACCTTTAAGGAATACTAAGTCTCATAGTTTGTCCTTCTGCTCAGGGACTTTCCTATCAAACTGCTCCTGAAAGTACCACATACCTTCTCTTTCTTATCTTTTGTCTTCTTTTTCTCTTTATCGCTTTCCTTTTCTTTCTTAGAGGATGTCTGTTTTTCCTTGTTCTCTTTGTTCTCTTTCTTCTTCTGTTTCTTTTTCACCGGGCTCTTGTCCAAGCCATCCTCCTAGAAAATCAGTCACAGCACAAAGCTGGAGTCCCTCACCTCATGTACACTTTCTTCCACAAAACTTACATCCTTAAAACGCCAGCAACTTTTGAGGTCCATCCAAATTTGCCCTCACACCTCTTTAACCAGACAGCAAGCCCTGCTTAAGCAGCTGCCATCCACCCAAACTTGACAAAAGAGTATAAAAATCAGAGGAGCCCAAGTCTGTGACATGCTGGCAAGATGCAGATCTGCTCTGCTTTCCTGTGCCAGCTGTGCTCCAGAATGCTTAGCCCCTGAGGTAGATACTGATCAGCACATGAACAAAAAGCCTTAGACTACAAGCCAAACCACTCAAAGACAGAACGTTTTCTAAGCAACAGCATGACCTTGGTAAACTCCAACTTCACCACTGGCTAATGTGCCCAAAAGGAGACAGAAACAATTCTTCTTTCTCTCCTTTATAAGGGCAGCAGGCTTTGTCCTGAGACAACCTTTTCTCCAAGTCAATATGTGGATGTGTGTAGCCATTCTAGGATGCCCCAAAACACTTAAGCACTGACCTAAAAGAATAGGTGGGAAAGGTCCTTTCACCTTGACAGCTGTATGGATGTTTTCTGAAGTCTGACAATCCTGTGGGAATTCACTCTGTAGTGCCCCCTGACTCCCCAAAGCTTTGCTGGGGTGGTTCTCAGGGTGAGTCTGGGCAGCAACAACACAGCTCAAGGAAACCTGGAAAAGCCACTATCCACCAGGTTGACTCACCTTGACTTCACCTTCTTCTGATTGGTTGTCTGAGTGCCGAGGAGAGGAGAGTTCATTCCCATGCTCATCTTTGACTTTGGGAGCCTTGTTCTCTTTCTTTACTCGTGGTTTCCTCTTCTTTAGCTTGCCCTGGTGAAAACACAGAAGTCAGGGCAAGCAAATAGCTACAGCTACGTCCTGGGGAAATATCGTATCTCCTGAACACCTTGCAAACAGCTGCAGTCCTGAAGGATGGCAGGAAGACTGATGAGCCTGAGAAAGTGCAACAATTACCTGCCCCTTACTAATTATCATTTCAATATCACAATGCAATCAGACAAAAGACAAGCCCATATTCTCTAATACGGATGTTGTTCAGTGACTTGGGAACACAGGCTGTCCCCTGCCATCAGCCAACCACTCCTCTTGAAATCCCCAGAATCAGGCAGCCACATCTCACCTCTTCCCCATCTTTCATGTTTTCTTTCTTGTCTAGGTCTTTCTTCAGCAGTTTGAGTAGATAATCAACTCGGGTCTGGAGCTGTTTTCCCTGAGGTTTCTTGTCTGTCTCAACAGGTAGGATCTTTGATAAAGCAGAAAAAAAGATTATATACCTACATGCACAAAGCTTGACAAAAGAGATACACACTATCAGCAGTCCTTCCAGGCCCAGCAAAAGGCTGGAGATGCTGCACTTTCTGGGGGAACAAGCAGGCTCAAGCATTTCTTCTCCCTCTCACAGTGTCTCTCTGTCCGGCCAAAAGTGAAGCTCCCAGCAAACAAGCATCACTCCCCTTGGGCTTTTGCAGAAGTTGAAGGACCCCAAGACAGTTCTCTAGGTTCTCTGCAATCTCTTTTGAAGAAGAAATATCTTTTCTCAAAGCAAAAAAAACCTTTACAAACTATATTTGGGGCCTTGTGTTGCAAAACTGAGTCCACTCTAGTTGACACATCAGATTTGTTTGTGGCAGCCTTGCAACAGCAGGCTGGTCCCTCTGGTAACCTGAGCCATCGCTACAGCAGTGGCATAGATCCAGAATTTTTAGTGAAAAACAAGGCTATGATGTGCCACTTTGTGGGAAGTATCCCAGCTTGTCAACTAGGTTAGTTTCATACTTCATTGGAAGTGGGGTGGTGTGTCTCAGGCAGTTGTTTTCACTGTAAAATGCCTTTCTGAACTGCAGACATGAAGGGATCTCAGCCACAGCCTGATCTTTGCTAAAAGCACTAGCAGGGATATCATGGGAATGTCACATATTGGCAGCAAAGCTTATACGGAGATTCCCTCCTCCTCAACCCTGTGCTGCAGTTTGCTCTTTCCACTGCACTGATACAATGGATAGAGGCTTATTTTTAACCCAGATTATTTCAACTGTTCTTGTGGGGATGACTGAGGAACAGAAGAACTAGGTGGAGGCTTTCCAGCTGGCTGTGCTGCCATCACCAGTCACATAACCATACCCTCAAAGCTAACATAGACCAGGCTTGAAAAAAGAAGTGTCAAGTCCTTGAAAGATTATTTCCCACATAGAAATTCAGACTCAGCTTCTTGTGAGATGCTCAAGAAAACATCAAGTCACGATTATGCAATGCAGCCTCTTCTGTCCTATGCATGTAACCACACATGTCAGCACTGCCATTTTCTTCCTGCATCATTTCAGTGTGGTGCATGTGGTACTGCTCAGGAAAATGTACTGCCCATCAAATAACACAACTCTGCTTTCCATTGAGCATGCAACATTCCATGAAGGTCACTGTTTTCCTCATTAATATTTATTATTATTTTTGGAGTGGTTATAAATATAAACATCTGTCTCTGGACTAAATGAAGCACGTTCTCTTATGAACACTTCAATGGACCCAATGGAAGCAGCAAGCAAAGCGACCTACCTTATCAGATAACTTCAATTCCGGATCTGTTTTAATTAGCTCCCAGTTTCCATAACCATGCTCGTAAATTCCCACTAACAAGCGAGAATCCTCCTCCACTCCCCAGTCTACATCAAAATGAGCAGCTTTGACACGGCACGTCAGGCGGTACCTAAAGGCATTTCAAACATGAGCTACTTTTAATGCTGTGGAGGATAAAGCAAATCCACATATCCAGGCTATTCTCTTTCCACTACAAAATCCAAATTCCCTGAGCCTCTTTTGGCATTGCCTACTTAGTCAAACTTACTTCTTCCTTTCCTCTGGGTCCGTGGGAATGGATTTATGCAGCATTTCAAACTCCTCTTCATGTTGGATGATGGATTTCACATTGACCTGGACACCAGAAATCTTGATAGTAGGACCTCGTCTTTTTCCAGGTCCTTTCCCTGCTCAACCATAAAACACAGCAACTAGGACTCTTATAGAAAGAAGTGTCTGTAAAAATGGCTTCACAGACAGTGAACAAGACCTTGACTGCAACCTCCTAACGCCCAAAATGTAAGTGTTCTTCCACTAACTCACTTACATCTGCAATCCAAACACCGCCCAGTATTGTTTTCTTAAAAATACATCTAAGTATGTTGGAGCTGTTGCTTCAGCACCTTTGTTCAGCAATACAGGCAGAGACCCATGAAGCAATGCAGGCCTGACCTTTTATCTCCAAACCAACACCACAGAACAGCCATACGCAGAGTGGATGGTGATTCCACCTCTGGGAAGTGCTAACCGTGGATTCAGTTTTACTATGGAGTATGTCACACCAGTTTGCTTCCCAGTCCCAGGAGCAGTTGAAATTTGGGCTTTGTGGCCCAGCATTAAATAAGCTGATCACTTCAGCCTCTCCCCACGAAAACACATATCCAGCAGAAGCCAGCAGACCCAAGTGGCACTTTCCAGTCTGAGCAGAAGGCTCAGGGGCTTCTTTCCATTGGTGAGGGTTGCCTGGCAGAGATGGGATGGTTTAAATATGTGCTTGTTCATTGCTTCTAAGTCACAATGTGGCACACCTCTGCATCCAGCATGGGAATGGTTTCCTCTCCAGCTCTATGAAACAACCCCAAAAACATCATAACATCAGCACACAACCTCCTTGCCTACCTTCCCCTGGATTTTCTTTCAGCTGCTCCTCATATTCTTGCATTGCTGACACACAGCTGTTATGGATGAGCTCCCCTAAACGTTTCAGATCAGCCACAGATTTATCCACCAGCTCAGCATCCCTGGCAATACACTCCAACCTGGGAAAGGGTAAAAGAGTTTTGTATTTGATATAACACATCTCCTCCTAATCAATTGTTTCACAGCTTTTATTACTCAATAGTGTACACATATGATTGTATGAAACAAGCACAAGTTGAGTTCATGCAGTACACAAGCAAGTTTTTAGTCTATTTTTAGGTCTAACACCTGTAGTGCAAATGTAGAATAAATGATCCAATCATTTCGATTTTTTAGCACTAAAGCAAAGGTGAGAACTGTCTATCTTGGGGACAAGAGGGACCCTCCGTGACTATCCAGTGTTCCCTCAGGCTTTCCCAGTTCCATATTAACTCCATCTGATGATCCAAAGCTGCCATCTGCTGTCCCTTTTGCCTGCCTGAAGTTAGTAACATCAAGACACACATAAGCCTTGTGTTTCACAACAGGAGAGTACAACCAGCTGAAAAACCACTCTAATTCTCATACTATATATGCAGGGAATCCTGCCTCAGCCCTGAAACCTCATCAGGGACTTTCCAGCACCAGCACACATGGTATGCCACTTCCTCCCTCACTCATGCTGGGTCACAGCACTTCGTCAGGGCTCTGCAGACCCACTCTCGAGGACAGCATGTGCCCCTCCTTGTGTCCCTTCAAGGGGGATGGATGCTCTGAATTCAGTCTCAAGACTAATGTGCATAGAGAAGCTTGGCAAGTGTTTTGGGTAGCATTTGCTGTTCCAACAGCTGCTCCCTCTCTTTTCTAGGCAGAGTGGGAATGCCCCAAGGGCTGGACCCTGCCAGCAGGACAATGCTGTTACAGCCCGGCGCCACAACTGCTTGAGATGCTTTTGGCCAGCGTTCATCAGTGCCCATCTGAGACACGAGGGACTGCACAGCACTGTCTGGGTTCCTGATGACATGACAGCAGTGTGTGCCTGGCTGTGCAAAGAAATACAATGTCCCTCCATGATTCCCCTCTGGAGCTGGGCCAGGGTGGGACTCACCTTTCAAGAGGCAATCCAAACTTCTTGTAAGCCTTGATAAACCTAAGGAAAAAAAACCAAAAAACTAAACTAACTGCCATAAAAAGTAGGTCCAGTATCACAGAGACACTTGAATATATTAATTGCAGCCTGCCACATTATCACCCTTGCATTCCACACTGATTACCTCAACATCCCTCAGCACTGGGAAGCTTTGTCCATTAGCCCCCACAAAAAGTTTTGTGACCTTGGCTGGAGAAGAACACAACATTATTATGAATGTTGAGTGTTTGACAGATGACAAAAAACCCCAAAAAACAAAAAAGAGGAGAGTCATAACTGTACTGTAAAAATAAATCAGAAGAAAGTACTGGCTCACACCATGTTGGTAATTATTAACTTCATTTTTCCAAGAAGAAAAGAGGCATTAAATCAATGTCATTAGTAAATTTAAGGCTCAGGCTGTAAATGTGGCAACTCATCACAGAAACCCAAGTGAGGTTCAATCCATCACAGAAGTTTGTAATCAAGGATTGCTATTTATTTTTATGTCTTATTTTTATTGTAAAAATCCCTGCCATGGCTAACACAACTTTAGACCAAGAGTCAGATATTGTTTCTGCAACTGAACAGTGCCTTATGCTGGTAGTAGACCAAATGGCTACAATTACAGGTTATTTTTAAAATTCATTTTTTGTCTTCTTTTTTTCATCTTTTCCTCTTTCAGTCTCTTTCTGCTATATCACAACAACCTAAATGGCTGCTCTATTCTATACTGCATATCCTTCCTGCCTCCATGGTTTCAAGATGGATATGGGGTAGCCACAGTCTGGTATCTCCTGCTTAAAAATATACCAAATCAGATATAGAGTCAAGGAAACCTGACAACCTTCTCTATTCCATCTTTGGCTGAACATCAGCACAGAACCGTAAGACAAAGATCTTTGGTAAAGATTTAAGAATTAGAAGATACAAGAAGAAAATAACACTCAGGAAGTCAGCCCCCAGCTGCCTTCAAGGACTGACACATAACCACTGGGATCAAGGGGACCAGTGCTTCTCATGGGGTCACTTTGCCAGAGCCTGCCTTTTACTTAGAGCTTAAATCAGCAGGATGACTGCCAGATAAATGTCAGGAAGGCCAGACCACTTGGCTTTTCCAGCTCTGTATCTCATGGCACCTAAGACCTCACGTGTTATATGGAATTGCTCAATCCACTTGGCCCAGAAAAGGTGGTTACAACAAGGATTAATTTTAGGAACATACCAGCTTCACCGTAGCCTGACTAAAGACAATCCAGTCCATTCTTCACTGACCTGTATGGTAAGGTCATCAGCTCGGAGCAAACTGAATTATATAAAGATGCAGAAGCTGTCCCAATGAACCAGCTCCATCTAAACCACTGACATGCTCACAGGTGAACACTTCCTGGATTAATATGGGATTTTCTCCACCTGCATGGGGTTTCTATATTTGTTTCCTGAACAGTCTCTTGTGCTCAGCACTAACCTCCTGATTTCAGCATCGGTAAATCCTTCCACAGTGTCTTTTCTAACACTCCGGGGACGTCCCCTGCGCTTTGGTCTCTTCTCATCATCAGTGTCGTCAGTCTCGCTTTCTGATCCAGATGATCTCTGTAGCCTTCTCTTAGTTTCTGCATCTGATTCACTGTCATTTGTCTGAGCCTGTACGAACCAGAAAAACAAGAGAGCAATTAATAAGTCCTAATCTAATCAGCTAATACCTTCTCTGTCCCTCCTGCACTGGCACTATTTAATGTACAGGCCGTAAAACACCCCAGCATTCATTCCTGAAGATGCAGGAGCACATAACCACCCCACAGAGGCTGCACACCCTTGCAGTTTCCAGATGGCAAAGGCTCTGGTGATCATCCTTCCCGCACAGCCAGCAGTTTCATAACTGCATTTTGATTTACTAAGGCTACAAGAAGCATTAAAACACATTGATTTCCATGGGTTTGTGCCACAGTCCCTTAGACTATTTTGAAAACCAGGACTTCTTTGAAATTAATCTGGATTCATCCAATATCAGTTTTCCTTCTCTCTATGTTTTTCCCCAGCTCATTCCAGAGAACAATCCATAACCTGTAAAAGATCCATATCCCAGAAGAGCTTCCTTGCACAGCCAGCTTTTTTTTGGATTGGGGCAGATTCCATCAAAGAAAGAAGAACCTGGAAAGAGACCATCTCTTTTGCTCCTCAAGATCCCCATTTAGGCAAGAGCAACCCAGGGAGCTAGAGAATCCAAGGAAAGGAAACAGCCAGAAAATGGCATACTCTGCAGTAAAATCCAACACAGTTGGATACTTTGCCTTGTCATCACAACAGGTTCTCTTTAATTTTGTTTGTTAAGATGAGTCGCACCAAATCTAGTCTATGCCCTCACATTGCATCCCAAACCATGGCCCCAGTGCATGATGCTAACAAGAAGGCAATGTTCTGCCTCTGTGCTTTATTCCCAGTCAGCTCTGGAAGAGAGAAAGAAGTTCAGATGGCAAGGAGGCTTCACTTGAACACTGCCTTTGCCAGCTCTTGCCTCCTGCCTCTCAGCTACTTGAGATGGGCTGTACCTTTTTAGTTGAGCTCCGGATTCGAGGCAGCATGTAGATTTCCTCCAACTCTTTCTGTCTCTCTTCCTCCTCCACCTTCTTCCTCTGTTCCTCTGGAATGATATCATCCCAGTCCTTCTGAGACCGCTCATCCAGCTCTGTCTCTTCTTCCTCCATGGTTGCAAAGTTGGCGACCTTTTACAAGCACAAGAAAAATTTTAGCAATTCCCTCCCCTGGCAGGAACACTCCTGAGCTGTCTGCTAAGCCTCAACTCCTTCCCCATAGGAATTCTGCCAACACTTCCATAAACTACTTCATAATTAATTCCTATGTCACTACATTCCTGGTTTCTTGCCATGTTTTTGGACTAACAGCTTTTGAGGAAGTACGTGCAGTTTAAGAAGTACTGCTGAGCCTGTGTAAATTACTGGCTTTGTTTCCAAATTTGGTAAATTCTGCACTTTATTCACAGCCTTCGAAACCACTTACTTGAAATTAAATTAATACCTACATCAGGGGCGTTGGAAATAGATGATCTTTAAGGCCCCTTCCAACCCAAACCATTCTGTGATTCCATGATCTCTCTGAGGTGTTCCTGCCTGTTACTGACCTTGCCACCATGGCAGGATGTGGGGACCCACATTGCCACACCCCACTAGAGAGCCTGGGGGTCCGTACCTTGAACTGGGAGAGGAGCTCGTCGGTGGCACTGGTGGACACTTCATTCTCCCGCGTTTCAGCCAGACGCAGAATCTCATCGATGTCCATCTCCTACCAGTCAGAGAGAAGGAGGGATAAAGCAGAGGGCACTGAGCACAGCGGGATGTAAGAGGCTTTGAGAAGAGGCTCGTGTGCTGATATGAGCTAAATAAAGTGCAAATATCTTCAGGGTGCCATCCCCAAGGGCAGGGATGAACTATCTCAAGTGGCACAACAGAATATAAATAAGGTGACAGGACAGAAGAAAAGGACTATCAAGGCTGAACAGTCAGGAAAATTTCCAGACAGTGAGATATATGAACTGTGGACTGTTGCCCTCAGGAGAAGCTCTGCTGCTTGAGCCATTTAGAGAATTGGTCGAAGCACTCAATACCATATTGTCAAGCAATGCTGCTCCAAGGCAGGAGAAGGCGACCTATTCACTTCACTGTGCTGACTACTGCTCAGAGAACAACCAAAAAAGGATGTTGAGTAAGTGCTCAGAAGAGGCAGAGAGGAGCTTTCAGCAGGTTGTGCTATAACTAGCTAACAAATCCTCAGCAGACAAGGGACTCCCTTGGTGACCATTACTATTTAATCCCCAACAACTAGGCTCTTCTCAACCCCCTGATACTCCAATCCCAGAGTCTTCCCTCAGCTTCTCCAGACTCACACACGTCCTATTCACTGCCCTGCTCTCGGGGACAGAAGTACAAAGTGGGACCAACCACACACAATCCCTCATGCAGACCTGCAGAGGACAACAAACTATGTAATTTCAATTTCAAACTACCTGAGGCTCTGACTCTTCCCCTTCAAGCTCCTTGAAGAGATCTTCAGCTCCAAACTTCAGAATAGCTGTCAGCTCCTCCTTGTTGAAAGGATTTGAGCTACAAGAACAAGTGAGAAGGAAAAGGTGTTTTGAGCCGTTAAGTCAGTGCTGCTACAGCACAAAATCATATCCATGGTTTTCCTAATTGAAGCAAGGAGTACGTTTTCTATCTAGCACTATAAAAAAGCATTTTTATTAATCTCTTTCCTGCTCTAGCACAAATAATGACTGTAAGGGGAGTCACTGCCAAAGTGCACCTGTTCCACAACCACTACCAAGTTCCCTCAGACCAGGATGATCTCTAGGTGGAAGGCAGAAGGCAAAAAAAGCAATGCATTAAAAATAGGTTTTAATTTCCAATCATCTTTATCCTCTGGGTCCAAATTAATGGCTGCATAAGCCAAATCAGTGGAAGCTGCCATTATTTGTTAGTCTTCTGCCCTGTATCCTATCCAGCAAATATTGGGCAATACCAGCAGGTGAGGCTGGTGATGCCACATGCTGCTCCAGACATCTCTGCCTCCTGACAGTCACATACTTGGATCTCCCAGAGTTGTTGTCCAAAACAGTTCGGCCAGTGGTGTCCATACGCTGGATAACCAAATGATCCAGCACCATTTTCTTCTTGGCTCTCTCAATGATCTCCTCCTCCACTGTCCCCTTTGTGACCAGGCGGTAAATATTCACCTGAGGGGCAAAAAGAGAACAGAGCTATTTCCTGGACCTGAACACGCTCTGCTGACACAGCAATGCAACCCTCAGCTGTTTCACAGGAGACTGGTCTGCTGACATTGTCTTTTCACACACAGATGTGGTTTTTCAGAATAAAAACAAGCACATTCTCTACATCTCATGGGACCTAGTTAAGATCATGATGGTTAAAACACATCTTGTAATGTGCCTAAGCAGAGAGTAAATTTTCTTCTGAAACAATCATGCTAAATTCAAACTAGCACCAAACTTTTCACATACCTAATAAACCCCCCAGTAAAGGTGATGCTTTACTTGCTAAGTTTTTCAGGGCAAGAAAGAACAGAGTCTGTTAGGCTGAGAACTGTAACAGGTTGGGCTCTTGGGTTTGAACCATCCCAGAACCGAAAGCCAACAGAAAGACTTGGCATCTGGCAAATTTGGGCCATTTTTTTGTCTCCTAGTTTTTCAGTGAGATTCCCTGCAGTTGCCAGCACTCTCTGGAGTAACGACTGGGGCAAAAAGATCACATTTTCAGAAGCTCTGGTGTGGTAGGAGCCTGTTTAGATGCTCATACTGAAGCCACAGAGAAAACAACCCAGGCAGCTTTTCTGACCTGCTTCTTTTGTCCAATTCGGTGAGCTCGGGCCTGAGCCTGAAGATCATTTTGGGGGTTCCAGTCCGAATCAAAGATAACAACAGTATCAGCAGAAGCCAAATTAATTCCAAGCCCTCCAGCTCGTGTTGATAATAAGAAACAGAAGTCCTGGGGAGGGAAAAAAAAGGTATCCATGAGTTAGCCAGCCTGCAACTGTGGACATAAAATAGCAATGGTGACTCAAAAGCTCTACGAGGAAATGGAAGGCTCTGTTGCACTCATGCTTCTTAAAGAAGAAAAAGGATTTCCCTCCCGTGTACCCTGCTCACACAGGCTAAGCACCACTGGTCTTTAGACCAGGACTAATGGCGGGGCAGTGCTGGCAGGGGTTAAAGATGTGCTAATCTAGGTATGCATCAACCTGGGACAGCAACAAAGCAGCTCAGAGCAAGGGCACCTTGGAGTCACTTCTGAAGGTCAGACCACCAGACTCCTACAAAGGCAGCAGACAACATCTGCTTTTTCTTGCCTGAATCCTGCAGGGAGTGAGATCAGCAACTAACAGACTGCTCAAGTCACTGCCCAAGGGCACAGGATGCCAAGATGCCTGAGCCCCTACAGATGCCCTCAGAAGAGGGGAAAGGGCAAGTTCTTATGGGCATTTGTGCTCCTTCCCCATTCATGCTGCTGTTTCCTTCTTATTTTCATTTGTTAACTTTCCTGCAACCACGAAGAGTCTGTGTATCTCCTGTGTCAGCCAAGAATTCCCTTCCACCCCAGGCTTCTGGAGTGAGGAAAGGTATTTGTCATGGCTGGGCTGACTGACACAAAAACAAGGGCCTTGCACCAGTCACTGTGAGTCAGCAGTCCTGGATGAGAGGTTTGAGATGCCCTCTCCTACTATACTGGAGACTTTTACCTCCAAAACCAGACTCCACTGCTTGACAACACTTAAAATCCTCCTTTTGCCTTTGCCATTTCATATGCAAAAAGAGCTTCAGTCTACAATCAATTAGCAAGCATTTCATTCTCTAGACCACAGGGAGAGAATTGCTGAATTCTAGCTCTTCCCAGCCTCCAGGACTTTCTGGAGATGTGACTTGCAGCCCTATTCCTTGGAAGCGGAAGATTTAAAATAAGCAGTATGGCCAGTTACAAAACCTGGTATAGCTGTCTCTTTAAAAGTATCTGGGTTCCTGGTGAAAGAAATCAACTGAACTGATCCCCTCATGGCAGTCACAACCTGTGGCTCAGCCACAACACCCAGTGCCTGGGCAGCCCACCCGGACCCTCCTGGGGCAGGACTGTGGTACCTCAGAGCCGTCGGCGTTGAAGTGATCCAGCGCCTGCTTTCGGATCTCCCCCTTGATTGAGCCGTCCAAGCGCTGGAAAGATCAACAATAATGATAAAAGAAAGAAGGTAAAGGAGCCCTGAGGAACTGCTGCACCCAGGTTCTGAGAGCCCTACAGCCCCCTTTGCAGCCTGCAGCATTTAACTGTTAAAAATAACCACCAATTAAAAATAATGGCACTGCCTCAGCTGTGTCACAAGGACAGGGGAGATGCTCAGGGAACAGTCACACAGCGGGTGACACCACAGCTCCTGTTACAGGCTCCCAGCCAGGCTCTCTGTGTTCACTCTTCTCAGGGTTTATCATAGGACACAGCCCAAAGCAGGGGCCTGTCAAAGGAGTTTTGCAGAGATGGGGCCACACTGAAATGAAGGGACATTCCAGTTCCCTCCAGTAAGTGCAACCTGTAATCCCAGCCACCAATCTCTGCAAAACTCAGTGACTCCCATTGCTAAAGCTCCCTCTGCATTTTCACACATTTTCAAGAGAACTCCACTATTTTCCATGCTGATGTTTCTCACCTGAAAAGGATAGTGTTTGATAGTCAGGTACTCTGCCAGGATGTCCAGCATCCTCACCATCTGGGAGAAGATCAGCACTCTATTGCCTCTCTCCCGCAGCCTGGTCAGCAGCTTGTCCAAAAGAATTAGCTTTCCACTGCTCCTGATCAGAGACTGAAGAAATAATCATCATTCCAGCTGATGTTTTCCAATCTTACATTGCACAGACCTGCTTCTTTTGGGATCATGCATCTCTTGTACATCTCTAATCAAATCATCTGGATTTACAAAGCAGAGGCCACACACAAAATGAATCAATCAAGACAGATCTTACACTGCCTGCAGCTCCTGCTCTAGATCACCACAAAATATTGCCTTCATTGAAAGTGGAGGACTAGGGGTTCAAGTGGCTTAATCGTGAGGACTATTTCTAAAAGAGAAGCCACAGAAGCCAAAGCTTCACCAGATCTTATCTTGCTGGGAGGACAGAATAAAGAGGGAAGTTAAGAAAAAAGGTGGTGACCAAAGGCACCACTCACCTGCAGAGTCTCAAGGCCATTCTCTTTCTCATTTTCCTCAGGAGGTTTGATAAGGTAGCAATGGTTGCAGCACTTTTTCAATTCCATCACAATGTTCAGGAAACCAGATGTGCTTCCCCTCGTTCCCTTTGAAAGAGCTTTGTAGTTTCTTGTCAAAATCCACCTGCAGGCAGGAAAATGAAAGTCCAGATCACTTCACAGAGCAGAGTGGACATGCTGGAATCCTGGAAGAACAAAAACCTCTGGGATGTGTCATTCAGGCGTCAGTCTACTTCCCTCCCTCCATCTCTCCTCAATTCTTTTACAGGACATTGCTCTTTCCTCACTATAAACCCTTACTTTCCCATTGATATTATCATAGTTTAATATTGGACAACATCACAGTTTTGTGCAGATCTTTACTCCCTCAGAAAAGACAAACTCTGTCCTGCAAAGCTGGCCAGCTGAACTGTATTACTCTACAAGAGCATCTCCAGTGGTCTGGAGATGATTTTTTGAAGGCAACATACCAACTACCCTGCCTCAGATTCCTACTGGGAAGCTCCTGGTATGACAGGTGATGGCTGTCATATTGCACTCTGAAGGCCACAGTATCCAGAGTATATTGAAATACATTCCCAAGTCCCATTACTACTGGCACTCCCAGTAACTTATTAAATGACTCACTTGTAATACTGTTTCTGCAGAGCAGACATTTCCACCCGGAGGATCTGCTCCACTTTGGCTGGCAAAGATTTCTCCACATCCTTCTTTACTCTGCGTAGGAGAAAAGGCTCCAGGACTTTGTGAAGGCTCTGGTAGCCATTCTCTCTACCTTTCCCATGATCCTCTTCAAAATCCTCCCAGAACTCAAACCTAGAAACAGAAATGCAGAGCAGGGAGGGGGTCAGAATATCTCATCTTATGGCACCCAACAGCATCTATCAGATACACTTCTTACTGCATAGGACAGGAGATCATGCATTCAATGAAACACAGTGGAAGATAACAGGTTCCCTCTGCCCTTGCTAAC
Source organism: Pithys albifrons albifrons (assembly GCF_047495875.1). Classification (NCBI taxonomy): domain Eukaryota; kingdom Metazoa; phylum Chordata; class Aves; order Passeriformes; family Thamnophilidae; genus Pithys; species Pithys albifrons. The sequence continues at coordinate 15,729,229 of NC_092470.1, read as the reverse complement.
CAAACAGATTGGTGGCAAAGCTAGAAGTTCTCTGGCCTTAGATGCCTTCCTAACATCTTTTATTTGAGCTCCACGCTGACTCCTAAGACCCAAACTTCCAAGTTTGCCAATATTTTGCTTTGCTGGCATCTACCTGGCAGCAGTTTATGAACTTTCCACAGTGTCTTCTCCCAGGCAGGGCTTTGACAACTGGACTATGTTTTACCCTGCTCTGAAGGCTCCTTTGGATTGCTGCTTCCTCTGACATCTACTTTGAAAAGTGGAGATCTGCTCCTCTCCTCTACTGGGGAGACCTCAAACCTATCTTTCTCTCTTCTTCTGATCCAACAAAAAGAATCTGGGGGACAGCTCTTTTTTCAGTCAAACTTGATTTTAGTGAGCTTTGGGGCATGCTTGCCTAAGCAATGCCCATAACTCATTTTATTTAAAAAAACCCAAAATATTTGTTATACTGAGGACACACAGTCAGCCAACAGCACTGTCCTGGAGTGACACTCCCAGAGCCAGCCATGAAATGGTTGGCAAGGGTGCCTGAACCACAGTGTACTGGAAACCTCAGAAATGGCTGATTGCTTAAAACAAGTTAAGCTCTTTAGAGATGGCTCGAAGACAGCAGACAGATTTAAAAGGCATGGATCAGGTTTCCCCATTCAGTTTGCTGCCAGAAATACTCCTCATCTTAGTTATTTAACCTCTGATTTTCCCCAAAAATGTCTGTTCCCCTTTCATTGCTGTCATTCCACCAAGTGGATTTAATTCAGGGATTTCTGCCATGCTGCACTCCCTTGTGCTTATTTAACAGACAAGAATGGACACAGACATTTCTTGGAAGGACTCACTTCTCTGGCATGATGAAATGCAGCAGCGACCAGAGCTCCTTGAGTGAATTTTGAAGCGGGGTGCCGGTGATCAGCAGTCTGTGGTTTGACTTGAAATCAATCAATGTTTTGTACAGCAAAGAGTCGTCATTTTTCAACCGATGGGCTTCATCCACGCCTAGAAAGGCCCAGTTAATACTTCCCAAAACAGTCTGGAGAAAGAGAAGGAAAAATCATAGGTGCCAAGAAGATGCTGGGTCAGGCAAGCACCACCACCTTGCCCAGGCCTCTCTCTCCATGGCCAGAAAGTACTGCAGTGTGTGCGGTTCAGGATGTCCTGCCCCAGCCAGAGTTGGCTCACAAGAGTTTCTTGCTAACAAAATTTGAGGACCAAGATGCCTACACTAGTTTTGCCTCCCCAGAAATAAAAAGGCTAACAATCCTGCCACACCTGGATAGTCTTGCAGTAACTACAGCTGTTTTAATCCTCCTTTGCTTTACCCAGAAAGCACAGTCCTCCCCAAGCTCTTTATTCCACTCTTTCCCTGCTCCTGGGACCCTGGGTAGTGCTAGTCTCACTGCAGCAGCAGCAGCAGAAAAGCAGATGAACAAGACTAAAAATTCAGGTAATCTGAGAGCTGTGATTTTTATTTTGTTTTCCTCTTTTTTTAAGCTTTTTTTTTCTGCTAGGACTCAGTGATGCATTGACAGGGCTGGTGAGTATGTCCTACGCAGACAGATTTCTCCAAGGTGTAAAAATGTAGATATTGTTGACACTGTGGCCAGAGGTTCAGTGTAATGTTAATGTAATAAGCTTAAATTAAATCAGGTAAAAGTCCAGCTACTGCCCTGCCAGACGTCTTACAGGTAAAAAGAATAAAACAACTGTGCAGCCCAAGACTGAAGAGACTCTAACATGTCTCACATTCCCTGTGCATTACTGGCAAGCAAAAGGAAATAGTAACTGCCTGTTCTCCATCACCACAGAGGGAAGAGGTGAAACTCACCAGCTGGCTTCTCCCTTTGAAAATGAGAGAAATCTTAAGTAAAAACATTCTTGATCCATTTCTCACCTTATCCTTGAGGAGGATCTCATATGTTGTGATAAGTGCATTAAATTTCAATCTTTTAGACTGAGAATGGATCCACTCATATTCACGTATCTGTGAGAGGAGAGAGATGTTAGCCTCAACCAAGATTATCAAAAGGAAAGAGTTAACAATCATAACTTTAACATAGTTGTAGCCAGAGACTCCGAGAGAGTCCAAAACCCTGTTGTTCAAGGTGCCATTTGATGAGCTAAGGGTGCCCAAGGAGCAGCTTGTTTTAGTGCACACAGGGATCAGCTGCACTCGCACAGGTAACAAAATTAGGTCAATTTGCTGTTGTGACTTGAACCTCACCAGCTAAACAAATGCATCACCTCACCATGGACATCACTAGATTCCCAACACCACTGTGCTCTGTCATGTAAATAATTCCAAACACAGGAGACAAGCACTTTTACTCTGCTGGACTCCTTACTGAAGCATGTTTCAGCCCAGTAGTAGTTTCCAGACTCTCTGAAAAAAACCCAGTATTCCTGTGCTCACTCCAAGAGGGAAAACAAGGTATAAAATTTTGTGCAGCAGAGAATTACACCCATGTGCTGTTACACCGGCTCCAGCTGCCTGCAGTGCTGTCAGTAATATCCAGCAGCCTCTCCAGCAGAACATGTGTCACACAGAAGCTGCTGCTTTACACCCAGTGCTTCAACCCAACCCCTCACCCCTTGCTCTTTGGTTACACACCATGTTCCTGCTCATGAGGTCTCCGATGTAAACCACCACATTTATCTCGGGTGCCCACACTTCAAACTCTCTCTGCCATGAGGTGAGAGTGGACAAGGGCACGACCACCAGGAAAGGGCCATACAGCTGGTGCTGATGGAACAGGTACGACAGGAATGATATTGTCTGAATTGTCTTGCCCAGCCCCATTTCGTCAGCCAGGATCACACTGTTGTTCCTGAGAAAGAGGAGAACAAACAAAAATGCTGTCTGAGTGCATGTTTCCACCACCAGTAATTCAGTGTTCCCTCACAGGAACAGCCATCCATGACAAGGACAGAGAGAGGCAGTGCAAAAATAATTGTCTGAGCACTTCCAAGTGGATCCCAGGAACATCAAGACTGCCAGACTGTACATGGCACAGTAACGTGCAAAAATGAACTATGCTGACTCCAAATTGGAGGACGAAGGCAGAGGGAAATCAGTGGCCTAATTTTAGAAGGACATTTCTCAAAGAATTCAACTGGTATATAAACATGTTGAGCCAGAAACCCTTTTTTCCATTAAGTCAATGGAAAAACTAGGGCTGATATGCACCAGGCTCACACATCAGCTAAATTCAGCATGTGAACAGGCCTAGACAGGGAAAATGCTTTTTGTTTTCACACAAGGTTTTTAAAGTTCATGCTTTAGATAGTTCCTGCTTGCAGTGTCTGCAATGCATCTGGGCATGATAACATTTGAAATCCTTCAAGCTGCAGAAGGAGGGCAGGTAAAGACCTCACTTGAAAACAAGAGGGCCAAATCCTACTGGTATGAAACCCAGGAGACAAAAAATGAACGTCACAGCATCTGTACATACTTGCACCACGAGTGAGCGAGCCAGTTGAGGCCCTCCAGCTGGTAATCCCGCAGCTCCAGGTTCTCACCACCAATGTATGAGGGCTGTTTCTTCAAGGCAACAAACCTTGGTCTCTGCTTCAATACCTGAAAAAAATGCTGCCATAAGTCCAGTGAAGAGAAGGATAAACCAGTCAGTGGTTGAAAGGCTGAAAATTTAGCAATGAAATCTATGAATTCAGCAAAGAGTGTGTTTCTTTTTGTTGATTCAAGTCCATCCACATTTTCCCAGCCAGTGCTTGTGTCTGCATTTCTTGTGATTTGCCTGCTGTCCTCTGGTTCTGATGATCAGGGTTCTGAGCCCCCCAGGAGTGCAGTAAGCTGCACATGAAGCATATGGGTTGGTACAAGCTACACTTTCTTCTTTGTTCTCTTTTGGTTTTTCACCCATTATTTCTGTCCCTCTCCACTGTATCAGCATCTTGCAGGCATTCTTTTTTCCCAGGTGTGTTGTTTTTTCATCCAACTGATGTTAAAACTGCTGCAGCTCCTTCTGAGGAGGAAGCACTTTGCAAGGCTTAATTAAGGCTCCCACTCCCCGGGGGGGACATAATGTTCTTACTGTGCACAGAGTAAATGAAACTCAAAGGGGTTCACATCTCTGTCTGAAGTACAATACAAGAACAGCAAACCACCCTTCCAACACAGGTGGGAGGATGGGAAAATGGTCTCTGACATTTATCCTGACAAAACTTCATGTTCCCACTGCTTGCATCATCCCACAGCCTGGAGAAACCCAGCAAAAGAGAGGAGAGAAGCCAGCAAACCTTGCAGTCCCGGGTGGGAATGGTTTTGGAGTTGTTCCGACTGTTGAAGCTGTCAATACAGTGCTGAAATTTCTTGCTTATCAGAGCCTCATCTTCCCAGCTGCACTCGGCATAGGGCAGCCCCATCCACTTACACAGGTATTCAGGGTCATTTGAGGATGTTTTGCGACTGTTTGCTGTAAAATATGCAAAGCCAAAACCTCAGCACCTGTGGCTGAGTGGCAGAACCACAAGCGCAGTTCAGAGGCTCACACTGAGCTGCCCCTACAGCCACAAGAGAGGTCTTGACAAGTAGGAAAAGTGCAGAGGGACCAAATAATGCTCCTTTACCTGGGAAATCCGAATGTCCCGTGGCAGATTTGCTGGTCTTCACAGCTGTGTTTGGAGAGAGAAGGGAAAGAAGGGTTGGAGCACTGGCAGCCAGCAGAGGGAGCAGGGAATGCTGTCACTGCCACACATCCCACGTTTTTATAGGAATTCTGTTGGGAACAGGTTAAATAGCTCTCCAAGCCGGTTCTCGAAGCAACTGACTGCTGACATTTCTGACTGACATGACTGTGCTATTACTGAAGTACTCAGTAAATGCTGGTTTTATTAATTAACCATGAAAAGCTTAACCCTGAGCTCTCTTGCAGCCTAACCACATCCTCAACCACATCACAGAAAGTGGTCCCTCACAAAAGCCAGGCTTGCACTGCTGCTTTGGATTCAAACGCATTGCATCCAAAGGGCTGAAGTCAAAGAACTTCAGCAGCAGCAACTCGCCCCATACTCCAGGCAGGGAGACTGACTGATTCGTATTGCTTGTAAATACAAATCTGTAAACCTGCATTCCTACTGTCCAAATTTCTGAATTTCACACAATGAAATACACTTACCACCATTTTTTTAAATTCAGAGATAATGGAATACAGGGAAGATGAGAGAGCTGTAGAATTATTTTGCTTTAACAGAGAGATTAAAGACTCTAGTCTTACTTTATGCCTTTATGAAAATGTTAGTTTCACTTACCAATTACTCTCTCCACTATTTGATATTGTTTGTTCAGCTCTGAAGCCAGCTCCTGTTGGCAGTTGAAATATTCTACATCTTCAGGTGATACTTTGCCTAGCCTACATGCAAAAAAACCAAACCAAAAAGGTAATACAATGCTTCTGTCATAATGCTCGTGAATGCCACATATAGAAAATCTACTTTCCTCTATGGTTCTGTCATTCAGACAAGCCACTGGAGCAGACTAATGCTCATATGATATATTTCTTAAATTTCCTATAGTTATAAATCATTACCAAGAAGCAAATGTTCAGACTGTCTCCCTGTTAAACAACATCTTACTCAAATGCATGAATCAGTCTCAAAACCAGAATCAGAGATGGAAGCTGCTATTCCAGCATCACCACTTTGGAAACACACCACAGGTCCTCTTATAGTTCCTGGAGCAGTTGGACATCAACTGATGTAAAAACTTGCATAAGACAAGCCCATAAATAATAAGGGTTAATAAGGCTGAAAGTCCTCACAGCACCACCTGGGCCAGGTGAATTTGTACACCATTTATTTGTAGTCAGCTACCCCAATTCTTAAGCCTTGGAAGTGGCAATAGTGTGGATTTCATGCCTCTTCCTCTCCACTTCATAGACATCAACACCACAAACATCATCTGTGTGAGGGGGGATGTTCACTGGGGGGTAAAGACAGCCCCAAGTTTTATGCATATGAAACACATTTTGCAAGAAGAAATTAAATCTTTTCAGTCACGACTCTGCAAACCTCTGGCTAAAAACAATTTGCCTAAGGCCAAATTGCTGGCTGAGTGAAGCCTACCATTGCTTGATCTCCTCCTCTTTTTTCTTGAAGTTTTCTAGCTTTTTCAGGCCCTTCACTTTCTGCTGCTGCAACGACTCTTCGCTCTCCCAGGTGCTGTGGATGTATGACCAGCCCTTCCATTTGATCAGGTACTGAACTTCCCCCTCATCCTTTTCAGGATCGAAGTCCGCGCTGGGGTTGCCATTGGCTTCAGTCGCATAAACTGTGGTGGAAGCACCAATGGCTGCAAGAGAAATCAGGCTGCAGTCAGTACCTTCACTGTCAATCACTGGACAAGAATTGCATTAGAGCAGGAAGTTATTCTTCTAATATATCTTTTGTGGCAGCACAAAGAATGTCCTACAGATTCTGCAACCCTATAAGGCAGGCACAAAAAGCTTTCCATAAAACAGAATCTTTTTAAGACTCTCTGTCACAAGTACCTTTTCATTAAGTGTAATTCAAAGGCCTCTTGAAAAGTTCACAACCATTCAGTTTTACAAAACCACTTTTGTAACGCTTTGAGAGCAAAACATCGGCTTTATTTTCATTATGGCTTTGTCAACGGGGATATGAAAACTGACTCTACTGGAAGATCTATTTTGTATTTCAAAAAAGAGAAAAGTAGGAATTGCAGAACAATGACTGCATCTTGAAAATGTGTGCAGGTTAAATGAAAGCTGCCAAACACATAAACTAGAGATTTTGGGTTTTTCAATATTGCATGTTACAAAAGCTGTTACAAGATATAAATAAGAGGCACAGAGGAAAGTGAAAAGCACTGAAACAAGACTTGGCCACCTTTTGAAGTTACAAAAGCATTGCACCAGCTCAAGAAAAACTATAAGTATACATAATTGTCATCAGAAGTAAAGGTTTTTACCAGAACTACACACCTCCCTTTTTTCCAAGCCTGATGTCCAAGACTTTCTCAATAGTTTCACTGTTGTCTTGCTGTTCATCAGCTCCTTCCCCAGTCATCTCTATCAGGTCATCAGAATCCGTCTCAAAATCATCATCTTCTTTGTAACTGAATGAACAAAACCAAACTGATATAAACCCCTTGACTCTTCCCAATCCAGAAACACACAGAACAGCACAGACTGGGAGGCACTTTCTCTGGCATTTATCCCAGGGTTTAGGGCATGTTCAGCACATGCATGTCTTAAGTCATCCATTCAGTATTTTTCCTCAAGACCACCCAGATAGCTACACTTGATCAGACTAATCCTTTATCTTGTTCAGGTAGTTTTTCTGACCTTGGCTAATATCAGATGCTCCATAAGGAGGTGGAATGATCACTGCAGCAGAAAAAAGGCTACCAACAGAGAAGGTCTGCACTCTCCAGGGGAAGATTATTTTTTTGTTTAACAACAGAGGTTGCATGGGTGCCTACACTGCTAGGAACTACACTTCTCATCTTTGATGGATGTTTAACCACCACAAAATATTATTTGGGTGGTTCTTTGCAAGTCCCTTACTAAGAGTGCTGAAAGATGAGAAGGCACATTGGGGAAGTGATGAAGCTTTACCTCCACCATGCCTCAACACTCTGTCCCAAGGCATAACCCATCAGCCACTCTCTGACAATTGCTCCCATTCAGCACAGCTGCTCCCTTCTGCTCATTTTCATCTATTATTTGCAATTTTTAATCTCACCTGAGGGTGCTTTAGAAACATTACATAAACTCCCTCACATTTCTCTGAGAGGGACTGGTAAATACTCCTTCCTTTATAGATGGCAAAACAAGATAACGTCAGATGTTCACAGCATGAACCACAAAATAACCACACCTCAGCCACAGGCACTGGCAGGGCAGAGCAGGGTCTCTGAAGGATCATTCAGGCAGTCAGGGCCCTGCCATGCCTCTCTTCCCCAACCAACTCTCATGACTGAGCAACCCCACACTTCTTCATACCTGACATTTTTGGCTGCTCTTCGTCGAGTTTGTCTCTTGGGGGTCTCATCGTCTTCGTCATCATCGTCATCTTCAGATGAGTCTGGTTTCTTTCTCTTCCCACGCTGGATTTTGTGGGGCTTTTTAACACCAGTTTTGGCTACTGTTCTAAAATAAGAATTAAGAAAGCTGTAACACAGCATGGTTTATGTAAACTTCCACTATAGTAAGTCTTTTAGAATGCAGGAATCTCAAATGTTAGACTCCTAAGGGATTTAGTCTATCATGGAAACCACTGTCTCACTCACTGGAGCATTAGATGGGGAGATGAGGGGAGTAACTAAGCCCTGGGTTTACTAGGCCATAAACCAGGGTAACAATGCAGGAAAAAATCCACATTCCTTTAGTGACGAAGATTTTATGTCCACCCAGCAGAGGCAGGAAAAGAGATTGAACCAGCCAGTCCTTACCTCCTTTGCACAGGTCTCCTTGCTTTAATTTTCTTCGGTTCAGGTTCACTCTCTCCGCTGGTGCCTTGCTCCCCTCCATCTTCATCCTCCTCTCCAGCAGAGACCTCTCTTTTCCATTTAATTCTATAGTCAGAAATGTAGGTCATGAAGGGCAATTATATTTCTACATAAATACTTGACTGAGCAGACATCCAAGCCATCAAGGCTGTAACCATAAGGAAAAGTTCCAGACTGCACCCTTGACTGCTCAGAGCAGTGCAGGGGGGTGTAATGGTGCAATCCTCTGCTTTTAGGAAGAACTCTTAGGCACCTGTGTTTTAGTTCACACAGTGGCAGGATTGCCTTGATCTCTTGATTGATTTACTTTTTTTTCTATTTCTGCATTTTTGAAATTGGCTGGAAATATCTGAAGTGCTCATTGTCACTTATGGAGCATGAGCCGCAACATGCACAGTTCCATGAGCTCCTTAGAGCCCAGAAAATGGAGCAAGTCTCTTGCCATCTAAATTCAGGCATTTAAAGTTTCCAAGTGTGAAGCCAAATCAAGTGGAAAGAAGCATGTTCTCTGTGGACAGCTCAGAGCAAAGCTGCAGCTCCAAAATGCCTTTTGAAGGAATCCCTCCTCTGTCCAATGGGGCATGGAGTATCCTCAAGGATCATTCCCCTTGCCCAGGAGAGGTCCATACTGCTGTGTACAACTAATGAAGCGTTTAGGGCAGAATCATGTGGCTGTGTTTCAGTTTTCTCCAGCAGGAAACTCATAGTTCCCTAGTTCACCTTAGTGTTTGGGAAAACTAAAAGATACTTATTAGATGGGAAAATGCAGTAAAATATGACTGTAATTGAACTCACAGTACTCAGACATCTAAAACATTCTTTATGGATTTTTTTTTGTTTTAACAGAGGGTTATAAAAGATAGAGAGGATAATAATTTGGTATTTTATTCTCAGTTAATCAAACAGGTGGGAGGAGAAGGGATTAAATCATTTTAAGCATCTCTGAAGGAGAATCAGTAACCTGATGGAGAAGTGAAAGGGAGACAACAGAAAGTGAACCTGACATTCAGATTCCATCACAGGTATAGTGGGAAAATACAAACAGAAGTTGGGAAATTACATCCACCTGTAGATCTATATTCATACTTTAATTTTAGAAATCCAAAATATTATTACTGGAAATATCAAAATTATTTATTTTACAAGCTCTCCATGTTGACAACTCCTATCACGCAATCACGTGCACTACTGTTTTGAAAAATAAACCAAAGCACCACCATTCAAAACCCTTTCCCTAGAAAACTTACTTTCTTTTCAATTGCTTCTGGCGTCTTCTTTTTGGGCTCTCATTTTCAGATTCACTACTTGCCTTTAATTGAAAAGAAAGAAAATTAGGTTGTAGGCTTCACCCTGGACTGGCTCCTCAAGGATGCAACTGGAACATGTGCACGTGGGCTGAGCCCAGGTCCTTTCCTTGCAGGGCTGAAGGTGCTTTTGTGTGACAGAGCTGTGGCAGAGCAGCCTCAGTGAAGAAGGAAACTCTTCGCAAAGCCTGGAGAGCTCTATAACACGCTCCATCCTGGAGTCCCTGAGCTCAGGACCACTCAGCATCAACCCCCAGTGTCCGTCAGATGCTGTGGCAGCAGCAGCCACCAGACCTACAGTGTGTGCAACACTGCATGGATTACAAACATACAGGGTGACACTGCCCCTGCCAATGAATTATGATCTCTGCCTTCATTACAGAAACTTCTTAGAAGGAAGGAAATTCTCATAAAAAACCCAATATTGTTATCACGAGAGTGTCCTTGCTTTGGTGTTGGCTTTTTTTCCCCCCCAACCAAAGTCACTGAAGACCTGACTGGATCAGAGCCATGTCCTGCTGCTTTCGCTCCTCCTAATCCTCCAGTCTCACCAACGAAGTCTCTCTGGCTAAATATATCCAGAGCTATTCTAACTACTCACTGTACTATTTTAACTCCTACAGACCAAGATAGCTAAAAAAATCTTTAGGCTGGTTGTACACAACCCCATTTTCATAAAAACTAGTCAACCATGAAAACAGATAACCACACTTGCCCCAGAAAACACAAATAGCTAGGGACAAAGTGAAGAAACCCATGTGAGATTTCTGAAGAAGTACTAAAATGACAGAAGTAGCCTCCAAGGCTGATTGCTACACACTCACTGGAAACTGCTTCAAATTCCTTTTTGCTGCAGTATTCATCTTTGTCTCTGGGTACTGTCCATCCATCACCACAGGTATCTCACTCCCCTGCTACCTGCATTGTCCTCCTGGATACAGCTCACACAGCTTCAGCTGAGAGCTTTTCACACAAAATTTTGTGGAACAGTGTGAGTTGCAACATGAAAACTTGGAGGTTCTGGAGAGCCATGGCTCACCCCTTGGTTCTCTTTCTGCACCCTCTATTTCCATTTTACAGCTTTCCTTCCACCAACAGAAACTTCTCTCTCGCTTGCATTAGTGTATCCCTGAAAATACACAGAAACACTCGATGGGTCCTCACACCAAGAGCTGTGCTGAATTTCACTGAGGTTTGGTGTCAGATTTGCATGTGACACAATAGCACCTTTTGTACCATATCTTACTACAAACACGTGCTGATCCATCTGTTTCATGGCCCCGCATGAAATCCTTTTCTAATTTACAAAGCATCCAGGAAGCAAGCGACTGGCAAACACCATGAAGAGCCCTGCCTACCCTTGCAACACAAGCCAAGCATTCCACAGATTTCAGTTTTGGCAAACAAAGTTTAAAAGTCCTCAGTGTACTTTTTTCTCTTTTAATCCCTTATCTACTTTCTGAAGCTTTGCCATTCCAATTTGGCATGGTTTTTGAGAGTTGTCCTCAGCGCACATTTACTTTTTGCTGTCTTTTGGCAAGACACAAGCAAAGAGAGGTGGATTTCTCTTCTGCTCTGCATCAGAGCAGATCACATTAGGAGAAAACCAAATACAACCTTCAGGTCTTTGAAACTAACTCCAATTCTTTGCCAAAATGCCATTTTTCAGGTTTCCAGTGTTCATTTTCCCAATACTTGTACTCTCACTCTCTACAAAGCTGATGACAATCTCTTAATGACTCGTCTTTTCCTCCTCTCTTCCTGCTTGAAAGATTTAACTTGTGACTGCAGCTCAGCCGCCTTCACATTTTTCAAAGACACCATTGTCTGTTTTGGATGTGTGTCAAGCCCAGCAGTATCTCCTCTGACACAGCCAGTCCTCAGCCTGAGTCATCTGCCTGCCTTGTGCTCCCACATCCTCCCTGTCCCAGTAGAGAGTGCCGGGAAGTGCCATGCCTGCAGCTTCTCAGCCTCTGTTCCCTGCTCCCTTACCACCAACTCTGTCTCCTGAAAGCAAATTCCTTGGTTAAGGAAATGCAGATGAAAACCAGAGAGCTGGGGGCTCACCAGGTCCAGAAGGTGCACCTGAGATCTCATCTACATTCCAGCTGCCACCCATCACCATCAGGAAGCAGACTGGTTGGGAAATCACATGCACTTGAATTTTAATAACATCACCTTCCTGAATGACGCGAGCTAAGCTGGCAATGTCCACTCCCAGTCCCCAGTGGGATTTTTGTCAGCCCAGCAGGAGATGCCAGGGGCACACTGCTGACCCTCAGAGCCCGAGTGCAGAGCTGGGCTCCAGCTGCACCTCTGGGTGCTGCTGCTGGGGCCAAGGGGAAAGATGACATGTCTTCCCTTGTTCCCCTTCTTCCCAGCCAAGCACCACAAATGTGCCCAGCTTATTCCTGCATCACTGCTTCCAACTGGACTAGAAGTGGCCTCTCACCATTTCTCTTCCCCACCTCCAAGTGAAGGGATCAGCCTTCCCTCTCCTTGCCTGGCTGACTCCTCACATCTAATTTATTCTCTCTCCCAGCACACAAAGTGCACATGATTTCACTAGATTAATTACACTGTATTTTGCTGTGGAGCAACACTGTACAAACATAATGATGCTGCATATGTAGCACTAAGCAGAGCAATGCAGCAGCAGCTATCAAGTTCTGTTCCTTCAGACTGTCCACAAGTGTCATTGCTATTCCAGGGCAAGAGAAATGGAGACTCCAGATCATCAGAGAGGAGGCCCAGGTGAACCTCTGGAGCTCACACTGCCTACTAGGAGAGATAAAGACTTGTTTAAAAAAGGCAAGAAATGGACTAAAGTCAAAGTGAGAATTTGCTCATTTCAGACTTAACAGGTCATGCCCTAGTGCTCCAGAAAAGCTGGAGAAACTCAGCTCACCAGATTAGTTTTGTATCTGCTGAACTTCTCTTTCCTAGTGAGACCAATAGTGTTTGAACTTTTAGCAAGTACATGAGGCAAAGCATTGACCAATATGCAAATGAGCAGAATTTTTTTTCCAATGATAAAACCAGCTGTATTTTGAAAACACTCTGGTGTATGTCTTGTGGCCTCTCTCTCACAGAAAAGATGCGCTGTGACATTTATTACTAACTTCAACCTGAAACTGTCCTTTTCATAGTAAAAAGATCATGTCTATTTTGGACATATTTATTTCTTGACTGCCCCAAAATGATAGAATTACAAAATGGTTTGAGTTGGATGGCATCTTGAAGACCCTCTCATTCCAACCCCACTGCCGTGGGCAGGGACACCTTTCACTAGACCAGGTTGCTCAGAGCCCCATACAATCTGGACTTGAACACTTACAGTGATGGGGGGCATCCACAGCTTCTCTAGACAACCTGTGCCAGGGCCTCACCGCCCCCACAGAGAAGAATTACGTCCTTATATCTAAATTAAATTTCTGCTCTTTCAGTTTGAATACTCTGAAACGCACCTGGCTTTGCATGCCTCAAATCCCCTGGCTGAAAACTGAAGCTGATTTATTAACTGCAAAGGAAACGCCTGGGCAAGTAGTGTTTTTACTAAAAAATTCACAGATGCTCTTGTTCCTGGAGACAGCTCTAGGCTTCTGAGCAGCTCTGTGCTCCTATGCAAAGCTCCATTTTCACTTCCTGATGGCTCAGCCCACGCCTGGGTATTGATCACAAGTTTATTACCCTCTCTGATCGCAGCTCGGACACCTACACACACAGTGTGCCCAGGAATCTCCAGAAGGCAACCATTTCTAACACACAAATAACCCCACTCAAACTGCTGTTCTTGGAGGACACAGTGATTGAGTAGTGACCCAAAACCTGAACCACCTCCCCCTGCGCACCATCTCCCCCATGCAGGTGAGTCATGGACGGCACGTGGGGACCTGTGATGCCTCATCCTTGCTCTGGTCTCTGAGACTGCCACTCTGCCTGGGTGATGCTCTTTGCTAAACTGCAGAGAAGCATTAGGGAAGAAGGCAATTACAAGCTCCCAGACACTGTGCTGGAAGTCCCAAGCAGCAAGCGACAGAAGCAGGTCATGGTGACAGGATTAACCCTGCAAAGGTAAAAGGCCATCTTAAGAGGTATCAAGTGCCTTGGGTTTCTGCCAGCTCCAGGAGCACCAAGGAGTGCTCAACACGACCAGGCTTGAGCTATGTTATTTCCTCCCTCTTGGTGTTTAGTTCTTCCAAAAGCAAGACTTTACATGTCCTCTTGCTCTCTGCGAGGCCCCAGCACTGTGCTCCTGACACGTCACACCCTCCATCGGACTCTGCTGCAGATGGGAGCTGCCCTATGAGGACAAGTCAGTGACGCTTTGGGGAGAGAGAGGGAAAGGGGGCAGTCCAATTTCGTTAATTTTGGCTTTCTGTTTCACAAAAGTTGCAGTGAGGTGATTTGAAGGTTTTTTTTGTTTTTTACAATATTTTGTGGTATAGCAAAGTTTGTGCATTTTTTTTTAAATTTATCATACCTTAAGTAATAGGAAATAAAGATATCAAAAAAGAAAACAACATTTGCAAAACCACGTAATATTGTAAAACAAACAAAGATGGGACTTACCTGAGCCCCTAAGAGGGCAGTGGGGTGTGCAGCGGAGGTCTGAGGTGGGTGTGACATCGCCGGCACAGTGCAGGCGAGCCTGGCCTTTGCCGAACTTGAAAAGGAAAACAAAAGCTACGTCAATGGTGTGTCCCGAGCCTCTTCCTAACCTGCTGCTGTGCGGGACATCCAGCACAGGAGTCTGCGAGGCCTGATGGTGGCACTGGGGGTGCTGCAAGGCTCAACAGTAACACACCAGAGCAAAGAGCTGGAGACTGTGTTTGCTGCACAACTTGGACCCTCGAGCACTCAAAGGCACACTTTGGTGGTGAAGCACAAACAGCCTGAGTCAGAGAGCACCACTTGGCTCCTGCTCTGCTGAAAGTCTGCTACTTATCTTCAGACTCCTAGCCCTAAGCCCAGAGCTTTCCAAAGAAGCCTCTCTCTGGTCCCCTTTCCACTCTTCTACAACTGCTTGACCTTCCTGAAGACCTGCAGATTCAACGCTCCATGCACAAAGCCTGTTAGATGCAAGTGAAGGTGGCATCTAATTCTTACACCTTTAGAAAAAAACAACAATGTTCTGGAAAAGGAATGGTTAGAAGATTTGGCTGCCAGGCTCTGACCACTGTCAGCTTCAGCTGAAGCATAAAAGGCTCCCCAGCATTCAAAGAAAAGTGATGGCTCATAAAGCTGCGCACACACAAATGTGTTTATTAGTGGGACCCATTCCAGGATGGGCAACAATGACTGTTTTGTTGCTATGAGGTGTTTCTGGGAACTTTCCTTTATTCCTCGTTGGATTTGTGTTGCGTTTTGGTTTTGTTCTGGTTTTTTTATTACACAGACTCATTCTCTCCAGGATGTTCCTACAGCAGAGCATGACTTGCATTACGCCCTGTCAGTGCATGCAGATCTCAGCCCACGCAGTGTCCCGCTGACTCCAGAGGTCTCAGGCCGAGCAGATCCAGCTGCAGGACTGAGACCTCAGCTGTGAGCTCCAACATCCACACACCAAATTAGGACTCAGTGTGTACAAGGCAATGCAGACGAGACCTCCCTTCACTCTTTGGGTTTAGTTGGTTTTATGTGTTGAGTAATCCCTCATCCTTTTTTTTCCTTACCTCATCTTTTATATTAAATCGTGATGGTTCTTGTCTGCTTCGGTTTGACCTCCTAACCCCATAAACATCAGGATATTCTTCCCACATCTGCAAAATAAACAGACCATCAGAAGGCCTGCTTCACCCCAATTATTTGACACTTTAGAGAAGTTTGATGATGTATTAAAAAGAATCAACATAAACCCATTAGCAACCAGTAGACAGACACTTTAAAAACTGGCTGAAAAAGATTATTATTATTTTGGGGTATTTGGCAAGACTCTAAAGCAGCATGTTTTATCTCAGTGTTATCTTTACAGTGGTCTGTCTTTCCACCAGGGTACAAATCACTCTCCAGCTCACTGAGGCTGGAGGACAGAGTATTGAGGCAGCCAACCATCTGCAGCAACAGTACCAAAAGTAAGGAGGCACGTGGAATGAATGGACCTACCAACTCAAAAGAACAATTCTCTGACAGCAACAGATTCCACCACAATTCCTTTCCATAAGGAAAACCCCACCAGCTGCCTGGAGACACTGCCAGCAGCAACTTCAAAAGAATTCTGTGGCCCAGCCTGGGTGGCAAACTGAGAAAGGCACCTGACCTTTGGCAAGGCAAGGTGGTGGCTGCCGGTTCTTCTTCTGAATGCACTGATGGGAATGTGGTTTGGCAGCACAGGACACGTGGATGTGGAGAGATGACTGCTGGGAATGGTTGTGCTTTACGTGCTGTAATGAGGCCCTCACCAGTTTAATACACCCTGTATGAAACCCCATGCAATTGTTCTTGTGGATGGACAGGAGGAGAAGGAGGGAGATAAGAAGAGATGCCCTGAGGGTGTGAATGCAGAGCTTTGTAACACAGGACACCAGAAGAGCTATAGGGCAGATAAAAACCACCACACATCCACCACACATCCCTCAAACACTACACCAGCAATTCCTCTACCTCAGCAGAGCTTATCCTCTTAGTTTTCTAAATCTATTCATTCTCTTTCTGATTCCCTCTCCCTCCAGTTCTCAAATATCTCTGCAAGCCAACAGCAGGAAAAGGAAATAACAATTGCCATATGCAGCAGTGATAGGGATTGAGCATGATGAATACAAGGCTGCAGCCCAGCAATTTTTCCTGCCTCTGTTAAAGCAGTAATGGGATAACGGACAGACTGGAACAGTGTGTACCTGTTGGGCATGCAAGTATAGAGATGAATTCACATGAAAGAATAAATTAAAATACTCCCCAAACCACCTGAAAAATTTATCTTTTCATCTATTACATGACACGGGTTTTGAATGCAGGATCAACTCCCATGACAAATCTGAATAGCACCTAACAAATTAACCTCACCTGTATGGGTGTATCTAGATAAATACCAAATAAACAGTAATATAATAATTAATTGCATTGGTTATTCAAGAGGAACAGGTATCAACATGCCTAAGTTAGCCATAGCTAAGGAAAACACCCATTAACAGAGAAATTAAGGAAGGGAGAGGCTTTCTTATTAGAGGGTGCCCTGACCTTTTCATGTTTCATCATGTTAATTATCACCCTGTGTTTGGATGTGCTTCCTCATGGGATAATGTTAACACTTATTGTTAGGGATATGCTCTTAGAAGCCCTCAAAGGAAGAGAAAACTTTCTTTGGCCCCTCCTTATCAACAATAAACCAGAAATTTTAATATTGTGTTACCACAACTGCCTTGCAAACGCATTCTCCCTTGCCAGTCTGAATGCCGGAGGGTTTAGACATAACCTGAGCCAACAGCCTGCAGATTTGTGAGAGGGTGAAGCTAGTAACAAAATCCTTCCTTTCTCTCTGGCAGGTACATGGGAACCCAGGCTGGAAGCACTGTCCTTCCTTCTCAGTCTTTGCACAAATAGTAACTTTCTCTAGAAGCAACTGTGCCCAGCACATGCCATAGCTGAGGGACAATCAGATGGTTACGCACCCCAAACAATCTGACCTAACCTGACTTTCTTCCTTCCAAGTTCCTGTCTCTAAAGAGATATTTGGGCTCCTCTTTCTCACCCCACACTACGTTACTCAGGTGCCTCCATCCCTCAGGTAAAGCAGGTACCTGAGGCGCAGCTTCTGCACAGGGAGGTGCAGAGAGACACCAGGTGCATTACAATCCAAAATCTCTTTTCTTCCTGGGCAGGAAGTGAAGGGAAAACCTGGCAACCTGAAGGTGGTATTGCTAGGGAGTAGCTGGGAAGCTGCCGGAAAAAAAAGAAAACAAACCACAACAAAGAACCATCGTTCTAGGCATAACAAATAATTTTAGTTAAATAGCTTTTTAATCCTCCTCTTTTTTTTCTGTATATTTTTTCAGAGGAAGACAGTGATGTAAAAAAACAAAGTGGACCAAATGCTAGACAAGCCTTCTCCAGATTATTTATCACACAAGGAGGCTTCACACTTCCGCGAGGGGAGACAGGAGTGAAAAGACAGAAAAAGAGGATGAAATGACAGGATCACATGTTGTTGGCAGGTGCCTGCCCCTCCTTCACCATCAGCCCCATCACTGTCTACCTGGTGCCCAAAGGGTTGTTCCACTAACACACCAGCTCCTGCTCACAGAGGTGACATCAGCAGGGCTCCAGCACACAGACCAAACAGCCAGAGAGTGACCTGGGGACACGAGAGCTCAGAGGCCCTTTGGTCCACATGCAAAGTGGCTGGGAAGCTGAAGACAGTTTTGTTGGGGTCCTGCTGTCTGACCTTCCGTGACGAGTACAGCAAAAATGTGTCTGTGCAGAGCAGCAGGAGCAGTACCTTTTTAACATCTGCTATCCTTTCCTTCTTAGAGGCTGGTTTTTCTTTGGTTTCAGGAGGGGTCTGCTGAGATTTGGAACCCGTTGATTCACTTTCGGATTCAGACTGACTCTCAGAGGACTCCGAGCTGCTGTTTGACTCGCTGCCCTGCTCGCTTTCAGACTGGCTTGCAGAGTCAGAGCCAGAGGCTTCTTCGGATGCCGAGTGACTAATGGTAGAGAAAGAAGAGATTACATTTTAACTGTACTGTCACAGCCTTGAAATATGCAGCGAGCAAACCTGAGACATATCCAAGCCACAACAATAGGCTTGGAATAGCCTAAATGCAAGTGTGAATGCTGTCCTGAACAGACACCCTGCACTGTCCTTTTTGCAGCAGTGGCAATTCCTTCCCAGGACAGGTAATGAACACAGGGGTGAAGTGCAGTCCCAAAACTCCCTGCCCAGGGTCTCCTGCTCATCACTAGAACAAAAACAGTGGTGTACTCTGAAGAGAAGCATCAGTAATCCCAACCGCACAGGTACTGTGAGGAGGATCTGGCTGTCTTGGAGCAAGCAGGACTAAGGTATTTTGGGAGCTGGAGCATCCTGCTATATTAAAGATAAGCCATTGACCCAGCACGGCTCTCCACTGCACCCTATTATAGCCAGTGGTTAAAAGAAGTTCTGATATCCAATTTCTGGAAGAGGCCAGTACCCAATACTGTATCCATAACACCACAATTCATAATAAATATAATGTTTCTTGCAAAAAAGAATAAATTCAGCAGCAGAGCAGCAGATAGAAGTTTATATGGGCTTGTGGTTGGGGCAGCTCCTGTTTGAAGGATCACACCAGTGCTGTGCAGACTGAAGTTCCCAAGCCAATAATGGGAGAGCAGAACACCAAGTAGGTCTATTTCTCTCTTTTTCACCTTTACATTAACACGGGTTAACACACAGAATATTCCCTAACATAAAGTCTCGACAAGACAATGAGAGGCCAAACTATTTTAATTGGCCAAAATATTTAAATATCTTTGTCCAATCACTCTGAAATCTACTTTTCTACTTTTTAATTTAAAATCCAATAAAAAGATTTAAAACTCAGTGCATCGTATCCCACACGTGCCGGCACAGCATCACTCACACCGCTCTGTCACAACCCAAAACGCAGTGCAGTGATAAGGATACTCCAAACCTCTGGAACAAGGAGGTTGCCTCTCCCAGTCAGTTCTTCAGCGGCAGCTGGATGCTTTTAAGATATTTATTGGCTTACTTAGATAAGAGATTGCAAAAGAAGAGTCAGGAAAGCTTTGCAGAGGGAAAACGGGATTTTTATTTTTCTTTTACCTCTGTACAAAATAGCAAGGTACATCAAAGGCTTTGTTCAGATTTCATGATTCAAGGAAGAAATAAAAAAAAAACCAAAAACATACAAAAAAAAAAGGAAAAAAACCAACTCACCCAAAAAACATGAGCAGGTGTACAATTACATACAAATCCCCAGGGATTAATGAGGGATATGGAGACGCACCCCCAAACCCGACCACTGTTCCCAGGGATCCCCACATGCAAGGAGGGCTAATTGACCCGCGATGGGACCCTTTCCCCTTGCAGATAACACACCCACAGCGGTGGCAGCCGAGGGGACCCTTTCCCTTTGCAGATAACACACCCACAGCGGTGGCAGCTGAGGGGACCCTTTCCCCTCACACATAACACACCCACGGCCGTGGCACCCACGGGCCCTCTTCCCCTCGCAGGGAACACACCCGCGGCCAGGGGGCAGCAGCGCCCGCCGGTCCCGCCCTCAGGCGCCGCCGCGGCCGCCATTTCGCGGCCGACACCCCCCCCCCCCCCCCCCCCCCGCCATCTTGTGGCCGCGGGGCTGTTCCCAAGCCCAGGAATGGAAGCGCCTGGCACTGCCTGAGGGAAAGGGGCTGTCTGATGAGCCTGGAGGCCCCTTACGCAAGGAGCGGGGGCAGCCGTCATCCATGGCTGCTGTTTCACCGTCCCAGCCAGGGGGTATCACATCGCTTCCTCCAAGCAGGGCTGGAAATTCAAGTTGAACCACGGCCATTCCAGTCTGCCCAGACCCTTCTGCGTGTCCCTGTCCATGGACAGAAGCTTTCCACGATAACAGAAGGCACAGCCGCAAGCACACTGTCCCACTGTACCTACCCCTCCTTCTGCGATCTCTACAACAGCTCCCTGTTCTCCACCACAGCCCTCCATTGAACACCCATGACTTGCAGCTGTGCCATTTCACTCCAGGAGTGACACTCCGGTGTCCAGGGACAGGCCTAAGCAGGACACCATTCCACTGAGCCTCCTGCAGGAATGGAGGCTCGACCTGCACAAAAAAATGCAATCTGGAAGCATCCAAACCTCTGCTGTCACAACAGAAAGCAGCAACATCAGGCTCTGGTTCAGTCCCACTGGCATCATCCCATGTTCCACAGGGACTCATGGAAGAGAACCCGAGTTTTTCCTTCCATCAGATTTCTTAGCAATAACTGGAAAGAATTGTGAGAGCCCAGGCTAGACTGAGGCCAGACAGCTTTAGCAGTGTTTGCTGACAGGCAGAACAGTAATTAATGTCCTCCTCCCACTCTGGAGCTCTTTGTTCCTCAAAGCCCTAAGCTTTATTTCAAGGTCATCAGGACATGGGCTCTCTGCACATCAACAGCCATAATCCATGTGCTTCATCCACAACATTATTTGAACACTGTAATTCTTTTTTTCAAGCTGTGAACTGTGTCATCTGAAAAGAGGGTAACTTCTCTAGGGACATACACATCTGCATGTGCAGGTATTTGCCTGCACACGTGCTTGCCCTACTAAGGCAAAAAAATAGATGAGAAGTGGTTACGTCCTTCTGAAGGCTATTGCAAGTAATAATTTCTTTTTAATAAACAACCTGGAAGCTATCAAGATAAAAGAATATGTATTTGTTTTCATTTCTACATTAATAGAATAAAAAGGACAACTGAAAAGGCTATTTCCATAAAATAATCCTTTTTAACTGTCAGTGGGACAATCAGGAAGCATTTAGACCTGCCAACAGAGTATAAAGTATTAGCAACATTAGATGTCAAGTGAGGCCTTACACTGTACATACCTGGAGATCCAAGTCCTCTTTTCAGAAGTTATTTTTGGAATATGCCCTGTTTTAATCCGGTTAAGTCAGCATTCAAACAAGACCTACTTTCAATTAAACTGTGAGGGATAAGCTGTAACTGTCAAAAAAAAAAAATCACAATTTAACCAGTCCACCCTCCTTCAAATTCAGCGGAGAAACACCCATGAGGACCACTGGTAAACTCCCTCAAGTGAAAAACACCTAAAAAAGTTGAAATCTGCAAAGACTCGGCCAAATACATTCCTCTGGTTTCCCAGAAATACTTCAGGCTGTAATTCCATTTTAATTAAGAGCTTGTTCCTGACTTGAGGGGGAAGAAAACCGTATCATTCCTTACCAAGAAGGATATGTTCCTTCTGAGAAAAAAGTAGCTGAACAGCAGTGATAAGACCCTTTACAATCAGGCATCTAAGTTTAAAAGGCAATTACAGCCTGCCTGAAGATTGCAAGACTTTGCATTTAATATTTCACATATGACTTCATTTTATAGAGAATCATCTTTGCTAGCTAACAGCAACAAACCATTTTATAAGCTCTCAGCAAGTACAAACAGTAGATACGTTTCTAGAACGTGTGAGACAGCTGAAAAAATGACCCCAATACATATTTTTTAAACCAAAAACTGACGAGGGAATAGCTCTAACTGGGACCATTCTGCCCCAGAGTTTAAAAATGTGATTTTTGAGGGACAGAAATTTAATTCAGCCAGGAGGATTAATGACCCAAATCAAGCTCCTCCCAGCTGAAACACCTAATGTGAATGTTTTTAATCTAAACAAGTTTGAATTCAAACAGCAGCAATCCACTGGGCTTCACAAGCTCCACAGGGATTCAGCACCAGCAAAACCACCCCTTGAAGGCCCTTGGCACATTATCACATGGCTGGATAATATCAGAGGCTGGATAATACCAGAAACAGTTATGTTTAACTCCTATTTAAATGGCTCTGTCTTTCTAAAGTGACCTGCATGAACTGTGGGACACACAGGCACAGTGACAACCCACAGATTATGTAAACACAGCATGGGCACTCTGCTGCTGTCAAACATTTCCTTTGAATATTTTATCTATAAATGTGCTGTTCCCTGTTAAGAAAAGAGACTATTTACAAAGGTGTGTAGTGACAGGACAAGGGGGAATGGCTTCAAACTGAAAGTAGGTTTCGATTAGGTATTGGGAAAACATTCCTCACTGTGAGGTTGGTGAGGCCCCAGCACAGGTTGCCCAGAGGAGCTGTGGACTCCCCATCCCTGGAAGTGTCCAAGGCCAGGTGGGATGGGGCTCTGAGCAACCTGGTGTAGTGGAAGATGTCCCTATGTCCCTGCCCATGGCTGGGGGGGTGGAACAAGGTGAGATCCCTTCCAAGCCAGGCCACTCTAAGATTCCATATAAAACTATATGGAATATCTACATATGTTGCAATACAAACAAGCAGCATCAGTGTTGCCACATGCACTCGAGTCATAGGGTAGCTGTAAAAAGGCTATAAGACACGTTTACAAACAAACCACTAAACAAGCCGGGAGAGGAACACAAGGTGAACTCTGGCTATAGATCACTGGAAAAAGAGGGGATAATACAGGTACCACAGGGGACTGAGAAGAACTGCGTGGGATCTCTTCCTTGTCTTGAGGAGGGAGGGAAATGAGCAAATGCCACAGTAATCATAGACAAGGCCACACAGACACAGCACACAGATAGTGCAGGAGAGGAAGTGAAGGGCAGATTGCAACACTGAAGATAAGTTTGTTCCTAGCTTTTGGAGTGCCTTTGATTTTATTCTGAAAGTCTATTAAAAAGTGATTGGTGCTTGCCTGTCTCTCAAGACAGAGTTTGAGCAATAAGCCTTGAGAAGGGTCAGTGAAAGAGTTTTTCCCCAATTTATTTTCTGCAGGCAAAAGTAGAAATGGGGGGAAGAGAAGGAAGAAAAATATTGCTGCTCCTCTACTCTCCATACCCCTAGCATGGTATTTCTAACAGTGATGTCTCTAAGCAGGAACTTAAACAAGAATATCAAAAACACAACCAGACTCTTCATACTGTTTAAGAGCAAGCCTCAAACAACTGAATACTCACAATATGATTTGGCCAACTCTGGGCCAGCTTTCAAAGGGCACAACAAACCCCACAGTTACCCCTTCCAGATTGCCAACATGTACTTCAAAAAACAGGAAAATATTTTTCCAACCTCACTTTGTGACCAGCAACCTTTTTTCTTTTCTTTTTTCGTCCTGTAAATAGGCATGTGAGAAGCTCCCATGGAGAATCCACATCTCTTCTACCTGTGTCTGCAAACCTGGCTTGCAGCATTGGGTATTAATTACATTTACACAGCAGTAGGCACAACTGGGCCACTGTTCTGCTGTACCAGCTGAGGGATTGATTATGCATCCAACAGGTATCTCATCCAAAATATCCACCTGAACTGGGCTGTAAGCATTTCCAGCCTACTCTGGCCACTGCCACTTAGCCCAGCCCAACACTCCCAAATGCCAAAGTAATCCTGAGCTAAATATACCCCTCACTGCTCTGCTGCAGCTCAGTAAGGCACATTGGCCTATCCTGAATGACAACGATTTTCCAAAAGTGGGTTGTTTTAGGTTTTTTTCCTCCACTACAAAGACACCACATTGTGCTTTCATAAGCAAGCAAAATGAGCAGTTCATTCATGGTGGGGAGAGCTCGCTCTCTCACTCTCTGATCTTTAAGCCAGGGGCTAAAAATGCTTGGGATGTTTAGTGGGAAAACAAAAAAAAAAGAAAAAAAAAAGGCAAAAAACCAGCAGAGGGACAAAAGGAGTCAAAACCTGTCTGCTTGATTAAGGATCACCATTGATACTGTCCAAAGGCACCATCCTTCCCCTTCCCTGCACAGAAAGGGGAGAACAATTGCGGTTCTCAGGGTTTGAAAGGGCCCATCTCTCCCTCCCCGGGAAGCACTGGAGCGCTTCCGGCTCCACGACTCCCATCAGCGGGAGGATCCAGGCTGGATCTTGGCAGCACCCACCACCTCCTCACCCCACACAGTGAGAGGGCAGGAGCCCAGGGCTGCACACCTTCCCCAGATGAGGCAGCAGCAGGGTTAACTCGCTGAGCCCTGTGCAGTTCCAGCTCCCGCCGTGTCCCCACCGGGCTGAAGCTCAGTAGCAGCACAAAGGGGACTCCGCACAAGCTGCACCTCACTTGTAAAGGACACGAAGATGCCCGAGTGGGCTGGAGTGTGCACACACAGTTATGCTTTAAATTAGTACAGAAAAGGTGGTTGGTTTTGCACTGTTCACATCTGCAAACTTCCTTTAAAACCTCTCATATTAAATCCTGCAGTGTATATAGAAATTTAGGATCCCAAACCCATTAACAAGAACATGATAGTGCAGAAACTCCTTTCTGGTTTCAGGTGACCTGCAGCTCAGAAAAGGGGACCTGATCTGGCCTGAGGGGGTTGGAAGTGAGTGTTACAAGCTCTTTTTAACCAAGAGATTTAAGGCTCATCATTAAGCCTCAGTTTTCACGGACAGCACAGGCCATTCAAAGCTTAACTGGTGACACGGCATAGTGAAGCACAGAGATTCCTTCCCATGAAAGATGCAAATGACTCCTACAATTAACATATTAGCAATTCTTTTAAGTCATCTATGCCTAACAATAACACTTGCAAAAAACATACATAGCTACAACGAAACTTTTTCCTAGGAGTCAGGTGTTGTGGACTCAGTGGATTCTTGACATTGCAACACCCTTGTTCATAGCCGGGGTAAAGGCTGATGAGCAACGAAGCGTTCAGCAGCCCACCCCATCCCGTCTGTGGAACTTGGCAGACACATTCCATAGATGCCCTGCCAAGATCAAAAGCCCTGCCAGAGCTTTCAGCACGATACCAAAAGGGAATCAGAGACCACCGTTCCAAAGTTTTTTTTAACCCTTACTAGTCAAGGCCAAAAAAGCACACGTAGTACAATCTAGGTTATCTCAGCCCACAGGTAGATATAAAGCAAGCTGGAGATTGAAAATTATTATAATTTAGCAACAGCAGTGCACAAGCTGTGGTGGAGTAAGAGCTGCTGCACATTTGGAAAGACTCAGGAACATACGGATAATTATATCCAAAAGGCAGCTCCTGTTCCAAGAAAAGGAGGCATTATCACTGTGACAGACCTACTCAAGCTTCAGTGCAAGTTACTAGGGGTAAATTTTTCACCTAGGCTTTTTGCTTTCATTTCAAGGCTCCTTTACAGGGTGTAAAGGTGGGCTTTAAAGACACACCAGCACTTGTTGAAAGAGCATCTTCAAGCAGCATTTCAGCATGTTTTTTTTTAATAAAAACACACAAGAAAGACTGATGTAAGACACCATGTCAGTAGAACAGCACATCCTTTGCTACAAGGCTGCTTCTATCTAATTATGGCAATCCAGGCCCTCCCCTCCCCCAGTGCTGTGCTATTTGTATTTACTTTCCTTGAAGGAGGCAAGAGATAAAGCAGAACTGAATCTTTCTCCATCCATTATCACCCCCTTCCTAAGCTGCATTTCAGCAAAGGGTAAGGGGAGATTGAGAAGACTTTTCTGTCTTCAAAACTTAACAGCACGCTTACATTAGATGTCTCCAGTTCAAAAGCAGCCAGGCCATGGCATCAGAAGCTTCAGTTCAGTCCCTCCGCTCCTGCTCAGCCCTAGGGCCTTCACCTCATACCATCTGCCACTGGTATCCCTCACCAGCTCCTCAAAACTAGCACTAATAAATCTGAGTTAAGAGAAGGGTCAGTATAAAAATTCCTCAGAGACAGGTTTAGCAACTCAGGAACATGCTAATCATATGAACAGCTTTTTGAGGGGTGAAACACAAAAAGATAGGAACTGGTTTATCACTACACCAAATTGGAGAAAATAAACATCACTGCCTTCCTGTCCCTCCCTCCAAGCTCTCTCAAAACTAACAGGGGAAACGTTCTCTTTAATGCAGAGCAAGTGTGGTTATTGTAGCCCAAACGTGCTGCTCCCGAGGCACAGCAATGGGATCATTTCTTGGAAATCCCACCCCTGAGCCAGGGCAAAGCTCTGCTCCAGCTGGTGTAGGAAATGGGGGAAGGTGCAGGTGAAAGAAACTGTTGCCCTCAGAGAGCAGTAGGTGAAACACCAACCCGGCAGAAAGTGGAACAGACTCTAATCTATGACCTGAGCCACGTCACCGTGCCCTGGCTGAAGGCAGCGGTGGATTCGGGCAGGAGCCGTGGGAACACGCCTGCACACACGTGCTGTGCTCTCCGCTGCGGCAACGCCCCAGCCCAGCACACGCTGTGCCACAGACACACTTGGGCAGGGTTACAGAAGTACCCAGGTGAGCTCTTGATTCCTATTTTCCCATTTTTATTCAGCAAAACTCATGCATTTAGAGAAAACATAAAATTTGATTAATTAGCTTAAGATGTTTAACTAAAAATGAATGATCCACAAGATAATAAATTCCAGCTAAATGTGGCTTCTTGCAGTTGGTGAGCCCTTTTTATAGCACTGTATATACTGTATTCATCCCTGGCAGCAATCACAAACCAGGAACAGAGCAGTGGAAAGCCTCAGGATTGTGCATGCGTAATTAGATGAGACATTTCCTCCATGAGGATAATGTGAAACAGAAGTAACAAAGCAAAACAAGAACAATCTCCTTTGTGGTGCACACAAATTACATCACGATTCGTATGAACTCCTTGCACATTATTCTTCTTGTGTCCTGCACTGATCAAGGGTTTTCCCTTTTCAAAAGAGGCTCTGGACACTTTCGTAAAGGGTTAAAGCTCAAAAAGGGGATGGGGAAGGGAATTCTTGTTAAAGAATCCAGCAGTGTAAATGAAAGTCTCGTGCATGCACGATGGCCACAATGGATAAAAAATAATCCATCAGCTGGATAAAAAGTTGAAATCCACAGCTACAGCAATTTTAATAAACGTGTTTAATGTTTACACTCATCACAAAGAATATCATTTGAAAACGCACATTGAAAGCAAACAATGAGTTTTTGCGATTTAAGGATACTGAAAGCTGTAACGCTATTTAACAAACAAACAAAAAGGGGGGAAAAAAGAAAGAAAAGTTCCAGGAATACTACGGTGTTCTGCAATCCTTTTTGAAGTTAAAAAGAAACAAAGACAAAAGCCGCACTGAAAATAGCTCTGCTCTTTATCAAGTCACTTCTCAAAATAGCCTCACTATTAAGAAAAACCCCGAAGCGAACCGGGAGCCCCGGCCCGGCAGAGCAGAGGGGAGGGCAGGGCAGGGCAGGGCAGGGGAGAGGCCGCGGCCGCCCCCGATGCGATCCCGTCCCGCTCCGAGGGGCGGAGCGATGCGCGCGCACCCGCGCGCAGCCAATGGCGGCGCGTCCAGCCCGGGGCGGCCTTTGAACCCCGCGCGGCTCCCGCGGCTCCGGCGCGGCCGCCAGTGCGGCACAAAGAACAGCCATTTTGTGACTCCGCCGCTCCCGCACCGCGGCCACAGCGCTCCGGCCCCCCACGACCCTTTCCCGAGCGCTACGCGAACAACAAAGGGATGCCCTCGGCTTCCAACGCAAGCCAGGGAGGGCAGTTGTTGCTTAACATGTTGGTTTCCCTGCTCTCCCCCCCTCGCCAAGTCCTGTTTCGCATGTACAGACATCTCCATAAAATGGCTGCCACGCCAGGCAGGGTGCTGTGCTGTGCCGAGCGAGGCTGCACAGCCCTGCTCGGGGGGGGAGGCTGCTGAGAACACACGCCATTTCAAGCCCCACAGCTCCAGCTCTCTGCACAGAAAATGGGCTGACGGCTAACCTACCACAACCTTTTTACCACCCCCCACCCCCCGTCATATTAATGTTTTAATGCTAAAGAAGCTGACAGCTGGATACAAACACACAAGCTTGTCCAATCCTGCAGCTTCTGCAGCAGAAACGAGTCCCACGGGCGGTATTTTGGAGATGGAGAGTAACTGCAACAGAGCAGGCCAGGGGAAAACAATGTAGCCCTACTCTGTAACTTGCTATCGCTCCAAAACCACTCCCAAACTCCGCTGCAGGGCCCAGCCCGCCTCTGGCCTCTGCAGTTCCATCAGGGATGTACCTGGCACGCACCTGCCTTGCAGAAACACAGCACAGAAGATGCTAGAAAACACACCAGCCTGTGGTGTTCAATTATGTAATGCAAGCCCCCAGCACACGGGTGATGGTCAGCAGGAACTGCAACAGACCCACAGCAATTTCTACCCCAGGTGGGGAAAGTTACATGAAATCCCACAGCTCCAGGTTTGGATTTACTGTCAATGCACAAAGGGGCAGGTCTTGCTGTTCTTTTGGAAAGGAAACAAGTACACCCCTCAGCTTACAAACTGCAAAGAGTTAATGCCATCTCCCCCTTCCCAAGAACAATCATCTGCTTTGAGACAATCCTCAGGTATTGTTTGTTCAGCACAGGCCCTTGCATTTCCTTAGGACTGGAAAGGTGGGAGTCATTCAAGATACATTCCTCAATTAGGACACTAAGGTGGTGTACAGGAATTCTATTTTCTTCCACTTTCACCCCCTTCTGCAGTCGTGCAGTTTTGCTTCTCCAGCCCAGGTGAATGGCACCTGCCACATCCACCTCCTCACCACCCCGGACTTACACAGGGACTTTATCACAGGACTTCACCAACTTCCACAGGTGCCAACCTGTCTCAGCAGCACGTGAAGTGCAGACACTATTGGTGCATTTCTGGGTTACAGTACAGCAAAGTGGTGGCTTTACTTCCTAGAAATCATTTCCCCTACAACTTCAGGTCAACCTCAGGAAGTAAAGCCCATTTTATGACATTCAGCTGAGTCACAGCTCAGAAATAAGCTTGACAGAGTTCACTTGCAAATATCCTCTGTGTGTTCCACTGTTCCCACAGTTCAGGTGAGTTGGTGTTACCCCACAGCGAGTTTATCTTGAGAAAAAAATACATGAAGGGGCAGAAGGGTAATCTCACACAACAGGTGTTACATGTAAATGAATCAGTTATGATAAATAACCTTTCAATGAAAACCCCAAAAGCACACTAGAGATACATAAAGACACTATGCAAATCCCATACCCCTAAGGACAAAACCCCAAAGGTCTTCTCTTCCTGTGGGACTTGTGCTACATGGCTCTAATTTCAGCTTCTATTCAGCACAGTATTTCTAACACTGAAAAAACACCTTCCTTCCGATTTCCTGAACAAATTTTGCCTGTGACTGCTCTTGCTGAAAATTTGCACTTTAAAAAACCATAAAACCCTAGGCAAGCTAAATCATAAATAATTTCTTAAAATCGCGAGATTTTACACCGTATTTTGTGCACAGCATTTACAGTAAAGAAAGCACAGTCTGAAAATCCCATGTATTTTAAACTGCATTATTAGAAAAGCTGTAGAGGTGCTACATGCAATGCTTCAACAATCCCAGAGGCTAATTTAGATAATATTTTCAAATTAAACAAACTTACCCATATCCATTTTAGGACTTAAAATTTGACTGCAATTTTAATACACTGAGAATATCATCCAAATTGATACTAAAGGTTACAGTAATTTGATAATATATCTGTTCCCACAGTATTTCAAGTTCGTGTGCATAAGGAAGGTTAAATCAAGACATCAGGAATTCTATTCAAACACCTGAACATCACATAGAGCACATGTGATACAACAGACAGTTCAGAATTCTTTTTATTAATGTTGGTTAAAAATGACTGAAGACAACACCAGAGAAAAAGAAACAGGCCATGATTCAATTAAAATTGACAAAATGCAAAACTCAAAAGCATTTACAAACTAGAAAACAAAAATGCATATAATTTAATTTCCATTTTTCGAAAGAGCTGACCCTTTAAATACAAAATGAGTGATTTGGTAATTGTACTTGAGCATTCCCAGCAAACAAACATTTCCAGTATTTCAATACTTTTCCCACATCAAGATTAAGTTTATAAAAATCTGTAAAGAATCTCATTACTTGACAAAAGTAAATAAAAATCACTGAACAAAAAAATATTAAACAAAACAAGCAAAGCGTTGGTGCCTCTTGTTAGGAGTCCCAGTGTATATTTTATGATACAAAATGCCATCACCAGCAGGACAAAGTCTGGTTAAATTGTATAAAAATACTCTAAAATACCTGAACAATATCAAAGTTCCACAAGCCCAAATAAAATTTGAAGTAAGGGGTATCAGACAAACACGTACTTTCCAGTTTATATTTTAAAATGAGCTTTTTTTCATTCATGTAACTTTTTCTTGTGTCTATTTACTATAATTTACTACTACACCAGGCTTCTGTATGGCCCTCAGTTAAAGTTTAGACTTCTGAGATTCTTCAAAGAAAAATTTGCCTTGTATGTAAAATGGTGCAATGCAGCAATGGCTAAACCGACAAGGTCATTTTTCACAGCACAAAAAACCTAAAAACTGAAATTCAAAAGCAGGAAAAACATCCTACAGAGGCAAGGGCTGCCCTGAATAAAGGTACAGTACCTTTTGCCTAGGACATGGGCCCTTAAGTCACAACACAACTTTCAGAAATTGCTACCAAAAAAAATTAGGGTGTGGCATGCTAACAATCTCAAGGTCATTCCTTAAAAAGGAAACAAAATCAGTAAAATGTTTTCTGTTAAGCACTGACAGTAACCCAAGGCTGTCAAAGTAAACAGGCTATTCACAGGTTTTACAAAAAAAAAGAAAAGAAAGTTGATAGGTCATACCTCGATGCATTGCTGTGGACTGAACCCTCCTCTCCTTGGCTTTTGTCCTTATTTCTCATCATCTTTTTATTCTTAAAATATTAAGAGGGGGTCAGGGGTGTCTGTTTGCTTTGAAGTCCTGTGCCCAGGTATTTACTGTCAAAAGTTGAAAGAAAGGTAAGGTCCCAGTTCGTTTCACTGGCTTTCATTATCAGGAACAAAGTCCTGACGCTGCAATGATATTGTTATAACAATACACAACACTGATCAACACGGCAAAACGGAGATTTAAAACAAATAATCGTTTTTTACAAGAAAAATCCGAGAATAAACACGGTAGAGGAGCATCCTGCAAACTTTCCCAAAGTAACACTGGATGCAAATAATCTCTGAATTTTATTGCGTCATCTCAATACAGCAGAAATCGGTCGAAAATCAAAGTACTCAAAACGACAGAAATCTAAAAATTATTATTATTAATTGCTCACCTACCTGATCCGTGCACCGCCGCCAGGACCAAGTCGATATTAGTTTCGGGTAGTGGAAAAACATTAGATCCAAAATACTTAAAATTATACCGATAAAATACAAATTTCAGAAAATGAAAAAAATATATATACTAATCCCAAAAATATGCTGCCGATAAAGCAAAAGAAGCAATAATTAGTACAAAAATGTCCGGGGAAAAAAGCTCATTAGGAGAGCGCACAAAAATGGAGGTACGCCATGGCTTCTAAGCTGGAAAAACAACGACCTGGGCTCTCTCCACGGCTTCTTCTTTCCAGCAAGGCACGAAAAGGGAGCCCTCAAAAGCTGCTTTTCTGCCCGAAAAAGGTCCACTCAGCCCCCGATTAGTGCCTAGGAGAGGCAAGGGGCTGCGGGGGCCCCCTGAGGCTGCCCGAAAGTTGGGGAAAGTTGCGTAAAGTGTTGGGGAAGGCACGGAGCTGAGCGCGCTCTCTCTAAGGCACAGCCGCCATCTAGAGCTCCTTCCCAGCTCTGAGCTCTGCCTTTGATTGACACTCTCTACATTTACCCCACAACTCAGGTGATGTACCATAGACCCACCCCTTCATTTCTACCAAAAAAAGAGAGAGCCTCCACCTAAAGGGTGCCTGCTACCCAACAGCCCTGGCTCCTTCCAACTACCCCAGCTCAAGGGGTACCTTAACCCCATGTGGCTCAGACACCCTTTGGAAACCAGAAAGAAATGGAATTTGTGCCTTTTGTTTTAAAGATTTGCTAAATATTTCAGTGCCTGGGCTAAAATTACTTCCTCCCTGGACAGGAAGTGGTGCTGTTACAAGCCATTTTGAAGGCATGGAAGTGGAGCTCACAGCCAGGCAGGCACCAACAGCCCACCCTGGGGTCACCCCACCCAAGGGGGAGCTTCCCCCCAGTTCGGTGGCACAATCCCCAGACAAGAGCTCTTCCCTTTGTCCTCCAACGCTGGCACTGGCAGGGTGGGACAGGAGCAACACCAGCTCCAATCCAGCCCAGCAGGGTCCATGTTCCCCTCCAGCTCGACAGCGCCTCCCTAGTGGTTTTCCCCAACAACCCAAATCCAACAGCCACACCATTTCCATCAGCTCCACCAAGGCACTGCAGTCAAGTCAGTCTGACACCATTAAACCAGTTACTGATAAGGCACTTCCTTAACCCATTCATGGTCTTTAACAGATTTTAATGTGGCAAATTGATTTTAAAGCTACACAATAGCCAAGCAGCAGAACTGGAAAATCACTGGATACCTCCCAACACAACATCATGGAATTGAGAGGATGTATCTCTGATGGAATGGAGGCGATCCAAGCATCCCCCACTGCTTGATTTTGACTACCATTTGTCTTCCACAAGCAAAACCAACTCCTGAAAGCACAAGGACACCTTGCATATCCATAACAATACAGAGCCATGAGACACTGGGGACCACTGGGGGGAAAGTAATGGGCTACTTTAGGGACATCTGTGGCACAACATCCCAACAGTCCAAAACCAGTGGCTTCAACCAGTAGAACCAACATAGTCCCCTTCAACTCCTCCTTCAACATAGTCCCCTTCAACATACACCTGCCATTTGCATCCTCCAACCACCCATCCTCTTTCCACAAAGGGTTTTTCATTAGGAACACTCCATTGTCACAGTCCACAATGCCACTTTACCGACTATTTACAGAAGACTCGTTGCACCTGAACTGCAAGAACTAAAAAACCACAATGCAAGACCATTCCAAGCAATTCTGGCTAACACTAAGGAAATCCACCCATCTGAATGGGGATCCCTTTAGGTTGGTCCCAGTACCCAACTCCAACACAAAACAACACATGGCAAAATCAAGCTGGAGCACCAAAACGGCTGGATTGACAGGTATGAGCAACTCAACATGGCAAAAATGGGAATCTGCAAAGAAGTCTGAGCAAGGCAAATGGCTAAACACACAATGAATGAGGGTTTGTTTGGGTTTTCAAAGAGAACACCACGGTTATCTCAGCCCCACGTGTGTCATCTTGGCCCACAAAATGAAGACAACCAAATTTCAGGTCAAATACATGAAGTGGCTGCAGTTAAACTATTTGATCCACTAGGAACCTGGAAGGAAATTGGGTTTTGAACTTTAGAACCATTTTAACATTCACTTGCAAAGCTTTCCGTGTCATCTATAGCAGTTTCAAAAATAACCCCATTCTTTCTCCCCAAACATACGGTACAGAATGGCCCCACCAGGCCACATGCAGGGAAGCAGGTTGGACACTTGCACAGAACAATTTTAAGACCAAAGATTATTTAGGAAGTTGTCCAGGAAATCTGTTGAAAAGTTTCTGTACCCACACACAACAAAGAACATACCTACAAGAGTTACACAAAACATTCAAGTACCCCTTTATTATATTTTTCCAGCCTTCAATTGGTATCAATTCCATCTTAAAGTAACCACAAAGTTCAGCAGCAAGGCCCTGACAATAGGCCAGGTACTAAAAACCCCTCATATTAAGCACCTGAATGAACAAGCCAGCGAATAAAAATTCATTCAAAGTCATGGCAAAGTGAACATAATTTGCAAATGAAAACCACATTTGAAATCAAGTATAGCACAAAATTTTACCTTGTCTTCAGTACTCAGCTGCTAAAGTATTTCTCACTTTAATAGCCATCAAAATGTAACCCACTTCAATAGCAACACAATAAAAATATTCAGCCAGAAAGGACAAACACGAAGTGTGAAAGAAACCAAAACCTTTTTATTAAAAGTCAGTTAAAAATTACATTTTCTCCAAAGGTGTAGCAACAGATCTTTTACCAAAATCATTTGCCTGTTATGAAAACACAACCTGAAAGGAAAATTTTGCCACCCAGTCCTCAAACAGATCCATCATTGGATAGTCACTGATTCATTCAAGTGCAAAGTCCATTTTGATAGGATGATCACAACCCAGATCTTCTCTGCTTTAACAACATGAGAGAGTCCACGTTTTAACATCCTTTTCTTGGACAGACACATCACAGCACTCATGCATTAGTCCATTTCCTCAACCTCTCAATCACCAGTGGAACTGCCATCTTGGTGTCACATTCGTAGACTCCTTCTGACACTCTTCATCTGACTGGGCACTTTATGGAAAATTAAAAGAAAAATGCTGTTGGAATATACATCATGGCTTTAAACTAAGACATTCAAGTACTGTACCTTCAGGATAGTTCAAACATGTAACTGATGTTCACTCCATATTACACATTCCATAATATCTACTTTTATCAGGAGCAATGTCATAAATCATCAGTTAGAATAAAAATATAAAACTTAATCAAAACTATATAAAAGGGAGAAACAATTAGAAGTCCAAGAACCCTTTCATGGTCCATAAATTCCATTTGAAATTTTCTCAGTGTTAAACCACTAGAGAAACCAATGGTGGGAAATCCAACACATTTGCTTTTGCAACTATCTTCATTGCACTGACCCATCTCCTGAGGCTGACACTGCTCAGTAAAACACCAAGGCTATTTAAGCCAAAATTTGTAACTACTGTCCATGCTCCTTTTTTCAAAGGCATAGATCCATCAAAACCAATGAAATAGGCATAAAAACTGGTTTCTTATAAACAGATGGTGACTGGAGAGAAAACATTCCACCATCTTAGCCCAACCTTCCAGCTCATGAAAGACACAGAGCAACAACACACATAGAAATAGAATTACAAGTATAGTTACTGGTTGCAAAGACATGTCAGAAATCAGATGAAAATGGTAACAAGCTACACCAGCTGCCTTTTGCAAGCCTCCTGATCCATATTTCAACTTTACTCATCACAGAACAGCAACCAAGCCCACAGGTGTGACAGATCAAACTGACCAAAGGACACCCACATGGCTAAATACAAACCAAATGGCCCTGTTTCTCCATCTTCTTCCAAGAAATTTAAGTTCAATTTGCTTTAAGAAAAACCCTACTCCTCCTCCTCACATGCAAAACTCAGTACAGAAGTCACTAAGTGTTAAGAACATCATTTTGAAACCAATGCTGACTTGTAGGACTGACATGCACAAAAGCTTTTAAAATGTCTTCATGATTTTGAGTATCTGCACTCCAATGTCAATTTATTCTTTTGAATATGTGTAAGTTTAACCTCCTTTGACTCTGAAAGCCAAATTCACCACTGCCCTGGTTCCCTGGTAACCCTGGGCTGATTCTGACAATAAATGATGCAGAAATTACCCACTGCCCAGCAAGAACCAGTGGGGCCATCTAGTGGTCTCTGCCTTGGCATCCCAGTTTCCCCAGTCTCCTCTCAAAATAACCAGTTACAGCAAAGAGCACTGCAATGAGTGCAACAAGTCCCGGTCTGACTTTCACAACTGCCCATGTGTCCTGGTTTATGATGTTCTACAGATTTCCATGTTTTAATTACAATGAAAAAGTACAGCCCACAGAAGTGGAATACAGGACCTGGGAATTCACTTTGCACTGTGAAACGTGTGTAGGTTCAAGAGTATTCAGCCCCAGGATCTTCATGTTCTCAGAAACTGAAGATACAAGTTTAGGAAAATGCTTTGTTTTAAGCATTCAACTCACGCCCAGTTAAGAGAGGTGGTAAATATTTTGAAAGATTTTTTTTTCCCCCACAATAAACTGAATAAACAGTTTTTGGGGTTGCTTTGGTTTTGGTCCCCCACCCATTTCTCACTAACTTAATTTCAAATCTATTTAGGCATTTGAATATGAATTAAAATTTTGCATAATTTTCAATGTTAATGCCTTGACCAAGGTATTGAAATACAAGAACACACCAGAAAGTTGTCAATTATTGTCACAATCAAACACTCAACAGTACTAACATAAGCACAGTGGAAACCCCATAAATAAGACCATTAAAATAATTTTTATAGTTATTTTTAATAAGCTTAACATATTTAATTACCAGCATCAGCTTTCCCCACCTCTCAAAAAGGTAATTTAGTTACATATTAGTCACCCTTGAAAGGCTCTTTCCAGTTGGGTCAAACGCTGCCTTGGACACTCAGAAGAGCTGCCAAAACCAATTCAAGGGCAAATTTCCCTCCCAGGTTCACCTACTTTGGTTGCACCAAAAACTTTGCAAGTAACCCACAACTTTCATCTTAAACTCTTCTCCCAACCTTGTAAAATAATTGGCAGTAAACAGACCTGATAACATATTGTAATTAAGAACGTGTTCTTATTCTCAAAGTTATTCATACATCAAAAAGATGCCACAGGAATGGCCAAAATATGAATAGCAACTTCTACACTTATGAAATTTACATTTGGTTTAAAAGATTTCACAGCAGTTGTTTACTTATGAATTAAGGCTCATTTTACTAAGAAGTTTCCATAATGTTACAAAAACATACTCCTCCACTAAGACATATGTAGTGATCCTAACTTGAGGTAGACACCAAAAAGCCCAATTCTTTTCCTAGATGGCATGAATTGTTTGTTCCTTCTCTAACATCATTTAGGCATCAGCCCATTTTTCAAGCTTCTGTTGTCTACCAGTTACTGGTCTGGTTTCAAACAAAGTATTTCGGTCATGATAAATCAGGGACCTGAGCAGTCACGCCATAGTAACAAAGTTTTCCTCCAGGCACTGCTAAGAAAGTGACACTCCCTGCCAAGGGAGAGAAACACTCCCAACATTGACTAAGGGTTCAAGGCAACCGTTTTGAAACAAAGTTTTTCTCTTCAGGTTTTTTTTTGCAATTATCTGTTGCTCTATGAAAAGGCCATAGCAATGAAAGACATCCCTTAAGGCCAAACCATCCATGGCTTCAGCCATTTCAGATCTACTGGAACCTTCTGTTTCAACTCAACACATCCAACACCTGCGCATGAGACACGAAAACATTTACCAAGTTTTCCAGAGTGAAATCTGAGGCTTAAATTTAAAAACCGAGGTGACCTCCTGGCAAAAGGGAATTCATTCCAACAGAGAAGGAATTGAATGAACAAATTGAGGTTGTGAACAAACCAAACCTCAAGTTCTACATTTCAAAGTTCACTAAAGCAAGGTTTTATTCTCAAAGACACATCTCAGGTAACTCACACTGGAGAAAAGAGCAGACATGTCTTTTACTGACACTGAAGTCCACGATGCTGTTCTGTGCAGTCTTTAACAGTAACTAAGCGCTCTGGACAGCCCTAACTCTGCTTTTACCACAACTGGATGTTCTTTAAGCCCAGCAATGAAACCAAAAGTTATGTAGCTCTGCGCATTTTTAGCTAAAAAAGGCTGTTTGCCAGGTTTCTAAGATTTAGAGATTAATTCCCCATAAGATGTGGTTTTATTCACAAATAGTGGATATTATTTTTAAGTAATAAATTTTAGTGCATTAATCGAAGTATTTCAACTTCAATAAAGCTCCTGGTGTTTTCAAGTATTTTCCCTGTTTTCTTAAAAAAACCAAAGAACTGAAAGTAAAAATCAGTCCTTCATCTAAGCATTGTCTTTGTTAACCAGAGAGGGCAATACTGGACCTTTCAAGATCACATGTCTGGATGCTTTTGCAACTGCTTTTTGAAGCAACTTCTTTGGCAGACAAGTGTTTCACTAACTCAGGGGTTTCACATTCACCCCTTCCTTTAGGTAAGGATTATAAACCAGAAAAGGATGGAAGAATTATTCAGTGTGTACTCAAGAAACCAGATCTGACAACAGCTAATTTACAACCCAGTGAGACAACAAATAAAAATGTACATTGAAATATGTAGGAATCAGATGAAGATTAATATAAAAATGGAACATGAGTCACGTATTTAGAGATTCTTACAGGTGATTGGGGCTAGAAAGGCATCAGTGGATAGCACAGGAAGAGTTTTGAGGAATAGCTGGAAGAAGAAATATGGAAAGAAATTTGCTGTTTTACATGTACCTGAAGGGGGAAAAATAGCTTAAGACTTCTGAAGGAACAAAGTAATAAAACTTACAGACCACAGCAGTAGAAGAGATTAAATACTTGTCAAAAATTATCCAAACTGAGCTCACGTACCCACATTAAAAACCAAATTCAAAGTTCATTAATCCAACTTTCTTGTTTCAAGACTGAAAACTCAGTGATAAAATTGGTCCAAAATACACTGGACCCAGAAGCAGCACAAGGCCAGACCAACATGGCCTAGACAGGGTTTGCACCTTATCCCCACATACTCCTTTTCCCTTCCCAAAGACCTTTAGATTGGTCTCCATATCATGGGAGTGGACAAGGAAAACACTGAACTTTGGAGTGCAAGGAGGGAGCAGCTGCTCTTCCAGTACTGAAGGCACCATAGATGGCAGTGGCTGCTGGAGGGCTCTGCCAACACACCCAGCCATAGGACAGCTGAACATCACTGTCATCTATCCACTAAAATGAGAGGATTTGCACCTGGGTACATTTCCCCAAGCTGTCTGCAGCCTAGGGAAGGTCCTTCTCAACCAGGTAGCATGTCAGACTGAAAGAACTGGTTCCAATAAACTGCTTCTTTTAAAGAAATGCATATAATATTCCAAGGCAGAGTGCCACAGGAATAGAGCTTTCCACAAAAAAGTTAAACCATTTTCACAAAATGCAATGGATGCCCTAATTAAAAATGCAGAATTGAGGAGCCTGAATTTTAAGACAGGAAGACAAAAGGACTTTTGTTTTTCCACAGGAAACTGCCAAGAAAGTCACAGAATGTGCCAGAGACAACAAAAGGTCAAGACCAAATTCCTCTTAGTTATGGAAACTGGAAAAGATTCATCCAGTATAGAACTGAATTAATTTTTCTACTTGAGCCTGCCAATTTTGTGTTTTGACTGTATGAGGAATGATTTGAAGCCTCTCAGCTAGCAGTTTAATTAAAAAAAATACAACCAAACAGGAAACTGTACTGGCATTATATATCATTTTGTGCAAAAATCAGAGCTTTGTGAATGAAGCACAGCAACAGAACAATTGCAGAACAGGAGACAGTTACTGTCTGTTCAAAGATTCTCACTGATCCTGACAGAAGCATAAGGACAAAACAAGATGCTTGTGAGCAAAGTTCCTCCTGCAATACTTTCCACACCATTTGTTATCCAAATTGTGTAGTACCTCTCTAGACAGACATCTGTGTACCAAACCCTTCTGAACCAGCCAACCTACAACAGAAAACTTCTCAACGAAACAGTCAAATCACAGGAGACCAAAGAACTACAGTCAGCTGTGAATGCTCTTTCTGCAGCGAGACAGGGTGAGAGTTTGCTCATTTCCTCAGAGCCCAGCAGGAACAATCCTGGGGTCTTTCTGAAACAAACGTGTGCACAAGGCCACACAATCACAAGGTTCAGAATGTATTCAACCAAAAGCTTCAGCCAGTCAAACATTATAGCCTTGCCTGGTGGCTGGTCTTTTTAAAAAAGCTAAAAAGTAAATGTTAGTAGGAATAACAACTTACCAGTGCTTCAACCAAGAGCAGCTATTTTGCTTACAGTGAGTAAATCAATTCCTCAACACATCTGCAGGGAAAATGGAATATTAAAACACTTGTATTAAAATAAAAAATAAAAATGAAATCCCAAGGTCTGGAAGACCAAGCAGTAGCCTATGAGTATTACAGAAGTCCTACCCTCAAAGGAAAACAACCCCAAGCATTCCAGATCACAGCATATGCTACAAAAGACATTTTTATAAAAAATGTGAAGTATTACTAGGCGACCTGCTATCAAAGAATACATGAAAAACACCCAAGAAATTCAGACCCAGTCCCAAACACAAATGCCTTGAGAAATTTAAAAAAAATTTTCTTAATTTTTGAAAAAGATCAGGCAAGCATCAAGTGGAAATGAACTTAAACTGACCTGCCCTTCACAAGGTAAAATAAAATACTCTCTTTACTGAGAGGTGACATCAACTGGATGAAGGGCAATTATGTAAGACATTTATATGGAACAAATCATCCACTGTCTATCTCAAAGTTATCCCTGTACGGGCAAGGTCCCAATGGGAAAAAATTACTTTGAAAATGTTTACTGGCAATCAAGGCCAACAAAAATTTAATCACAGTCACCATAAACAGCAGTTATAAGATTAAAGTAAGACCTAAAACTAAAACAATTAATGAACTTCCTTTTTACTGTAAATTTGGACTGTGTGCAATGAGCCATAAGGGTTATCCCCTAACATGTACGAGCAAACTGCTTCTCTTGTGATTTCTCAGAATCTTATATTGAAATATAGCCTCAAATACATAAAAATTAATGAATCTATCCCAGTGACAGAATACTGTGCAATCCTCTAAATTCTTCTCTTCCATTGGTATCTCCTCAGATCCATAGAAAACAAGCTGTGATGAACAGAATTGTCATTCCCTTGTCAATGTAATTTACTTGAAATTATTATTATGAAAAAAGATCCCTTTAAAAAAAGGGCAATTACAAAAAAATAGTATTAGTAAACTGGAATAAACATGTAGAACATCCAGATGAACATGACATTTATAGGTTTGAAAAACGTACTTAAATGTGCTCCAGCAGCTGCTATTAAATGGAGACAGAATTTCTGCAAAGTGCCCATCCACCATTTTATCAAAAACACAACATGGCTGCTGGACTTGCATCATCCCCGAGGCCTCCACCAGCCACCCAAAGCATGAAAATGAACCACGTAAATACATTCACTGCAACCCTTTAAATCTCCTTCTGCCCTGCGTCATTTCACCCCCAAAAAGCCACTTAGAAACTACACTCTAATATATGAAGACAAGTAAGTTAAGGATTGCAAGATTCTCAATTTACAGCTCTCAGCTGTTTTTAATAATTCACAACACAGCAACACATTCATCACCTGCATTCAGGTTGGTTCCCGTTTCCTCTAGTTCTAGAGTGAGCACACAGCTATGGACAGCAGTTCCACAGAAACTTTAATGAGGATATAATGACTTTCTGTCACCACAGAGGAGCTTCTTCTAATGGCAAAGACTCGACCGAGTTGTGGCCCGACCTCAACACAATTTTGCAAAAGGAATATAATGTTTGTCAGGATGTTGTTACTGAGCAATAGTAACACTTCTCTACTTGGAAGTGAATGGAGGAACTAAATAATGAGTTTTGTAAAAACACTACCAAGAAGTTGATAATGTGTAACATTTCATTCACATGAGTATATAAGTAATTTTACAACTATTACAGAACATACCACAAACCATGGAACTTGGAAATACAAGTCTTGGCTGAACAAAATTAACCTTTCATGCTGACACAAGTAATTCCTGTATTTAATAAACATTATTGAAGTCTTTTAATCAGACTACTTGCAGTAATTGTTGTAACTCATCTGATTAAAAAAATCCATTCCTCTTTAAAAATAAACAT
Organism: Pithys albifrons albifrons; assembly: GCF_047495875.1. NCBI lineage: Eukaryota > Metazoa > Chordata > Aves > Passeriformes > Thamnophilidae > Pithys > Pithys albifrons. The sequence goes on along the minus strand of NC_092470.1, from coordinate 15,687,358 downwards.
GAATTTACTTTTTTCAGGCAGTCTGATAGCTGTGGCTTATATTTATTATTTTAAAATCACAGATGCTGTAAGGGCAGTACAGCCTCTGCCACACAGAACATGCCCTGAATCAAAGGCCCCTCACCCCAAGACTGGCACCAACCATAACAACAGGCCCTTTACAGCAAGAGGTGAGGTCAGACACCCAAAAGCCATTAACTGGTATCAGATTCTCTCCTGGGATTAATTATTAAAGTATTCTGGCAAAGATGACATATATTATGATGCCAGAGCTCTTCCATGTAAGATCTCAAAAAGCCATTCTACGAGAATACTCAATATGGCTTTCTGTCCCCAGAGAAGGAACAGTTTCTGCTGAAAAGATTATGAGGGCTCAACCAGAGAGATTCTGCTGAGCACCCCACTCCTCATGAGCACATTGCAGGGCAGTGGGACTTAAAATTTTCCTCAGCCCCAGCAGTGTCCACCTGACCTAATCAAGTCTACCCAAACTAGAGGTCAAGCTGCCATGTGCTAGATGAAAACATGTTGCTCTTAGACGAAAAGGCAGCTCCAAAGAGCTCACAAAAGTGACAAGGGACAGTTAAAACTGCCTTTATTGTAATATCTATTATTCAGCACAAACAGCACCAGGACAATACAGGAAAGGTGCAGACCATTAAGATCAAAGTGCTCAATTTCACATTCATCATAGAACACAGGTCAGCCAAGATCTGCTCCTAAGCACCGTGGGTTTTAATTTTTCTATTTAATTATTCTAATTTTTTAAGAGCAGCTTTAGACATTTCAGGATTTAACATTAGGAACACAATTCGTGAGTCTGACAAGCTCAGTCCCCTGATTATTATCAGACTTTTGTGTGACTCAGGCTGGCCTTGCCTTTATCATAATAGGCTGTGCAATATCTTTGATTTTGACCCTAGAAAATGAAAAGTGACATGGGATTCCAGATATACTCCATTGCTCTTAAGGTACAAGATCATTTCTAACACAAACATTTAGTTCTTACAAATCCTATCACAGTTAACAGCCAAGTTCCAAAGTGTGTTTGCTCATCAGCCGTGTTTGCTGCAGGACGTCCACAATGATGGACATGTCCATTATCTGTAAACATTATCTGAATTCTGCCTTGCACATCAGCAGTGACTTCGGGCAGATAAAGGTTTATTACAACCTGAAACGACAGCTTTATAAAGCTTATGCAAAATTGGTGCATGATTTTTTATATGAACAGGTTGAAGGCTTCATCCAAGCCAAGTAAACAGCTGAACTCTGGTAGGGGCTCACGACTGTATCACTCAGTTATCACAGCAAATTATGTGATTTTAGAAAGCGAAGTATCAAGAGTATTTTTTCAGACTCCTGACACACATGTCCTCGTGAAGACACCTGAGCACCCACTGAGGGCACCTGAGCACCCACTGAGGGCACCTGAGCATCCACTGAGGGCACCTGAGCACCCACTGAGGGCACCTGAGCACCCACTGAGGGCACCTGAGCACCCACTGAGGGCACCTGAGCACCCACTGAGGGCACCTGAGCACCCACTGAGGGCACCTGAGCACCCACTGAGGGCACCTGAGCACCCACTGAGGGCACCTGAGCACCCACTGAGGGCACCTGAGCACGGCATGCTGTGAAAGGAAACCAGTGAGAGGCCAAGAGGCTTCCCCAGCTCCATCACACAGTGGGGAAAGCCTGACCCAAAGGAAACACGTGCCTCAGTCTAAATGCAGAATCTTAAAAGTGTAAAAATAAACATTAGAAAGCAGATTTGTTTGTACTGCAGGAGGAGAGCAAGATGCATCTTAAGGACTAGATGCAGGTTCAGGCTTTTAGAGTTAAATTTGCACCAAAAGGAGAATTTCTCAGTTTATTGTATAAACAATTCATTGGAAAGAAAAAGCTTCTGAGTGTCCCTTGCTACTGAATGAATACCTTGAGCTAAGGAAAAGCGTTTCTAAAGTTTGGTTAGAGAATGTCTGTAGGAGAGAACAATCCTCAGAGCACAGATGGCTTCACTACATGTCAACATGGTCACTGCGGATTGTTAAAAGTTGTATTTGAGAGTGACCATAAAAATCTTCAAAGATGCAGGAGAGGTGAACATTCCTGTAGTCAGTACTTGCTAACACTATTCAAATGAACTAAGCTTGAAAGAAAATAAATTCAACAAGGTAAAACACTGAAGGTTAAATGTTTAATGTTTATTTTGAAAAAGTATTATTTCCAGGATAATTAAAAAACCCCCACAAAACAAACAAAACCCCACAACTCAGTATAACGTACCTGGCACACACAGGACAGGATTTTGCTCAAGGTCTTACACCCAACCAGCCGTCTCAGTCTTTGGAAGAACAGTATCCAGTGAGAGCCTTTTAAAAACAAAGAAAAAAAACAAAACCAGGTTTGTCTGGTACAGAGATCTCACCTACAATCCCAATGTTCTTGACTGACATGAACGTTCTGGTAACACATCTTCCAATTGATACAAGTTCCACCAACAGTACAGAAACTCCGCATTCTATCCTTGCCAAGCTTTAGCTTTTGTGTTCCCACAAACAAGCAACAGGCCCCAAAAATCTCCTCTACAAATAGGTGAAGTCTTGTGCTAATACTGTCGTATACAAAGAGTGCAACATCCCCAAACGTTCATGCTACAAACTCAAGTACAAAATCCAAAGCATTTTCAAAGTTTAATGCAGGTTCTCACTGGTGAAATGGGCCACACACAACTCCTGGGTTTATGTGAAAATACTGTCTTTTTACACCAAATACAATGCATATGTATGAATATACATAGATTATAAAAATAACAATCTAATCAAATAAAGAACCTTGGTAAACTAAAATTTATAGAGAAGTAGCACATAAACATGACATTATTTGAAGACAATCTACCAGCATCTGCAAATAAAAAAAGGCTTTTTAAAAGTCCAGATAATTTACAAAATGTTTCCCCTCCATGTAAAAATGAGTTTTAATTCCCCTCTGCACAGTAGCAAAAAAGTAAATTCCAAGATAAAAAAAATAACAAGGAAATGAACATTCTACCACAAGTTATAGCCACTCTTACCTAAGAAAATAAGGCACGAATGATTCCTCTGAAGCCAGTCAGGAACAAGGTATTGTTCATGGAATTCTACCTGAAAAAAAAAGAATGGAAATTTTCAGCATTTTTCTTTAGAAAAGCAGAACAAGTCACACGCCTGAACTTTATTAATCTTTATGTAATTATTAAGTCAGAAAAAACTTAAGACAGCAGTAACTGTACCTTTAGAACTCAACTCTAAAAATAAAAGTACACTCTTGGCTGAAGGAAAACCCACTGGAAAGTGACTGTCATACAACACACACACGATCTGTGTTCTCCACGAGTAACTGCAATCTGCTCTTCTGCCTTCCATTACTTTAATTTTAAATGATTTAGAGATCAAATGCAAATTTAAATTTTTTTATTGAGTAATTTATCACCCAATACCCCTCAACCCTTGCATTTTTTTCATATTAAAGTCTTTAAAAGTAGTCTATGCAAAATTAAATAAAACTTCTATTGATAGCAAAGTTATCTCAAAATGGCTTCTGCCATCAGCTCCTCTGAATTTTAAGTCCTAAGTTACTTGATCTCCCCCCAAAATACGTATTTTTTGCCCTTCAGAGTAAGAGTTTTAAAGCCTTCAGCTTCTTTAACCTTTAATCAGATCCCAAACTATGCTCTTTAACACAAGGAACACCATATTTGCACTAGTCCTGGCCAACTTTTCTTGCCGTTTGTGAAAAGGCTTAAACATTTTATTTTACAGCAGTTTTATTTATCACCACCACTACTTCATATTTAAGAAGAAACCTCGAAACACTCTGTAAATACACAAATTTTAAAAACTTTTGTTGCTAGATTAAAAGGTATCCAAATTCAAATTCCTACACCTTCAAAATAAAAAATCAAAACTGTTAAACAAAACACTTTACAAATTAAGAGCAATTTCTTTTCTGAGATAATTACTTGCTGTTTTATTTTCAGTTGTTGAGAGAAACTAGTCAAAAGGTATTTAAATGAATTATCCCCTAACATATTTAAGAGAAATTCAGTAGACACCCACCTAAAGCTAGAACTTTCTCTAGGGCAAAGTGTGAATGCCAGAACCTGTTCTACACTGCAGAACTGGTGCTGGGGTTACAAAACCACCATAATCCAAATCTAAAATAAAGACACTGAACTCTTTGCATAAAGGTGATGGAAGTCCAGTGACCACTAGAACTTGTATTTCTATTTCCAAAAAAAGTCAAACTTATATTACTGCAATGACGGATTCACATTTGCAGAGGAAGTACCGAAAAATGTAGATTTGCCTCCAACTGCAATGTTTAAAACCTGCTCGGAGTTTTATAACCTTCCACAAGTGAACACCACATAAATCCAACAAATATGGCTACACACAACCTCCAATTAAAACCAAAGTTCTTAATATTACCCCTTGCTCTACCAGAGCGACTTTTTATACGTCTAAAAATTACGATTTTACCCTTAAACTGGTAATTGCTGAATGCGAGCCAACGCTAAACAAACGTCAGGCATTCCATTTAAACTTGCATTTTTCTAGAGAGTCTTGCAATAGGTGTTGTACAACTTCTAAAATTATCAAACATCGAAAAGACGATAAAAATGTTTTGTAAACAGAAATGACTGAGATCTCTGAAAAACGCAGAAATTGAGTATTAAAAACAAACCTGACACCCCAAAAATGTTTTTAAAAGCTTTTCACGTAACACACAAACTCATCCATTTCCTTATCGTGTAATTCGTATTTAAGTAACTACCTTTTCTTCTCGTAGCGTCGTCTAAATCGCAACCGTAGTATTTTGCCAACTTTAAACTGTAGACTTGGCATGACCGAGCTTTGTTTTTTCCAAGCTTTTAAGTTTCTGCATTGCCATTTTAATTGCAAAATCCAATTGCAAGTAATTCTTAAGAGTTTTCTTTAAAGTTCTGCACCTGAACTGCTGTTTTTCAAGTGCAGTCAAATTTCTCTATTGTCTCAGTAAAGTACTAATCTGTCTCATCCGCAGTCTGGTTTTTTTTCTTTCTGGTTTACAAAGAGTTAAAAGCCAACACCCCACCAAAAAAAAGAAAAACACATCAAGTTTTATTTTTAAGAGAAAAGGACATGGCGTCTTTGTTCTCACAAACTACGAAAACATATCCCCATCCGAACAGCGACGGGCAACAAACGCTCTTTACACAGACACGGGGCTAAACATTTTAGTGATGATGTCGTACAGCCTTTACCTCTCCCCCCTCCCTCCTCTGCTGCACTGGAGTTCCAGGCTGGTTTGCAGATACCCCCCTGGCACGCCGCTCTGCAGCCCCCCGTGCTCGGTGCCGCACCGGGCGCCCAAACCCCGCCGCTGCCCGCCCGGTGCTGCAGCGGGGCCGGGGCGTGCGGAGCCCGCGGGTGCTGCAGGGCAGGGAGCGGAGCGCCCGCAGCCGCCGAGGGTCACCGGGGCTCCCCCTGTCCCGCCGCTGCCGCCCAGCCCCGCACGGACACGGACACGGGTCCCCCCGAGTCCCCGCGGGTCCCCTCGGCGAGCGACGGCGCGGGCGGGGGGGGGCAGGGAGAGGCAGCGCCCCCTCCCCCTCCAAGGACATTTTGTTTTTCCTCCCAAGGACAAAGGACAATGAGGAGCGCGGAGACTCCGGCACTTACCCGGCGAAGGGCAGCCCGCTGGCCGGCACCCGGGGCCCCGAGGACGGGGCGCTGCTCCCCTGCTCGCCCTGCCCGCGGCCAAGGGCGGCCCCGCGCCCGCCCGGCGAGGGAGCGGCGCGGGCAGCGCTCCGCAGCCCGGCGCCATTGCAGCCCGCCCGGCGCAGCCCCGCTCGGCAGCCCCGCTCGCCGCCCTCCGAAGCCCCGGAGCCCCCAGAGCGCTGGGCCCGACTTGCCCCTCGAGAGCGGCACCCGGGACGCCGGCCGGGTGTCCCCGGTGCGAGCGGCGGGGAGCGCGCCCGGGAGCCGTGCGGGAGCTGCGGCTGCTCCCCGGCCATCTTGTGCCGTGTGTGTGTGAGGAGCCTCCGCCGTCTCCTCTCAACTCCTTGCTCCCCTCCCCCCGCACAACATGGCCGCCCGCTCGCTCCTCACTGCGGCGGGGAAGGGGCGGCCCCGCGCGCGCGCCCCGCCCCTCCCCGCCCCGCCCTCGGCTGCGCGCGCGCCGCGCGCCGGTCCCCATTGGCCTCCCCCCGCCCCGGGCCTCGCGCGCGCGGCGGCCGCGGCCTCCTATTGGCCCGCGCTGCCCGCCTCGGCCGCTCCCCATTGGCTCCCGCCCCCTCCTCGCGCGCGGCCGCAGCCACCGCCCCTCAGGGGGAGGCGGGAGCGGGAGCGGAGCGGGAGCGGACGCCGCCCCCTCGCAGCCCCACCTGGCCGGGCCGAACCCACCTCCGCCGGCCCCAGCGCGGCCCGACCCCGCTCCGTCCGAGCGCCGCCTTCTCGGCCAGACCCTTTTCCAGACACCTCTTCGTCCCTTCGCCTGCCTGCACTGATATGCAGGGGGCTTCAGCCCCCTGAGTTGTTGGGTGCTGGCGCCCCGCGCCTCACGGCCCCGCTTGCTGCCATCCCACAGACAGCACCTCTGTTCTCCTCAGCCCTTGACACGGCCTGGCCCAGGGGCAGCTCCCCCGCCAAGCTCACCACAGAGAGCGGCGGGGCCACAACCTCTCTCTTCTGATCCGAGTACGCACCCCCATGTTGTGCACCCTCAGCTCCTGAGGGACTGAGCCGGCACAAGCCCATCACCGCCCGTCTGCCACATCAGGCCCAGCCCTCGTTACAGAAACAGCACAGACACCCAAATAAAACTAGGTGTCCTGCTTTTTATAGGCAGCACCATAGAAACTGTCTGGCGTGCCAACCTCGCCAGGACACTGTCTCCTATTTTGACTACAGCCATGGAAACCACTTCATATATTAGCAGGATGGAAGGGCATCTCCGCCCCATTACTGGTCACTGCCATCAGTGCTGCCCTCAGCCCCAGTTATGGTGTCCCTCTGCAAGAAGCACACAGAATAAACATGACTGGAATTAGTATTTACATACTTCAGCAGTCACTTTAAATGATAGATGTGCCTTTTGCCTTCTTTCATTTGCCCAGCTCACTCCATTAAAACCAGAAAGAAATTTTCCCATTCTTCCTTTTTCATCCTAACAATGTGGGTAGTTATGGCAGAATTAAACCAACAATGCTTCAAATTATTATGCAAGGTCTCAGGAGACAGTCTGGCTCTTGAATCACACATTTGGACTTTTGGCAGCTCTCTCCTGAGCTGGGTCCTGCAAATGCCTCAAGGAAGTGGTCAGCTGAAAAGAATCGATCCCCATGACTTTGAGCCAAGAGATGTATTTCCTTTCAAAATACAGAGAAAAAGCTGAGCTCTTGTATAGGATAGCAGGGAATATCTGCTGCTTGTAGACAGATAAGGTGTCACCATCCTCAAAGAACAGATGGTGGTGGCCCACATAAAGATACCACAGCACGGAAGCCTTCAACCAAGGAATCAGTGGTGGAACAAAACAGCAGACACAGCTTCTCACTGAAAAGGGGCAAAAGGCCTTCGTGTCTTCCCTTGTAAGAAAAAGAATTGAAGTTCTGGTCTGCAGAGACTAGGGGAGAGCAGGAGGCCTGCTCTGCAACTTCATTGCTATTCAGATTCCTGCAAAAGCCAATCCTCTTGCTCTCTCAGTGGAACTGCTCACACATAACTGTATATAAAGGTGCTTGCATGGACAGAACCCAGATGTTGTTCTCCTTGGAAAACAACCAACAGTGAAAAAAAGGGGGAAGGCAACCAAAGATAAGGCAGGAATTAGATAAAAGCAGGGTGCAGTAACAGCATTTCTGCTTACATCAGCATTTTCAGCTGACCCTGCAAGGTACAACCTCCCAGCACGGACCAAGACTGGAAATTCCATGTAAAATTTTCAGCTTTTCTATTGTTTCTCCACAGAACACAAGGACATTTCTAGAAAAATATATAAAGTCTGATCACTTTTAATAACCACATGAAAGAGAGAAGAGATGAGGCATTCTAGACATAATTGCACTTAGTAAGAGTAGTGTGATTCCAGTCAAGAGAGCTTAAGATTGTAACCCAACAAGACCTAACCTGTGTGCTCAGACTGTTATCTGATTTCTCTAACTATACTAGACTGTCTAGTATAAGAGACTGTTTCTCTTTAAAAAAATTATCCATGTATATTTTACAGACAGAAATGTTTTTGGAATTCCCTTACTCTGTTGCTGCTACATGTAACCAAAAAAATACCGAAGTCCAATATCCTCATTACATGTATTCAGTGCCGCTCTTTTGCTTCCTGGGCAGCAAGGCCTAAAGCAACTCCAAAAAAACCTTACAGGAGTATCCACGACTCCTCTGTTTCTTGGCTCCAATTGAGTTGCTCTCTCCAGAGCCATGGTTCTCCTCACACAGCTCTGCTGTTCCTTACCAGTAACAGTCTGTTTGTCTTCTTCTTAATGCAACAGTGGAACAAAATTCTCACTTCTACTGCCTCTGCAGTTACCCCGTTCTTTTCCTTCTCAATTCAGCATTTCTACACTGCAATTTCCTCCATACAGTTCATTCCTTCTCTTTCAGATGACACACTCTTCCTTTGTGTACCATTAGAACAAATACTTCAGCCATGTTTTATGAACCACATGTTTGATAGTAACGAGACAACTTAATGTTTCCATTACTAATTTGGGAACTATTTTCTGAGACTGCATGTACGTCTGGAATTCCAGATGGAGGCACACAACCTCACTTTCTGGTACTCCATTTTCTTCTAGAATCCTTTTTCCCTCCTCCCAGCCCCAGTGTTATTATCCCTTAGGGACAACATACAAAGGCACACTGATTTCACAGGGCACCATCCCTTCCCTGCCTGCCCCAACACGTCCTCTGTACCACAGGATGCCAAAAGGCTGGTGAAGCAGCTTGTTCTTTCTGATACAAAGGGTACAAGAGTTAAATATTGTGTCTGCCTTTTAAAGTGGGAAAAGAGGAGTTTAAGCAAGACTGAGAGATGTGCAATTTCACCAAACTTCCCTTCAATCCAAAACTCACTTTTCAGGAGCAATCACTGCCAATTTCCTGGGCCTTAAGATAGAGAGAATAGTTTGAATTACTTCGACACAGAATATGCAAACAGGACATTGAATGCCCTTTGAGTACAGTGAGCTGTTTGTGGGAGGCATTTAACTTCCTGCAAACTGTGTGTTCACTGAAGTTGTCTGTTTGTCCTGAATCAAATAGAGCTCTATTTTGAGGTTTTGTATGTAATGTGTAACATATCAGTCAAACAATCAATCTCCACTTTTCTCCCCCTTCCGTTTCCTTCCTCAGTAATTCCCTGTGAAAATCACAGTAACTGCACAGGTAGATACAAATTTACCTTCTAAGCAAGGAACCACCATCCCCGTGTGACTGGTGGAGATGATTATGGTGTATTGATCCCAGCTAAAGCTTTTTCCTACTGTCACAAGACTAGCAATAAACCCAGCAGCAGCAAGGATAAAACTCAGCTCTAGCAAGGAACTTATGCTGTTCGTTCTGCTCAGGGCCTGGAACTGGAATTCAAATCCAGACTTTTGCTCCAGCCGGTAATGAATAATTGCAAACACATAGAGAGAACTTTTACATATGCCCTTTTGGTTCCCAGGATTTAACACTGGAAACTGAGATTATGTTAATATGGGGGGGGTTGCTGGCACTTTTATGGGGCTCATGTTCAGAATGATGAACCTTGTGTGCAGCAAGAAAAAGATTTATTAGCATGAGTAATTAGAAACAAATTGTTATCAGTGTCAAAAACGTATGGTAAAGAAAAAAATCTTTCAGTCTAAGCCAAACTCCAATGTTTTTTTCAGTTTGTTCAAAATGAAACAATTTTTACCAAGATTCAGCTCTTTTTATTCCTGTTTTCAAAGAAAAATAAGTTATTAATAAAAAGTATAAAGACTAAATGGAAATCAGCAATGGATTCAAAATATTTTGTGGGATTTAATGGTCTCTTCTAAGCAAAATTTAAATTTGCATCAAAGAATCGGTTCTGTTCCCATACATGTTATCTTGTGGCCTGAGGTCAAATTTTAGATCTATGAGCTCCTTAACAACAGACCCACCTTGCTGTTTCAGTTTTGCATGAGTTCCTGTGTACAGTAAGACGTAACAGACCAGCAACTATTCTTTAGTGGGAGGATTAATTCTTGCACTTTATATTAACTTCACTAAGGAGCATACACACATTTTTCTTGGGAAATCAAGTCCACCTTTCTTAAGGAGGTTTGAAACTCATTATTACAGATCATCTTCAAATTATGCCCTGTTGCCATCTTAACTGTAAAAAATAGAGACCATCTCATTCAAGGTATTTATGCTGTATTTGGTCAAGATTAACACACAGCTGCTGCCTTAAATGGCGGCCTTAGAGGTAAAATCAGAAAGATACAGCAGGCCCTATTTTGATGATATGAGACTTTAAAACTTCAGACTATTTAAAGAATATCGGTGATTGGATAATAATGTTTGTTTCTTAAAAGCAAACCACTGTTCTTGGAACAACAAATCTGTTTCTTCACCCTCTTTTTTAACCCCTGCTACCTGTATGTAATGATCTGTTTTTTCAAGGTCAGCTTTCAGGTAACAAAAATGCTTTTCTGCTTGGCTTGGACAACTTTTAAAGGAGGACTGGGGCATGGCAGGAAAAACACTGACTGACCATTTTGCCTTGTACCTACTTAGACACTGGAATTGCTAAAAATGTTAACAAGGTATTACACATCTCCTTACATGAAAAAGAATGATGCAACTTTGCTTATTACTGAAATCACCTTTGAAAGCAAATAAGAAACTGAAGTGCACCATCCCAGGGACTGCAATGCCTGTAGATACAGCATGCAAAGTCAGGTGCTGTGACACCTGACTTACAAACTTTAACTGCTTTGCACTGATGAAATTTGCTGCTTGGGAAGTTGCAGGACTGGAAACTTCCAAGTATTAGACATAGTGGTAGGGTTTAAAATCACTTTAAAAGTTAGCAGCTGCAACCAGTGTTCTTTATCTCACCATTCTGGCTGTAAACACCGTCTGAAGAGACACAAGAGTGTTCTGTGGTTGTTGTTTTAGCAGGAGCCTGCTAATTGGCACAATTAAGAGAGCCATACCCTATCTTATGTTCAAAATAAAGATACTGCTCTCCCATTTTCCAATGTAACAGAATTATTACTTAAAGAGGCAGAACATTTCACAACTTTTAAGCCAAATCTTCAGAATATTTGGATTTTAAATGTAGCTGCAAAATTACATTTTTAGTAGATATAGACAATTTATTTTTTAAACTCAGATAATTTGAAATTTTAGTATGATTATTTCCCTGTGCAAATTTAAAGCTCGTTTTCCGAAGGCATTTACCTGTCCATCCTTGAAATTTATTGGCTGCAAACATGAGCCAGTAAAGCTTGATTGCTTGTGTTTGAGGAGTATGACCAGAAAAGGGAAAACAGGCTTAGCACAAATATGTGTTTACACATCAAAATCAAGGACAAAACAAAATTCCCAACTATAAGCTCTAGTTTTTATATTTACCAACTCTCCATTTGAGTTCTAGTGGAGACTTTGGAAAGTTCAGATGATGAGCATAACAACAACTATACATTCTTGGTAAATCTCCTTGGAGTTTTGCAGGCAAAGGGTTTCATCCTAGCCTTGCAAACATGATGAATTTCACTCAAATTGAACAAGATGAATTACAGCTCCTCCAAAATGAAAAGAAAAACAGCCCAGGCCTCCAAAACCACAAGTACAGAAGTGGTATTTTTATTTCAAGCAAGTTTCAAGACTGTTTCCATAACAATCTTCATTCTTGTCTCCCATGAGCAGGTAGCACCGTAGGGCGTTTATCGATTACTATATGAGAGTTGACAAAATGATGCATTATTCAGCAAATTGCCACATGCAGAGAAAAGAAACTGCACCCATTCTTCTGAAATCTTACAAGCATATAATTTTTTTATTTTTATAGACAGTCTGACAAAGCCCTGAATTACCCTGTTGTAATGCACCACATACATAAAAAGACCCCTTATGTAACTCAAAACAAACTTCTTCATATTTGTCAACACTTGTTAGATGTGGAGTCAAATCAATTTTTGCTGTAGCGATGCATCAACACACTCGGATTAGAATGTCACCTGAACAGATATAGCTCCTGTGTCAGGTTCATGTTTCCCATGAGCTTTTATATTTTCTTCCCTCAGTGAATGCACTGTAAACTCGCTCCTGACAGAGCTTTACCCAGCTGGGCATTCTCACCAGCCCAGGGACTAGAGCAGCTCTGGGCATGTCAGCCACCCAAACTCCAGAATTAGCAGCTTTAACTGTCGCAGGCAAGAGATTTACCTGGTGAAACAAATACTCTCTCTGACCAAGCCCTTAACAGTGATAATCTTGTTTCAGTTTAAAACCATTTACAGCACACTTTTTGTTTTAATATTTAATCAAAGATTAGTATTAGAAGGTGAGCTGGGAGAAGATGTAAGCAGCCCAAGAAAACACTGTTGGTACAGTCCTGTCACAAAATGAGGTCAATGGCTTTTTGTGCAATTAAAGCAGCAGAGGAAACACAAGACGACTTGGGTGAGACATCCACAGCACTTGATCACCTGAAAAATCTGTTTGCCACCTTCACTGCCAGTTCACCCAGTGGAAGACCCCAACAAGGTTCTACAGGTCCAAAACATGATTTATTTTCTTCAGGACTGAACAGTGCATCTAACACAATAAGCTATCACCTCTCTACAAATATGTCTTGGTTTAAGTTCTACAAACATTAATGGCAGAAGCTGACATTTTGATCTCTTCTTGTTACCCCAAACACATGGGTCTTAAGTTATGTGCCTGTGCCTTTAATTCAGCACTCAGTAATTACATTTAGGTCAGTGGAATCACTCCAGGTTTTTCTTGGTGTGTCTAAACCACATGTTGTCCTAAGGATTTGGAAGCATATGAAGTGGATTTAGGAATGAACAGGTATATCAGTAGTTGGAAAATGCAATTGAAATTAACTATCCCAGTCTGTAGAAGGAAAGAGAATGTGAAGCAGAGGTATACATTTCAAGAGAAAAGGCAAGCATGTAGCTTTGCACATGCAGGTTTAACGGCATCAGCACCCCTTGTATTTTCCTCAAATTTTCTTTTTCTTTCCTATTTTTATTAATAATAGCAAAAGGAATAATATGAACCAAATTGTGCTAGGTACTTCACCTCTTAATTCCTTCAGTACAACTTAAAAACCTTTCCATAAAACAGAGTACTGACTATGAAGAGACCAAATGTTAGATTCAAATAGAAACAAATAGGTCAAAATAAAACACATTTAACTGAGAAACTATCTCAAATTTTCTTGTAACAAGCCACATATGCTACTAGTACTACACAGTGCATTTGAATACTCTGACCTAGTGCAAGACAAAGGAAGCCATAGAAAACTTTGGAAAAATGCATGGGAATACATAGGTTTCTATGTGTAAGAGCTAATCAAATGCTTGAATAATTTAGAATCATAACATGCACAGAAATGAAACACTGTGACTTTAATATCTGTCTTTTTTTTTTCCCCTTAAACTCCAATTATTAGGATATTGTGCTCCAGGCTAGCATATCAGGTGCTGATAATGAACATTCAGAGACAGGACTTCTGCAGCCTGAATGAACACTGTTCTGCTCAAGAGATTAATAAAGGATTATCTTCTTGTATATACATATATATACACATGCACTGAACAGAATGAAAACTGGAACAAAAAATGCAGTTGAAGTCTACTCAACTGTTGTTAATAAAATGGAATTAAGTTTAGGAGAACACATAATCCAATTAGAAGGTTATGAAAGGCTAGTATATGCTAGGAATGTAATTTTTATATATGGAAACTATTTGATGCTTTATATTATCTTTACAATACACAGCTTTACACAAATCAAGGATGTGCACAAAGTTCACACTAAAGCTCTGTACTGCCTCCATTGCTATATGTGATCGGTGCACGCTGCATTCAGGTTACATTTGACCGGCAGATGTAATGTAACTGTAGCAGAGTACAAAAGGGCAATTAAGGAAATAATGATCTTGAGGTGGCAAACAGGTTTCTCTACACTGCTTTTCTATAATGAAGGAATCACTACCTCAGAGAAATCTTTGCAGGTGACAGGCTTGAAGAAGAAAACACCTTGGGAGCCAGAGCAAGATCAGAGATCCTGCAAAATTCAACTTCAGCTAACGTGGTGAAATCTGAATTAGTCTTCATTTTAAATATGACTGATACTTCTTGCAAACCTAGTTGGGATTTGAATCCATGCTGGAGGTTATCAAGTGTTTTGTGAGCAGCTGAAATAATGACGGCTGCTTTCCTGAGAGCCAGCAGCTGCACAGCCAACGGTGCTGCACTGCTGCAGCACTCCTGATCCTGCGCCATATTCCAGCAGTGGCTGCAATATTCCTGAGCTGCACTTCACTGACCAGTCAGCTGGCAATGAGATACTGACTGTTGGGTCAGCAAGGAAAGTGAACAGAGACCCTGTGCACTCATTTTCTAGTTCCTCCTTCAGGATGTACTAATTCCTCTCTCTGCAGTCTCCCTCAAAGTGCAGAAACTCCAGAACTGAAATTTGTTGACACTGAACATCAGATAAAAAGCTCCAGGGCTCTTACAGCATGATTTCATTAGCCCTGCCTCCTTAAGAAGTCAGGGAAAAAATACAGCTACATGAAAAATAAATGAGCAGCTTTTCCTGACTCTGAAACCAGAAAATAATGACACAAAACCAAAATCAAATGCAGCACTATCACTTGTATTCCCAAATGCCAGCATTAATTCTCTCTCTCACAGGTCCTGGAGACTTGTTAAACAAATGAGCCTTATAATGTATTTTGCAAGTGAAAGGTTCTGGAGTGGAAAAAGTCAACTGCAATACTGAAGGCCCTTAACAGAAATGTTGCAGCTTGCTCCAGGAGTTTTGCACTGAGGGGGATCTGCCTGACCTTCCTCCTGTCACAATCCCTATTTTCCCCTTTGATCAAATGAGCGCTTCTGCAGCACTAGCAAGAGTTTGGGCTTTTACATCAAAACCAGTATCTCAATACCTGGAAGTCAAGTCAGCTTGTGCAAGGCACAAAGGGCTGGTTTTGTGTTGTGCACAGACCAGTCAGGCATCTTTTCATACCAGAAACAAATCCTCTATTTAAAACATGCCTGATGAACTACATTTTCCCTGCACACCTGGGCTATGCCCCAAGATGCTGAGTGCACAGCCACACTGTCATCCTGATTATCCTCCCTATGCCCTTGGGGGCATTTTTGGAACTAATTTACACCTGTAAAATTTTCGGTCTCTTGAAGAGAGACCTGATTTTGCTTGCACACTGTAATCCCTTCAGGAGAACGTTTCCTATTTTCCCTACTTTTCCTCTCTTTTTTATTACTTTTTTTTCCCTTAAGCTTAAAAGTGAAAGCATTTGGGCTGAAAGAGGGTGAAGGCAAAATGAATACACTTCAAACCAAGCAGGAAAACCTTAAAATCCAAATTTCCATGAACAACACAACATGTCTCCTCCTGCTGCATTAATGCGGCCTCACGAAATGGCGACACCTCTGCAGGCAGCTGCCTAAAAACGCCCATGGCTCCTCGGGAAAACAGAAATGCAATTCTCTTTTTTTCTTTTTCCCCTAAAGCTTTCATTTTTCTCTCTTTACATTCAGCCACTTGGTGACCCCCAAGAGCCCTCTGCAACGCCACAACAGGGACCGTAGAGCTCTCCTTGTTCAGGGAACAGCCTTTCCCATCTGCCCTCCCTTTTGGATATCCCTGGGATTCTCCCCCATGCTGGCGCGGGGCCCGTGGGTGTGGGGGGCTGTGGGGTCCAGCGCCTGTACACTGTAAATAAATGTGCTGATTCTATCGCTATCGCCACGATCCTGCGTTTCCAGAATTTTCTCCCTCCCCTTCCCAAATATAAAGGGACTGTTTGTGCGGAACACGGAGCCGGGAGCACTGACGGGCTCGGCGCAGGGCGCCATGTGGTATTTGGTTTCTCTACAGTACATGTTTTTATAATGAAGGGGGAAGGGAAGGAAGGGAGCTGCTCCTACCAGCATGCCAATAATCTGTTGCAAAGGACTGGAGCTCTCAGAGCCAATTAGTCCTCCAGTTAACCATTTCACTGCTGAAATGAATCCAGTGTCAGGCATGGGATCAGCGGGATTCGAAACAAAAAAGCCTGTCTGGGTATGCAGAGCATTGAGCTCATGCAGATTTGTTCATAGACGCAATTTTCTACACTTTATTACTAAATATTTTCGATACACAAACTGGCCACTGAAACTCCCTTAGGTCACAGCATGCAAAGGTGGGCCGGCTGTATCCAGAACACATATACCACAAGATTTTTCAAAGCTGGACCAGAATCTGTGACAGCCTGTGGGGGAACCATGAAAGCCACCCAAAAGAGCTGCATTTCCAGTAGGGATTTCAGGTGGGGATAGGTCCCTGCCACAGGAATAGCAAATCCATGGTGGGGTGGGAAGGGTCAGGAAGCTGCCCTGGCAGAGAAGGCCGGATGTGTAACTGCAACATCTCCCCGCAAAGCTGCTGTGGGTGGAAAAACACCATTAAGGTGGGGCAAACTCTGAAGCAATGACAGAGTCTGTCTCCCTCTAAATGTGATGTCTCCATCATCCAGACACAAAGATATGCTTTGGACCTCCCTGTACCAGTCTTTCCAACCCCTTAACTGCATCAGAACAAGACTAAAAAATTAGTTCTTTTTATATTCTGCAGTTTAATTTGCCATAAACCTTTAATGCCTGAGGCAGACTAGCTCATGGCTTGTTGTGCACAGCTGAACAAGCCAGGGAAGAAGATGCACAGAGAATTCCCAGACTTGATCATCTTCTCTGGAGTCAAGTCTGAACATGGCCAGAGAGCACAGACCAATTAGTCCTAATGCACATCAACAGTAACTGCTCCCGCTTGACCCAGAGGGTTGATAAACCTATTTTTGTCCTCCTTTTTTATCCCATGACGTACCAGTGAATATTGGATCAGACTCCTCGGAATGCCAGGAGGACCAGAAGAGTTTGCACAGCACAATGGAGTGCCCAGTGTACCAAAAGCAGGCTCTGTGCACCAGCGCAGCAGCCCTGGCAAGAAGTAAACTTCTATAACATGGGGGGAGCTGTACTAGTGCTGCAGGTCGGCTTCCAGCCCAAGCAAGTACTGCAGTGCACTTAAAAGGTATATTCCTACATCACTACCCTCCCTCATGGATGAAAATGAAGTCAAATTTCCCTGCTTGCCATGGAGAAGGTGCAGTGCCTGTGGAAGTTGTGTGCTGCTTCGCTTGAAGGGCTACAGCAAGGCTAACACTGTAACACACTCACTTTTAAGCTCCAGGAAGGATTGTGACTACATTAAAGTATAACTTTGCATGCAAATTAGAAACACTGGGAGCATGGCGGGGAAATGTAATGTTAAGAAACTAGCAGATTATTTAAGGCATGTGAGCTGTCAGAGCTCTGCCAATACAAGAGCTCTCTTGTTCCTGCTGCCTCCCACAGCTGCATTCACTAAATATATCCTGGGCCGAGAGCTGTATTTCTCCACCCCTTGCTCAGCCCAATCGCCTTTGCACAAACACTACCCATATCCCTTGGTACAGGCAGTGAGGCAGCAGCACTGCCCTAGTTACAGACGGCATGAAGGACAGAAGTGACTAATCATGTCTGCAACTGAGTGAAATTGATACATCCATAGCCTTTTTTTTTTGAGACAAGAGTGCATGCAGCTGATCTGTATTTAACTTAAAAGTGGAGTAGCTTGATCTTCATAAGGATACACTTCATTTGTACTGCAGAATCAGTTACTAGAAGTTATTCCCATCAGATGATTTTCAATAGCTTATGGAAAAAAGAAATTATGATCTCAGAGAAAATTCAGGCAGAAGAATGCTCACCTCTATTAAAAAACAATAAAAATTGAGCTCCTGGCAAATGGGGAGGTGAGCAGTGGTCTGCAGTGCCTTGGAGACTGGCAGGCTTGCAGACAGCAGCTCCACTTTTACCTTCCTTCAAGTCTCTGTGTCATATTGCCTGATACATCCATCTCAAGAGGAAAAACCCCATACCACTGAGTTTCCATAGGACTAAGGTGCTTCCCCCATGACCTCCAGGCTGCTCTTACATTGCTCCTATCCTCCCTTTGCATCCTTTACTCGCAAGGACATGTTCTTTGCCTCAGCACAACAGAGCCTTAGTCCCAACCACAGCCTTGAGACACTGCTGCAGTCAGCAACAAAGAAGGGGATGAGCTGCCCCTTCTGACAGAATAAATTCTATAGTGGATCAAATTGTGGAAATAAAAAAAAAGAGTCATCTTAGTGTCTTTCCTCACTTCTAAGCTGTGAGCCAGCAGGGATTTTGACCCTCCTGGTCCCCGCTTCTGCCTTTCCTCACAGTTCCCCATTTCTTCCAACACCTCCAGTTCCACCAGCAGCAAAGCAAATTTGACAGAATCTCGTCAATTTTTCAAGCTTTCTCATTTTAAGAAGTTAGTGGAAGCAGACTGTATCTTGCAATCGAACCTCGCAGGGAGAATTAAATATCTCATACATGACCTTAATCCGTAGGATTTTGCAGTTTATTTCTCTTGTAATCTCAATACCCAGAGTTTATTACGCACTCAAAATGTATCTGTAGCCCTAGAACATTTTGCAACAAAAGGAACCCAAATTCATTTTGATCTAATTATGCAATTGCACCAGTCACATGCTTGCTGTGGAATAAATATAAGTCCTGGGCTTTTGGGAATAACTGGCAGACCTAAAGTGTAAAAAAACCAAACAAACACCAAGACTGAAATCATCTATTATGTAAGGAAAAAAGATCAGGTTTAGATGTCAAATTGCAGTCAAGGAAAATGGCAAATTATGTATGAAGAGTCTTTTATATATTTTTTTCTATCTGCAAAACAAAGAAGTGAAACTCAAGCATCTACATAAAGTAAGGACTTTATTTTCAAGGTAGGTATCATTTGAGGCATTTAAACACCTCTGAAATCAGAGAATTCATTCACCAAATAGCCACAGGTCCCTAAGTTTAAATCGTTGAAAGCTAGAAAAGTTAGAAAATGGTGCTGTGTTTTTTGTGTCTTTCCTCCACATTCTTTCCTTCTCTGCTTTTCTTGCCTTCCTGAAACAAATCGTCCTCAAAAATTGTTCTAATTTTGTAGTTAGAAATTGTCACTTTTAATTAAGGACGTTGCTATATAAGAACTACACGGGTTGTACGGAAACCATCCTCTTTCATTCACTCGGGAATGGATGTGGGTTTGCCTGCTTTGATCTCTTAGGGTCTGCTGGACCCTACGGATTTTGTAGCACACATCGGAAGATGTAGTCCCATCTCTGTGCTTTTAAGAAGGAAATACAAAATGTGAAACCAAATGTTAAACCTGAGTCACAGAGGAGCCACGGGAGTCTGAGTTACTTTCAACAACACTGCAATTCTAAAAGCAAACAAAGGCATAAAAGGGCTTCCATGGAAGGTTTCATTCCTCAAATAAGGCAGTGACTCACCCACATTCCTAAATGTGCAAACAAGGGAGGCAAACCCTCCTGGCAGACCGGATACTCCGCATTCTACTGCGTGGAGCAAATCCCAAGGAGAGGCAAGCTGTGCACAGGGCAAATGTATTTTGGAAAGGGAACCTACTTTGCACACCTCTGTGTTTATGTGCCTTCTTGAAAAAATGAAGAGTTCAGAAGATCTGCTTTTCACTTCTGAAAACACAACGAAAAAGGCTACTACTAGCAGTCAGTTTTCAAGAGCCAAGCTCATCTTTTCTTAGATACCAAGGTTTTCTAAAACTGCTAAGAAGCAGTAGTTTACTTTAAAAAAAAATCCAAAGACAGATAAGTCAAAAAGTTCACTGAACAGAGAGTCAACTGACCACAGTGTCATGTGAATAAGGAACTGTTCCTAACCATCAAGTTCCCCATACAGGAAAATCTGACCTAGGCATATGGAAACTCACCATCCTAAATGTCTGCTCAGTCATTCCCATCATACAAGGCACACTTCACTGATGGAGGACAAGCATATTCCAGGTGACAGATAGCATGTAGCCAAGGTACCAAACATGCCCAGCTCCACCCTTCCTGCTTGGCTCTCCTGGAGGAGGGGAAACCTGTGCAGGTCTCCCCAGATGGTCTGGGCATCAACTGGCAGCAATGGAGCCCTCAGTAGCAGGAGTGAAGAGGAGGTGGTGGAAAGGCTGGATGTGAGAAAATAGGACCAAAAAGGAGTCCAGAAAACAGAGAAGGTGGCTAATTTGCAAGAGAAACTGCAGGAAGCCAATATATCTAAACTGTAAACCTCAGAGAGGTTGTGGTTAGGAGACAACTGTTGCAGGGTGACAAGGGCTGAAGGGAGGGCTACGCCTTTGCCCAGGAGAGATGCCTCAAAGCATCCATTTGGAGCCCCCATCAAGGAGCAGGGCTGAGTAGGTGGTCCCTCTGTAGCTGTGCCAGGGCTCTGTTGGGTGAGGTTTGTTCCTCTGCAATGAAGGATGTGAGACCACAAGCACAAAATTCCCCTCTGGCTTCACATGCCTCATGAAGCAGAATTAAGGTTGATGCTCAGTGTGTTCCATTTTATATAAAATTTTTCAATTCTCACGTTTCCACACCCCAAAATCGCATGTCCATTCAAACTCCTGAAGGTGCCTGAAGCTGGTGCAGATGGCGGGGGGTTGGGGGAACACAGTCTTGTTTGCATAACAGTTCTGTGTAGGTTTGGCTGGTGGTGCAGGGAGAGTCCCTGACCGCACGGGCTGGTAGCAGGAACACGGAGCTCTCATTAATGGAAGTATCAAACCTGACGCAGATAAAATAAGCTATCCTGGAGCTGAGGCCATGTCGAGATATCACGGAAACGCCTGTTGCACTAACGCTGCTGCCACACTTTAAGCCAAGCCCCGGCGAGCAGGGAAGGCATACAGACCTGCTTCTCCGTGCTGCTGTGGATTCTGCCAGTGGCATTTGAAATATTTCAGGCGTTTCAGACAACCTTCAGCAGCCTCGAGCAGAAACTCTCCTGTCAGGACTCCAGAGCTTACATTAAAAAAAATAATCTGCTTATCAAGTTGCAGAACAACAGCGATCCGTCTGGTTTATTATATGGAAACAACAAGAGCAGGGGAGGATTTTGCTGACAGTATTTCTGCTTAATTCAACGTGCTGTCTTGCTTAAGTGACTATTATGATCAGCGCAACACCAAACAAGCATCATGAGCTCGCAACAAGACATTTCCTTGCTCAAAAGGAAGAGAAACCATCACAGGGGATGGACTCCACGCATATTATTATCCCTGAGTGCTTTGGCTGGCTCGTGCTGTTTTGAAAGCCCAGTTCTACCAGGCTGATTGAGAAAAGCAGCATTTGTCCCCAGCTTTCGGCATGAAAACACAACTCGAATCCCTTTTCTGGGAACAAAGGTGCTTCCCAGGAGCCTGGCGTGCCGCCGGCATGCGGAGCGCGTAGCCAGGCAACGGCAGCCGAGCTGGGGCTTGCGCCTCGCCCGTGATGCTCTTGCCTCCACAAACAATTCCTGCCACGTAGACAAGACTGCGCAGGGTAATGGAAAATTACTGCAGGCTTTTTCTTAAAGGGCGAGTACCTCTGCTGGCGGGGAAGGTTGATCCTCCTCCCGCTTCCCAGTGCGCCCCGGGGTCATTTTGTGTTTCCTGCGCAAAATCCGCAGTGCGTCACAGTGCGCCGCGGCGCTAATGTGGTGGAACTGCATTTGTGTGGCATGTCGGCCGAGTGCGGCGATCAGAAGGGCAAAGCAGCGAGCAGAGCTGCGAGAGAAGGGGGAGCAGAGCAGCCAGAGCTGAACAAGCGGCAGCGGCCGCCCTGGTGCTGCTTCAGGCGCGGCCCAAACTTGGCGACCTGAGCGCGGCGCAGTTAATGCGAGCAGAGAGCTGATGCCAAAATAATCCTGCGCTTGGCAGGCGCGATGTTTTGACAACTGCCTGGCAAATTCCTGCTTGCAAGGCTGCAGGAAGCTAAAAAAAACCAAACACCTTTAAAGAAAGAGCGAACTTTGCAAGTTAGGCTGTTAAGGCAACAGCCATTTTTAAAAAATTATGGCCATGTTTACCTCCAGTTTCTGGTATAAAAGAGAATTTAGTTATTAAGACAGCATTGTGCTTACCTGGCTTTGAACACCAAGCTAAAAAGCCACACGCAGCTAAAGAACCCGTTCAAGCTACAGCACTTTCAAATACCAGAGATGTGCAGAGTTGCACACTGGGCTGGGCAGCATCTGCCCTGCAGGCACACAGGCACAGGAGCTGCTTGGCGAGTGGGCACAGCACCAACCCGTGCTCTTTGCAGTGTTCAAAATGAGCTGCGGTATCCATTTACAAGTTTCATCTCCTGCAGAAGCAGACCACGCTGCCTGTTCTCGAGGCACTTGTGGGGAACCTGTCCAGGCTGCAGCAAAAAGAGAAAGGCAAAGCTGCTCCCCTCGCTATTACCTTTTTTTCTCTCTGCATGCATCTCATGGTGGCCGTTGTGGGGCTCAGGGATGCAGCTGTGCTTTCTGCCCTCTCTGAAGCTGACAGCAATTTCAGGTGTTGCTTGCCAGACTGGTTCTAGGTCAGCTTCTGCAGCAACAGGGCTTTTATTCTTCCTCATCTTCATGTTTAATTCTCCTATCCATTTTTTCTCAGATAAGCACTGGTTAAAATCTCAACCCAAATCTTTTCACTTTGTTGTAGCTAGCAAATGAAAATTAAGCTGCTGCACGAAGTCAGGGGACTTCTTTGTAATAGAAACTTCCTCTTCCTTAAATAGAAACCTTTGTTGGGGGGTTGTTTTTATTGCACACTCCACAGGGAAAGTAATTACATTTAATAGAGGTTGACCTCATTTCGTAGTCCTCGATATTAAAGCTTATAAGCCGGGAACGTAATTAGACGCAGAGAGTTCTCAACAAAGATACATAGTACTTGTTGCTGCCTCCTTCTTACCTACTGATCATTTAATATGGCTTGGAAAGAGAGAGTAACTTAAAACAGCTTGTGGCAGATAACTGAACTCAAGTAAAATGCAAAGATCTGGTTTCTGAGAAGCCTTTTTACAAGCTGTACAGAGAAATGAAATGAAACCCTTTAACAGCACAGGCGGCTTCCTGCTGAGCCTCCCTGGAATAGCTGCAAACCTGCCTTCCGGTGAAAGTTAATCTGACTGAGGCTGGAGTTACATAAAGACATGAGGAGCAGTGGTCAGGCGTGGACCTGCCCACGTGGCAGCCTCTGCTCAGCTGGAGGGAATCTCTAGAATATTCTTCTGCATTTCCAAGGCTGTGCTCTGAAGCAAAGAAAGCAAAAGTGTTTGAGTTCAGTCAGCATGCTGAAGGGAGGGAATGCAAAGATGCCCTGTCTTTGTTAGCTTTGCTAATGTAACCTGGGTTTCCACACAGTGGACACTGTTGTCACAGGGTAATGGGTAAACACAGCACTGGCTACCACTAATTAAACACATTTACCAAAGCAAGGCAGTGCATGACAGTAAGGGATGTGCTGCACCATGCTGGGGGCCTCACTGAGCCCAGCTGTGCTGGGGCTTTTCACCTTAATACGGTTTGAATTTAAACATGTGTTCATAGCCTGCTTTTCAAGTAAGCCCTACACTTTCCAACTATAAGATCACTTGAAATACACATTTTGAATTAATTTTCCCAGCTTGTGATATCCCCATTGTTTTCCCACCTCCTGAGCATCCCTTGCATTCTCAGTGCTCTGGGTCCTCTTGGCAAGATGTCACCTCCCTGCTAAAAATGTTGCATTGCTATGAGAAACTCTCATTATCTAAAAGGAACAATTTCTTGTTGAAAATTCCAGGCTACCTTTAATTTCTCTTTAGATTCTGTGGTTTGAATGAGCATTTTTGCTTCAGCAACACCCAGAACTTCCTGATTTTTGCACAGTTCTCCGCACTGCAAACAGCTGAGTTTAGCACTGCTCTAAATTCAGCTTTGGACTTGAAAAACCTGATAAATGGTGGTGTCCCCAGCTGATGCACTTTCACTTGGCATTAAACAGCAACTTCTTGTCTGTAGCACCAGCTCTTTTGTGCCCTGCACTGAGCAGGGCAGTTGCTGCCCATACCTGCGGTGGGTTTGCTCTGCCTCCTTATAGCCCTATGGTCTGTGGCACAATGTGCATTCCAAGGGGAGAAAAGAGAAGGCAATTCTGCCAAAAACATCCTGAGAAATTTCCCAAAGCCTACAGCACCTAGACTTTGTTCCTTCTCCCTGGGAAGGTATTTCCACTCCGTGCAAACTAAAGGGATCGCAGTCATGGAAAATGTGTGAGGAAGCTGAGAGGAGGACCACAGCAGCATGGCACAGACCTAGGCTGTGGGGCTGGGAGGACACTTGGTGGCTAGTGGCTCTGCTCAGGATCAGAAGGACATGGGATAGACAAGACACCTTTAGTCTTGCACCCTATATCCCTCCAGCCTCAGCAAAGCCAGGATTATTCTGGCTTAGCTAGTTTTTGCTCACTCCCTTTAGATGTAGAGTGTTATTAAATCACAGCCAATAATTCCCACCACACCTCAAGCAATTAATGCCATCCCACAGCAGCACTGGCTGAGAAAGCCCTGGACAATGTCCTGGGACTCCCATAAAGGGAAGAGCAATTTTGCCACCCATTCCATGTGAAGAAGGTTGGGCTTTTTGCATTTATTTTTGGAACAGTAAATTATTTTCAAAGAGCCTTTCTGTCAGCCTTGCCCCTGTATGAGCTGCCAAGTTGGCTCCTCCAGCTCCATGGGCATCACTAATAGGGCTGCCCTTGCTGGAGTGGTGTCAGCATGTCCATTA
Organism: Pithys albifrons albifrons; assembly: GCF_047495875.1. NCBI lineage: Eukaryota > Metazoa > Chordata > Aves > Passeriformes > Thamnophilidae > Pithys > Pithys albifrons. The sequence goes on along the minus strand of NC_092470.1, from coordinate 15,662,367 downwards.
CAGCTCCTTTCTGCTGCTCCTGCCCTGTTATAAATGGGACACAAAAATCTAGTTCTGGCTGAAACACTCAAGAACCAGCATGGAAATCGGTCGTCACCTTAACCTGATCCTTGCTAAACTTCATCTCTCTGAGGAGAGAAAGTTGGGATTTAAGATATATTTTCTCCCTCCCACACCTAAATCCTAAATTTTATAATCCAGCTGTATCACACTCAAATTACTAGCAGGGAAATTTTTTTAGGTTGTTTTTGTTTTTTTCCGGTAACTTATCTGTGGTAAATGGAGAAGTGATCCTCTCCCTCGGCCTCTTTTGCAAGCCAGATGCTTGATTAAAAGTTTCCATTGTCTGTCCTACTAATGAAGGCCACAGTTAGTAGTCATTTTAATTGGTCACAAATTCATGGTAGTGTTAAGGGAAGAGACGGATGTCCTTCTCATCAGCCTCGGTGACATGGAGCCACCCAGGGTGCTGGGGCAGGATTAATTTAGCTGAAAACTCACCAGGAGCTTCCAGCCAGCTCAGCCCTGGCTGAAACCACCAGAGAACAGAACAGGGGCACTGTTGGCTTGGGAAACAGCAGGCAAGGCTGGAGGGAAGCAGGAGTGAACATCAAAGATGTTTTGTAATAGCTGGCTTTTAGATCAGCTGCTGCTCAAGGAGAAAGCAGCCCCTTCTCTTGTGGAGATGCTTCCTATCAAGTACCCTTATCATCAGTCAGACTGATGGATTCATCCAGGCTCAAACTCCATATTTTTCCTTTTTTTTCCTACTTTTCAGCTCTACTTTTCTCTGCTTTTCAGTATCAGTTCCCTGAGCACACAAGCCAGTACATACAGAGTAGAGACAGGGGACTGGGGCAGAGGAGGGAGTGCAAAATGCCTCCTGTCAGCAGCATCAAGGATAGGGGTGGTGCACACTGACCCAAAACAGCCCCCACAGCTCTGGGCTCAGGTGGTTTCTCTCTCCAAAGCCAGGACACAGTGAATGCACTGTGAAATCAGCAGGGGAAGAGAAAGAGCTCATGGCTTACTCTGCATTGCCTCAGTGCTGAAGTGAATCACCATCAAAAGGGGCAGATATATTAGAGGAACTACAGGAGGAAGAGCTGTAGGAGGGAGCTCTTTAACTCTTGCAAAGAAGTTCCCTCACTTCTGGTTTCAATATTTACACATTTTCTAAGCCCAGCATGTATTCCTGTGTTACCCCAGAAAACGCAAAGTTTGGAAACTGCTGAGGCACAGCCAACAAGGTGTAATTAGAATCGTCCAATCTGCGTTTAAAAATCTCTAGGGATGGCGAATCCACCACCTCTCTGGGCAGCCCATTCCAATGCCTGATTACTCTCTCTGTAAAGAATTTTTTTCTGATATCCAACTTAAATTTCCCCTGGCAGAGCTTAAGCCCGTGCCCCCTTGTCCTATTGCTGAGTGCCTGGGAGAAGAGACCAGCCCCCACCTGGCTATAACTTCCCTTCAGGTAGTTGTAGACAGTGATGAGGTCACCTCTGAGCCTCCTCTTCTCCAGGCTAAACAATCCCAGCTCCCTCAGCCTCTCCCCAAATTATACCTGCAATGACAGACTTGCTGAGGATGTTCAGGAGATGCAAAAGGTGGAGGTTCTGTGGAGTCAGGTGTGACAGCAGCCAGCTCAGCCTAGCCCTACCATCCAGCTTTTCTGTGCTGGGAACACTGTGATGCATGATCTGACAGTGCCTCCTACAACACTTCAAGCTTGTTGGTGTGTCCAGCCACACTTGAAAACATTTTAGAACCAAAGAGAAGTTTCTCTGTGTCTCCTGAAAATTTTTTCCCCTACTTGACCTCCAGACAGTCGGAGTAGGAAGACTATGAGGAGGGCCATCTGCCATCCTGCTGGGCTGGGCTGCACGTGCCTCTTAGCTGCTCATTAGTGTGCATGTCATCACACCACACACTCTCTGCTTGGTATGGGTGCAGTGGGAAATGTGAGGAGGGGATGTTTTTTGCAGTGGAGTCTGGTAATACAGGACACAGATTTGCAGAAAATGAGGCTTTACTTCCTGCTCATGGAGAATCATGTCTCCGTTGTCTGGTTAATTCTGGAGGGAAATGCCAGGGGATGCATATTCCTTTGCAGGACACACATAATACCAATGTAGGACCCTCAAGAACACTTGTAAGGAGTATCTGGTATTTTGGCTGATGTTCTCCATCGCAAGGCTGCTAGGAGATGGGGAGGTCCCTCAGCAGGCTGGGTTAGACACTGGTATCCTAGCTTTATCCTGCTATTAGCATGGCTGTGGCGGTGACCGCCAGCACCATGGTTTCTCCTCTGCCATCCAGGAACCACAGTTTTCCCTGTATCATCCACTGCACTGCAGTGGGGCAGTTGGCAAAGCCCTGCACCTGGCTAAAATTTGAGTTGCTCCAGGAAGAATGACATGTTGTTCTGTGTAAACAGAAGCCCTTTAATGGAGAAATGAATGGCAGTACAAAAGGGAGGTGAGATATTAAAGCAGTGCACAGAGGACACTGGGTTTCGCAGGGACTTTGACTTCCCCTCTGATGCAGTTGTTTGGCTCAGCACTGGAGTTTACTCCTAATGAGACCATGTACCTAATGAGACCACTGACCTGGTGGGAGAGTTCAGCTTCTGTTAGAGCTTCCATTAGAGAGAAAGGCAGTCCTTCCCAACACACATAGGGAGTCTGGCCCAGGGTGGGATATGAGATTGGTGTCTTCTCACCTGGGTGTGTAATGCAGGGCTTGGACATGCACCTTTAGAAACTGAGACCAAAGAGGTTGTACTGACCTCTCCTGAGAGGGCTTTGCCAGGAACTGTTTAATGCACGCTGGCCCCATTTCCTTCTTCCATATGGGTTTGGGATTTTTCCAGCCCCTAAACCTTTACCTGCTGCTGGCTGGGGAAGATTTGCAGTCAGGTCCACACCTTGGTCCTCTTGTCACTGTGAAATGCTGAGGTCCCCTGCATCCCTCGTGAAAGTAACTATGAAATACAGAAAGAAAGATTAAATCAATCCTGAAATGCCATTTCTCTGCCACTTCTCTTCCAGGAACTTTGTGCCAAAAGCTGAGTGGTGAATAGGGCACTCCTAGGCTGAGAAATGAAACAAACCCTATGGTTTTCCTATCTGTTTATCAGATTGAAGCATGAGTTAAGGCTTGAAATTATGTATTGTACACTTTCTTTCTTAAACAGAGAAGGATTCTATCAGTGAATAAAACTAGTTCAGCAGTGGGGCATAAGCTGACTCCAAAGGCTGTTGCAGTTGTGGGTTGTTGCAATTGTGAGTTAAGCAGTCATTCAGGTTGTGTAATTTCCTAGTATTTGAGAATACCCCAACAGAGAAAAACAACAACAAAAAAGAAATAATGAAAAATGTTCTGTTTTCTTAATCAGATTGATACCAGGAGACTTAAATCCCTTCTGTTCTGAGACAAGGATAAAGCCTTGACAAAACAGAAAAAGGGATCTCTGCTTTTCTGGTGGTGCTTTCTGTTCAGCACCAACCACAACAGGGCACAAACATCTGGTGTACACCTACAGATATATAAGGAGAGGTCACACCTGAAATCCAGCCAAAATCAACACAAAAATATGAAAAAGAAACACATCTTTGCTGTCTAGTGCTTTGTCCACACGAGTAAATTGTAAAGGAATTCTCACTTATTAGTTAAGACTAATATTAGTTAAGACTAATATTAGTTAAGACTAATATTTCCTATTGTGAAAGGGGGAAAAAAAAAGAAAAATAGAAAGTCAAGTGAAGGTGCTGCTAAAATCTGCCATACGTGCTCAGTGTGTTAACAGCCAGGAGAATTGAACTACATCAGATATTCAAATGGACAAGATGAAATGAAGCGCAAAATATGAGAGAAAGTACAACTAAGCTCCCACAGATCTGTTTGGGGATCCCAGAGGACAGAGGTAGGAGAGACCAGTTTTACCCCCCACCAGGAGCAGCACAGTGTCATTAAACCCCGAGTCTGCTAAATCCAACCCTAATCCACCTTAATACACCTGCCAGTTATGCTTAACATTGCCCTTATCAGGGACTAGAGCTAAATCACACACACACACACACACACACACACACACACACACACACACACAGCCATTCCCAGCAAAGCACAGCCAAGGGCCCTTATGGACAATACTGAGGGGGAGCAATAAAAAGGCACCTCTCTTTTTTATATTGAGAACAGCCCTGCTGAGAAGTCGTTGGGAGTGCTGATGCGTGAGAGGCTGGTCATGACCTGGCCTGGAAGCCAGTTGTATCCTGGGCTGCATCCAAAGCAGTTTGGGCAGCAGATGAGGGAGGGGATTCTGCCCCTCTACTCTGCTCTGGTGAGACCCCACCTCCAGCTCTGGGATCCCCAGCATAAGAAGGATATGGACCTGCAGGAGTGAGTCCAGAGGAGGTGACCTGCTATGGAGACAGACTGAGAGAGCTGGGGTTGTTAAGCCTTTAGAAGAGAAGGCTCCAGGGAGACCTTCGAGCCCCTTCCAGTGCCTAAAGAGGGCTTTACAGAAAAGATGGGGATTGACGTTTTAGCAGGGCATGATGCGACAGGATAAAGGGAAATGGTTTTAAACTGTAAGAGGGTCGATTTACATTAGATTGTTCATTACCCAGTATTTACAGGAATCAGGCCCCTGGCAATGTGAGATGCCACAAATAGAAGATTTCAAGTGGATATAGATACACAGTGCTGATAATTTTGTTCATCTCCTGTCTTATTTGCAAAAGAAAAGGTAATTTTTTGATTTAAACTGTAGGAGGGTCGACTTAGATTAGCTATAAGGAAGGATTTTTAAAATGAGGCTGGAGAAACTGGCAAGCTGCCTCTCCCGGCCCCGCTGGAAACCAGCGGCTGCCCCCGCGCGGCGGGAGCGCCCCGGGTCGGGGCTCCGGGCGGGGTCACAGGGAAACGCGGGGGATACACAGAGAAAGGGAACTGAAACATCACTTCTACCCTCCGGGGTGAGCAGAATAGAGTGCAAGTGTCGCATCCCCGCGGGGGCTGAACCTGACTGAAACCTGGGTCTGTGAGCTCTGGCTTCGGCTTCAGAGAACTGAGGGGCATAAGGACATCCGTCTATCTATCTATCTATCTATCTATCTATCTATCTATCTATCTATCTATCTGACAAAGCAGAATGAAGGTGGAGATTCCCCTCCCTTCCCTCCTCTCCCCTCCTCTCCCCTCCCCTCAGTACTTTCTTCTGTACTCGATAACAATACTTTTATCTGATTTGATTTTTTAAAATTGGAAATTCAGCATCAGTGTGTGTCTTGCACAGCCTTTAGGCATTCTGTAAACTTCTTGAAATAAGAGAAAGTTTCCCACCTGCAGATCCCTTTTAGGATGTGCCAGGTGTATTCTCCCCATCCATCGCCAGACTCCTCCAAAAGCTGTTGCACTTAAGCGGGTGTGTTATTTCTTCTTGGACCAAATGAATGCACACCCCACATGGAGGCTCATTTTACTATTAGATTTATAGAGCATCACTAGATACATAAACCCAAATCACTGCAGTTAAACAGCCTGTGAAATTCCTGCAAACATATGAGAGAACACATAAGGACAAAATAGTGAGCACAGCTTTTCCCTGGTATTTTTAATGCCTGCAGCAAGAGGTGATTCCCCAGCAGTTGGTGCAGAGAGAGCTCCCTCTCCTGCTGAAAATCCTCTTTAGCCCCTGTCCACCCGTGGGAGACTTGTTCCATTTTCCAGTATTTACAGGGATCAAGCCCATGGCAATTTGAAATGACATAAACAGAAAAATTTAAATGGATATAGATACATACCACTGATAATTTTGTTCATCTCCTGTATTATTTGCAAAAGGTAATTTTTTAGGTTTTTTTTCCCTAGTGCAGCAAAATTGTCCCTGTAAACAAAAATCATCAATCCTGCAAACAATTCATCTGAGAGCCTGTCACTTCAATAAAAAAGCCAGAACTCCCACCCTACTCTGGAGTAATGATATTGTCTGCTGCAAGGGGTCAGTAGTCTGACAGTTTTAAGCAGGTGAGATGCCCCTGTCTGCAGGCAGGTGACCCTGTGCAGTGCTGAGGCACCAGGGTTTGCATTGCAGCTGACTCAGGCAGGATTTTCCAGCAGCACCCATGTTGAATCTCATCCAGAGTTCACACTATGTACAAATGTCTCCTATAAAGAGGGTAAATGCTTGTAATAGGTAGCAAAGCAAGTGGGATTTCGGACCAGCTGGAGAAATAATTGAGCCTGCACAGAATGGCTGTGTTACACCAGGCTGCACCAGAGATTTCAAATGGCTGTTTATAATCCCTTGAGAACTTTGCTATTTCTTTCTCACTTTTTTTTCTTCATTTAACCTGACTTGTATTTAATAGTCCTGGTTTTATAAAATGGGAGGTGTTGAGGTACAGAACATTTTAAAAAGCTCTATTTTCCAAGTGTCAGAAACCTCTACAGCTTGCCAAAATATGGTCATGGATGTAAATCCTCTTCAATAAAGAGGAGGAGTTGAGAACAGCAACTTGGGGGCAGCAACAAAACTGGTTGTAACACAAGGCTTTCACTTCCTAGGGACTTAAAAAGGAAAAAAAAGGAACCAGTGAGAGTAACTGAATCAGGCTGGAAGGAAAATTGGTTGATTTTTGGTGTGAATGAACAACTCAAGAAGAGGATGCTCCAGGGCAGGTCTCAGTGGCAACCTTCTGCCTCTGGGAGGCAGCTCAACCCTCTGGGCCATCTCTGCTGCAATGTACAACAAAACACAGAGATTTGGGAGTCCTCAGGCAGGCCAGAGTGCCCAGGGTGTGCAAGCAGTGAGGATCCCACTGGTGTAGTGCAGAGAGAGATGAAATCCTCCAGATCCCACCAGGGCTTCTACCCCCATTCATCTGAACCTCATCCAAAACCCCAAAGCTCTCAGCTCCCTCAAAGCCTCTGTGCACTGCTCCGTGACCATAGCTAGCTTGCCCTCTGGGTAAATCCGTGCTACAGGAAGTATTTTCCATGGATTTAACAGTTGGGTGAACTGAAATGGGGGATGAAGTGTGTCATTTGGGGCAGAGGTAGAAAAGGGGGTTTGTTGTCCCACTCCTCCATCGTGACCACTCACTCCATCTGTTGATGCTTCAGCACATGATGCCAATTCCAGTGTGACTCCAATTACTTTGCAAAGTGCTGCATGTTGATGTTTTGGGTTGATACTTGGAGAGCTCTGTGAAGATATTTAATTAGACAAAATTAATTCCTTTGAGAACAACCTTCTGGCAGCACTTTGGAAAGTGCTAGGAAGCTTCTGTTGTTCTGACACTTGTAAAAAATTGGCATTAGCCATTTCCTAATTTATTTTTAAGAGGACAATGAAGCCACATTGCTTCTCAAGTCAAATGAAAGCTGTGACTTCCCTGCCAGCATTGCTATGAGAACATGAGGTGCCAGACCTCCTCAACCAGAAGTCAATTCCTACAGCTGTTGTTGCCCTGAAAGGTTTCCCTTCTCCTGAGCTGACAAGTTTTCTGGCGTCTGTGTTTCTGACCTTTTTTTGCCACCTTCGCAATGAATGTGGGATCTGATGATGACAAGACAGGCATGGTGGGAAGGGGGAGCATCAGCTGGCCAGCCCTGTGAGGTGATGTCCCATACATACCCTTGATGGGGAGTGGGATGTAAATGGGTGCCCCTCTTCTGCCTTCTGCAGTCACACGGGATACTGGAATTCCTTGTGGGATCATCTGCTGCTAATTCTGCAAACCTCCTACAGATAAGGGCGGGAAATAAGGGCAGGAAAGGGCAAAGTCTTAATATGATTAAACTTCAGGAGCTGCAGAGGTCAGTGTCTGGAGTCACATCTGGGTTGGAGAGGGGAGGGGAATGGCACAGGCTGCAAGTCCTGTGCAAAACCAACCCTTAAACCCAGAACAAACCTTGTAAGCCTCTTCCCTATCACACTGCACCCACGAGGCTTTGAATGCCTGGGCATCTCTTGCATCATGGAAGAGACTTCTGGGATCATTGGTTGGCAGAAGGGTCATATGAAACTGCACATCATCTTACCAGACACCACTTCTTGGATATCCATCTTTTGTCCCTGCTCCTAGTCCTCCTCTTCTCCCTGCAGGCTTCCACATGGGTTTCTCAGCCTTTTGTCCACTGACCTGTGTGCAAAATAACAATCTCATTTTCGGTGTTTACTGTGGGTCTGTGCTCCTTCACTGGGACAGAACATTCCATGGCTGCATTGAATGCAGTGAAGGGTTTCAGCAGCACAAAAAGGGATGATGTTTAGCCCTCTCCTGGCATAGTCTGAGCAATGCAGCAGTACAAAGGGATGCACAGCATGATGTCCATTTTATTGCCTTTCCTCACTTCCTTTAAATTGCCACCTTAAAAAATCCACTCATATCACACTATAAAGGAAGAAGGAGTCTATACTTAAACACTTAATTAGGCAATGTCTGCAGAGTGCTCTGCAAATGGGATGGTGCCTGAGTGTGCTGTGCATTTGCCATTTAAATACAGATATATACACACCCTTGGCCTCCTGAACGGCTGAAACCCTCCTAGCAGGTGATCACAAGCCTTTCTATAATTGAAATGAACTTAATCCTGACAAAAATGTAGCAGCAGCTGCTGTGAAATCTGTGGCTGCTCTCCAAGCATTTCTTACATTCCCCTGATCTGTATATTAAAGTGAGAGTGATGCTGTGCCGCAGAATCCTGCCACAGAGTGTCTCTTACAAGAGAGCTTCTGTGTTTTAGGTTTAAGGGCTTTGTTGTATTTTTCATAAGAACGCTTTTCTTTTGTGTAATGATTGTCACACAAGGATCTGAGCTGCTTGGATATTAATTACTTAGGGCCTGCAACAATACTCTGAAGTAAAAGGTAAAGGTAAACACAGGTATTCCCTCTCTTTCTCCCACACACACTATAGTGGTACACATGGGTCATTGCCTGTATGTTGGGATGAAGACGCAGAGCTGGTTTTGGAGGTAAAGGTGAGCTGCCAGCCCAGAGGATGCACGCAGGACACGGACAGAAGACAGCAGCCAGCTGGAACATATGAGAAATTACTGTAGCTGCCCTCCAAATTTAACCTTCATGCCACAATCTCTGCCTGAATCACAATGTGCTCTGGAGGAGTGGGACAAGGAGCAGCTCCTTCTGTAATTCCTGATTTTTCACTGTTCTTTGAGAACTCCTGTGTGTACTAGCTCCTCCAAGTCCTTCCTCCTCTCCTGTCCCTAGATCTCCCTGGGCTTTGCCGAGTCAGACCCAGCATTTACGCAACACCACCAAAGAGCAACCATAAAGCAAATTCTCTGGCAAGGAGAAATGTTTTGACCTTAAAGCCTAGCAAATGCAACAGCAAAAATCCAGGGAAAGTGGAGCTCAGCAAGCGTGCAAGAGGGATTGTACAGAGCAGCACTGAGCTCCTGCTCCCTTGGAGCCACAGCAGTAAGGAGAGGGTCATAGCCCTTGAGAAATCCTCTAAGCTGGAGTACAACCACCGAAGTGAGGGTGCCTCACCTGGGAAAGCACTTGACTGGGAGCAATTTGCTGGTGGATCCTGGGGCTCGCCAGTCCCTGAAAAGCTGGATGCAGCCTTCCCATCTGTTTTGTGATTGCTACTTTATGGCTTCGACTTCCAGCATGGAAAACATTAACTCAGTCTTATTCAAACTGTTCCTTTGCCCCGAGCTAACCAAGGCACATGCTCTCTCGTTTGCAGTGTGACATCTCGGGCTGTTTGAAGGGCAGAACAGAAGATGGTGCTGCCGAGCCAACATATTTTAACAAGAAAACTTCTGGAGCTGCTGGGTTTTTTGACAGCTCCTGTTCCAAAATAATCTTTGTTTAAACTAAAGAGTTGTCAAGGAGATAAGTTTAAGAAGCACATGAGCTACAGAGAAACATCCCACAGCCCGATCCCTCGTAGAGCAGAGATGTGGTGAAATATTGATGGACCAGGCTCCCTAATTACATCTCCTACTGAGGGGCTGGCTTGAAATCTGGAGCTTTCCTGCTTTGTATGCAGCACCGTTGGGATAAAGTGATGGGATCCCTTGCAGAGCTACATGGGCAATTGGTTTGGGATGTATGTGGCTAATGAACAGGCATCAGCCTTGTGGGAGCTAATGAAATGTTCAGTACAAAACGTGTCACCTCCAGGTACCGTCTGTGCCTCACTCCTGGAGCTTAATCCTCTTCCCTGCCGCTGCCTGGTCAGATGCACTCTCTGTTTACTGAATCTTCTCCATGTAAAGCACCAGGAGCAGCAGAAAGAACAAAAGCACCTTTGATCATCAGACTGGGCAGAATGGTATGAAGCTCTTAAGCTGTACCTTTTTTTTTTAATCAACACTTATGTTATCCAAAAAAGTAAGGCAAGCAAGTAATTTCCAACCATAGTGCTGGCAGCTCCTTATTTTAATAGGGAAATTTTATCTCAGACTGAGAACAGGAATAGAAAATTGCTTTATCTTTCTCATCCAGGGTACCCACATGGCCCTTGAGCCTGTAATCCAAAACCATTTGGCATTTGTTAAATGAGACCAGGAGTCTTCCGTTATTCTTAGAAAAGCTGAAAGGGGAGGAAAAGGCAGTGCCGTCTTCCAAAACATGACAGCATTAGAGGCCACTTTTTCCTAAAGCTCTGGCATTTCTCCCATCATTTTCTGTGCAGCAGGTCATTATGAGTTACTAATTACCAGAGCAGGCCAGGTGGGTCCGTGGCTGACCCACTGTGTAAGTTCGGCAAAAAAATGGGTCTGTCCCCTCTGCATTGACTTAGTGTAAAATATGTGCACTGAAGAGGTTTGAAGCTTAATATAGGTCTTGTTAAGTGTTCATAAAAGATAGTGAAACCCTTAGATTAAGAGGTACACCAGAGGAGAATGATAGGGCTATAAAATCTATTTCTACACATAACTCATATTTATATAGTGCCTTTCAATCTAACAGATCCCAAAGCTTTTTTTTCAGCACAACACCCTGATATACTGTGTTCACTTCACCTACCAGTTCAAGGCAACCCCCTCTGAAGTGAAATGTGGCAGCTGTTTAAAAGCCCCAAGCAGTAGTAAGTTTAACAATAGCAAGGCATTTATATGGTCTTACAAACTTCAAAGAGTTAATTCTCTGCCCCTTCAGGAGGCAGACAAGGTTTATTATTCCCATTTCACAAAGGCAATATAACAAGAGTGGACAAGAGTGGAGAAAATCTGCACTCCCACAGATTTATAAAGCAAAATTCCGTGCATGTGCCTGAAGTGCTTTTAATCCCACATAGAGAAAACATATCAAAATGTCTTGTTAAAAAAAGTCCTTTACTAAAAATAATGATGTGAAGAGTGCTCTGATCTGGCTTCTAACACCTGCCACTTCTGGTGAAAAAATTACCTCCTCAAGCACGTGTTGACATAGAAACATCATGGTCCACAAATGCTGCTATGCCATGAAACAAATTGGGCGCTCAAAATATACTGCCAAGAATCAGACAATCTGTTTTAAGAGGTCCCAAGAGTTACTAAAACCCTCTTGTAATACAGCAGGAGAGAAAGCTGCAGCAACTCCAATCCCTGTGGCAGGCTGGCATTGTTCCTCCACCCTGTGTGGCTCCACAGTTCTTCCCAGCCAGCCTGCATTGCACGGTAATGGTGCTTCCAATGAGGAGGAAAATTTCCTTCTGTTATCCTCAGAGGTTCTGCAAGATGGCCCTGAACTTAGGAAAGAAAGTTACAAAATGTATTGGATTTAACCACTTGTTCATTGAGAACAAGAGTCCTGTCCCTACATATCACCACTCTCATATTGGTTCAGATGATATCACTACTCTCATATTGTTTCTTGACTGCACTCTGATGCAGGATGAAGTAGGAGCCTAAAAGGACCATCTGATCCCTGGGGTCCCAAACACAGAAGTCTCCAGTTTTCGTTCCTTCTACTATTTCCTGGCAAGGATTTTCCCTATTGCAACTTCCACTTTTATTTGCACGCCAAAATGAGAAATGCCCTCTTTTAGATCCCTTTGCTCCATCAGAATCTGCTTATCTCCCTCAGACTGCATTGTCTGTGGCATAATGGCCCTGCAGCCTCCCTACAACTGCAGGCAGCTTTCATTTGTGGCTGAAAAGCTGTTTTCAGACTCACTGATGAAGCTCCCAAACAACTCTCAGCTGCCCACAAATGGATCTGGAAAACCTTTCATCCAAAAAGCCAACCCTCTGCAGATGCCTTGAGTCACTCCTAGAACCTGGGCAATGCTTGGGACTGGTGGAACGTGAGCTGTGGTCTCTGTGTCTGGCAGGATCTGGGACACAGGGACAAGGAACTGGGAGAGATGAATTGACCCATGTCGAGCATCATCAATTCTCCAGTAAAGTGATTTCCATCAAGGGAGCACATTTGCTACACGAATACATCCCATTCATCACTGCAACTGTCTGGATGTAACTCTGCCAGCCAGGGCTTGGCCTCTCTCTCCAAAATCTGCTGATGTGCTGTACAGCAGCTTCACTACACAGAACGTGGATCAGTGCTCCTGCCTGAGTCACTCTCCCCCTTCCTCACTTCACAGGAGCTGCTCCCTTTAATCCCTCTGGCTTCACAGTCCCTGGATAAACCTGTGCCTCCACAGTCCTACTGCAGCCTCTGCTGTGGAAAGATTGCCAGGGAAGAAAGGGTGACCAGGAAAGAAAGGATGTCTGTACTGCTGTTGGCACTAAAACTGTAGGCAGGTCCAGTGCCCTCCATCTCCTGCCTGGAGCCATGCAGCCAGGGAAGCTGGTCTAGGAGCAGCTTGTTATGGAAAGCTCTTTCAGGGTCCTGCCAAACCACCTGGCCTGAATTCACAGCCTGGGGCTGACACTCGTCTAGGCACACAAATGACAGGGTAGAGGTCTGCTGCTCAGATGTAAACTATGGGCCTTTCTGACACTGTGAAACTCAAATCCAAGAGCAAAATCATTTCCTCCTGCTGTGGCACTGAGCTCACAGCAAAGAGCTTCTCACCTTCTCTGCTTTTGGAATTAATTCCTTTAACTTCATGGCATTTCACTACCAAGAAAGTCAAACACACCAGCAAAATTCTAGATGATGGCCCAGGGGAGAAATCTCCTTGACATATTTGATGCCTTACAAGACAATGCAGATGGTTGTGGTGGAGATCCTGTGACTGCTTCCTTGGCAACCTTAGTGCCAGGAACCCAAACACTCCACTGGCTCTGTACGGCATCCAGATGTGTTCATCCAATGTTCCAGCCCTGAAGGGGAAGCACCCCAGCTCTGCTGATGGCCTTGGTGGTCACACCAGCTCTATGGGTGCTGTGCTCACCCTGCTTTCTGTCTGCTCTGTGACATTCCAGCTTCACACGCAGTGCTGGGCTTTGCTTTCAGCTCTGAGTAATGAGTGTAATGAAGTGTGTTCTGCCAGGTCTGGCTGGAGACGTCAGTTGATTTCTCAGGATGACAGGGAGATTTGCAAGCTTAAGATAGCTTACAGGTCCTTATTTACAGCTCTCAAGATGAAGCCCAGATCTAGACACCCATATATTTGTGCTCAGAGGTTGCGCAAGTAAAGAAAACATTTAAATATCTCTCTCTCTTCTTGGTTCCCTGCCTGTGGGATGACTATCCATCACAGATACAAGTGTGAGGATGGAGCTGCCCATCTCTCCTCTGCTGCTGGCTGTTGGGAATCCCTGAACCCACACAATGGCAGGTGAGTCACTGTCCTTCCCATAGAGAAAGGCAACACACAGCCCATGTTGGCGGAAATAAAAGGACAGAGTGAAGCCTAGATAATTCTGACCACAATTTGTGGGATGAGATAGTGGAGCACAGGTACAGGATGCTCCCAGTCTTCAGCTGGTGTAAGTCAGCAGAACATCCCCAAGTTATACCACCTGAGAAACAGGCTTTTTCCATTAAATAAATCCTGAAGCTTTTTCTTTCTTTTTTTTCCCCCTTCCCACTTTAACTCCAAAAGAATACCATTTAATCTGTAGGGAGCTTTTCCTGAACAAAAATCCCCACCAGGCTTGACCCTGACCTTTGCAAATGGAAATATGATGTAGTGAGAATTGAGAGCTGAGAGTCAACTGGCATCTTCGCTTTTGCTGCTGAAATAGAGCAGGTCATTTCACATTTCTATTATGAGCCTCAGATAATGGGGAAGAAAATTAGGTAATTCCATTTTTTGGATTAGTTGGTTTTCTTGTCAGTTGGGAGATGGGATCTGATGTATGTGGAGAATGACTGGAGGCACAGGATGAACAGAACAGCTGGTCACAGATATTGTTTGGGATTCTATTTCTGCATGACCTGCTCCAGAGATATCAAAAGAGATTGCAGCTGTCTCCCCTGACTTTATACCTGTTTTCCATTGCTGACTTCAAAGCAGTTGCTCTGCATTTGCCCACATTTGAGTGAGCTGGGAATCAGGACCATTGTTTAAAGATAGTCTTGAACCTTACCTAAGCTTTGAAATGATTGAAACTGAGTTATGTATGAAGACATGAAAATTAAAGTACATCAGGGAACCGGCGATAGGAAGATGTGCATGACGGGAAGCCTTACCAGAGCAGGCAAATAGTTGTTTATGGAGAGAATTAGAAGCTGTAGTTCAAAATCTGGAAATTGCCTCCTCATCACAGAGACTGATTTTTACACATAGGTACATATGAAAAGAAGGGTTTGTAGAATCAAGAGCGGTGTTAGTAAAAAAAAAAGGAAAAAACCCCTGAAAGATCACTGCATGAAACATCAATAAGCACAGTGAGAAACAATGGGCTACTAGGTAATCTTTAATCTGGGAAAAAAAGACACAGGACCAGTGTCTAAAAAGTAGAGCCTGATTATAATTAACAATAAGTATTTTAAAACAAAAAAAAGCCATATGTGTGATTAATGAAGCAAAGTGTTTGATTTTTTCTCTCATGGGGTCTTCAACTCTGGACATTCTGGAAGAGCTGCTTTAGTGATACCGTTAGAAGCTCAACCAAGGATTAAAAGGAGCAGATTTGATGTTTTCATGCTTCTTTCTGATCTTAAAAATCTGTGAGCCTGTTTGGACTTGGTAAAGCATTTGATAACATACCATAAAATTTAGCATTTTGGTTTATCTGAACACAATAATCCATGGACCAAATCACAGCTGAGCATTTGCAGACAAAGAGGAATACTAACCAGGGAGTAATTCTGTTACAGAATTATGATTATTAGAGCATCACATAGATCAGGTCTTTGGTCTTTTTTGACATTTTTATTGATGACTCTAAGGAAGGATTGGAAAAAAGGATGACAGGCGTTCACACAGTGACATGAAGTTGAAAGGGATCACAAACACCAGAGAAACCTGAAAGATAATGCATAGGAATCTGGATAGACTGGAAAACTGGGATGAAAATATCTCAGTGTAATGAATCTGAGACTTGGGCAGACTGGAGGTTTCATATCTGCTGATGCCTATAGGCTCTAAAGGCAAAGCTCATTAGGATGATGCCATGGGGTGAAAAGCCTAAAAACTGCAGTGTGTGGAGAGATGGTCCATCTGAAGCCCTAGAGAAGTGATACAGTGAGCCAGAAGGAAAACAACAGAGAATCCTTTAGTGCTTCTTGCAGGCAAATTATTTAATAAACTTGTACCAAGAATCTTCTATAATAAAAGTCGATGTATCATTTCCGTTCACCGAGCTGGTGTCGTGTCTGCAGACTGCACATGGCTTTGTCTCCTCGACGCATTAATTTCCATCCAAATGCCCAGGCAGAGCCTCTATTAGCAACCTTTGTTGACAAGAGTGGATTATTCAGGGAAGCGTAACTAACTCTGTCTTATTTATCTGAAATCTACAATTGTTTCTTGGCCGGCAGATGAAAATTTAGAAGTGAAAAAGGCTACTGCCTTTTGTTTGGTTTATGTTTATGGGGCTGGATTTAAGGAGGGATTCTAGAGATCCCAAAAAAGGTTTAGGACTTACAATCTGCTGTGGCATGTAGGCAGTCTCACCCATAGCCTCCCAGCACTTTGACTGGAGGGAAAGTGGACTATGACGGGGAGAAGATTTCTAGGGATACTCTCAACTGCAAATGGATCATTGATCCATAAGTTCTGGGGAAACTGGGCAAATATAGACAGAATAGCTCTTCTGTGCAGGGTTCCCTGCCATGCTGTGGCATCCCTCCCCTCAGGAGCCTACGCCAGCAGCCAGGGAAGGATATTTTGAAGGAGTGATAGGATGGAGCAGTGCAGACAGGGAAATGAGACAAGAGAACATGATACCAGATTGCTTGAGGTGGCTCCAGCCAATGCTAAAGGATTTGGAGTAGGTGGGAGCAGAGGAATGACCTTTGCCTGTAGGTCCATCCCACCCTGCCTGGCATTAGCTAATGCCCCTCGTCTGTGGAGCAGCTGTTTACATGATTTCACTTTTCTGTGACCTACAGACCCTTCTGAATTTAGCACTGAAATCCTGTGCATGGTTCTGTCCTCCCCTGGCCAGCACTGCTGCCCAGCATGGCTTTATCTCTTTGTAAAATAAAGGTCATTACAGTGTTGTGCAGGTAGTGAAGGCTTTGAAGACAGGCTTTGAAGTACACTATAGAGTAGACATTATTACCCACTGCCCAGGGATTTGGAGAATGTTTAGTCTGATAAAAAAGGCTTTGCATTCTGCTGGCAGGAAGCATGACATACAGTGGAAAATTTTTCTGAGCTGAATTCAAATGAGCCGATTTTTCTATCAGCCCTTCTCCTGGAGAATGGGTATGCTGTTCCCCGGACTGGGTGAGGTTTTGTACTCTAACAAGGTTCACTCTAGCAGGAAGGATTCACTGTGCTCAAAGTTTGGAACTGAAATTTTAAGGGGCTTGATTTGAAATTAAGGTTATGGTACACTGGAAGATAGTAAGTACATTTTGCTCAGGAGAAGGGCTTGTAGAGTTCTTGGTGATCAGGATTTAGAAGCAGAGCAATTTGGCAGGGGACAGGAGCTGAAGCAGAGGCTAAATTACCAAATCTTCATAGCTAAAGCCCCAGCACCTCCTTAGGGAGGACTGCATGTTATGTTTGTCTCCAAACAGTGCTCTCAGACTCCCACCTCCATAAACACCACATTCTTTCACACATGTTTTGGTTGGGGGAAAAAATTGGGAGAAACAGTATAGGCTTATGGCCTAGACATCTTTCATCTGAACTGCAATAAACCTGTTAGCATCCCACAGGTGAGGAAGAGTTTGTGGCACTCTGCTGATAACAGCACTGACTGCAGATGTTTAGTGCCAGGCAAATTCTTCACAGCCAACCTCATTTGAAGTGCTGCTTCCAAAAAATGTCAGCTGTATTTGGGGCGACACTGAAAATATTTTAAGTAGTGTTTCAGGCAGCAAAAACAAGAGATGGGTAGAAACTGCAGCTCACAAAGGCTGGCTTAAGTGACAATTTGTGTGGTGGGAAGAGACATTTATTTAGTTGATTTGAAGGGAAACAAATATATTTTACACCTACTCCTTGTGTGTAACAGAGACTTCAAAATTTAGTTGAAAAAAAGCATGTTTGCTATTTGAGAACTATCAAGACATTTTTCCTTTCTGCTTTTCATTTTAGAAAATGTGGAAAGTAGGTGTGAGGTTTTTTCACAGTGATAAGGTACCTGAATCTCCTGAGCAGCTTGATTCCTACCCCAGGTGTCTTTCTGATATTTGAATTAAATACACAATAACAAGCAGTAGCAAGTTTCTAGCAATTTAAGAAATAATCTTTGTTTTTCTGATTACTTATCTTTTATCTTTGGATCTGGTAAGGTCATAATCCTACTATTTCTGCACTCATCCTGAGAAACCCTCCAGCCACACAAAGATACAGCTATATGTTGCTAAAATGAAACCAGAAAAATCCTTCTCTGGAAATCCAAACAAAAACTACATTAAGAAACCACAGGGTTCAGCCCTTTTAGAAAGCAACAAACAACAAGAGCTCACAGATTTCCCCTTGTCAGCATACCTTTTGGGATGTTCTCTCCTGATACCCATCTTGCATGGAACAGTTTTAGGTCTGGCTCACACTGGGGATTTGGAAGCCCAGGTGCAGATGTTAACAGATGTTTCCCTACTTCCTCTAGAGAGTGGGTGCCACTTGCCCATCTATAATCCTCTATCCGCTGATCCCTGTAACAAGATGCCACAAGGATTTAATCTCACAGCTTCCAGGGGAGCTGCTCCACATGGGGAGTTATTCCAGGCCACTCAGGATCACTGTCATTCCAGGGAAAAGGCCAGTGCTGGGATGATAGTTACAGGCATTGCTCAGTCAAACCAGAATTACAGTCTGCTGCTGCTTGAAGGGGGATGTGTAAGAGAGCCAGAAGGCAGTGTGCCTTATCCCTGCTCTGCTAGGTGTTAGGATTCCTGGGAACTACGAAGAGATGTTTGGCCAGGCATGTGTCTGTCAAAAACTCATTCTCCTGTAGCCCTTTGAGGTGGTTCATGCTTTACAAAGGAGCACCAGGACCAGCAGATCCAACCCACAGTGCAGCATGGGAAGAGTCCATAACCTCCCCAGAAGCACCTGTCAGAGTGAGTTGTTCCACCACAGGATGGACAGGTAAGCAACACAGCACGTCTGTGACCTTTAGGCTCACTGAAGCCCAGGTGCACACTCCAGAGGGATGTTTGAGTGATGAAGGGTGCACAGACATCCTGGAGTCGCTTTCACAGTGACAATGACCACAATGTGTTAGTGCAGCATCCTCCAAGGGCTGAGGTGGATTCTCTACTTCTTATACCTGTGCAGGCATTCTAAGACCTGGGTAAGTAGGTACTGATGGATGAGAAATGCTATTACAGCACAGATATTTCCCCTTTAAGCTGCAATGACAAAATAAGCACCCTGTCTGACAACAGTGCAGCTGGATCAGGAGATAGTCCATGTAGGGGTTAAATCCAAGTCTCTTTATTTCATATCCAGATCACTTACAATTCTGGATGGAATCCTGCTACTTGGCAGTCAATTTAACATCATCAATAAACCTCTAAAGCCACCTGAGGCTGCAAGATTAGCCTTACCAACCTGATGAGTTTATTTTGTGCAGCTGAGATGAAGAAAACAAGTCTAAGGACATCATCTGCAAGTTATCCTAGAAAAAAAATAAGAAAAAAAGACTTGAAGTATTTGTCAGCTTCGTTCAGGTTGCACTTCAGCGGGCCAGCCAGGACAGGCTGCTGCATGAATAGGCAGCAAAGCAGAGGGAGGCAAAGTCATAATCGGCTTTTGTGTTCTTTGATTATTGTTATCCAAACTAAACAAAGATTTGTGGTTTACTGCTGTCCTTCCTTTCTCTGCTTTTTTTTCCGATTAACTGCTACACTGTGACGTTGTGTGTATTAGCGATATTGTAGAACCTGTTCAAGAGATAATCTCTGCACCCCAGCTTAATGACTGCACCAACTTCGTGTAAAAGGAAATCTGCTGCTTATCATAGACTTCAATTACAAGCCTTTTGCAGCAGTAACACTGGCTTTTAATGTCTGTAAAAAGCCATAAATGCTTTGGAGAGTTATAGGAATAACAGGCTAATGTAACGTGCTAACTAGAAATGTGCAAAGCCTTGTCCAAGTATGTCTGAAGCTCCTGCTTGCTCTACATCACTGGTCTTTAATTAGCAATAGGACATCTCTGCAGCCCTCAGACCACTCATGATAGATGAGGCATTGCAGTTTTACTGCACTGCTGGTTGAGGTTATCTATCGATAGTCACTGGAAGAATGATTAAATCTTGCAATTACCCTGTGCTCTCTTGTCTGACATCCAAGCTCAAACACTCTCTGATGGAGACCTGGTTGCTCCTTGAATTTTTATCTCTGACTGGGTTTTTCGTTTTGAGATGTCAGAGGTGTGCTCACAGAGCACTGATCCTTTACCAGTTCCACTTTATTTCCTTCCCTACTGGACTCTGGTCTTTGTTCAAAAGCTGTATTACTTCTGCAACAAATCCTTGGGAAGGTAGTTTGCCTCATTTTGTACACATTTCATTTCTCTCTCAGAAACATTTATTCCTGCAAATCCAGCTTGCCTAAATCCGACAACTGAGCTAGCTTCAACTCCTTTGCTTATTTTTTCTCTGCACAATTTCTTGCAAATTTCCCCCTATTCTGAGAGGTAAAATTACACCTGGGTGCTGCCTGGAGGCCATCTGAGACCACAAAGGAAGGGGCAGCCTGAACTTCATATGAATTGCTAAGCAGTGCATGAAGAGCCTTCCCCACAAATGGGGATGCTCCTGTAACAGGCATCCATAAATACAGAAATCTGCCATTCTCAGAAGCAATTGCATACAGAAACACCGTCACTACTCCTATTTAGCCAGCACCAGACTCTTCTACAGAAAATGCAATTGCTAGGGAGAGCTCCAACTTGCAATGACACTGAACAGGTGTTCAGCAGGGAGAAAAGCTATACCAACTCCCACCTTTGCAATCCGCAGAGCCTTCTCCTCCTCCAGGTGTGTATTGGTGTCAGGAATAAAATACAAGATTTCATCGGAAGGGAAGCAAATACTTTCTGCATTTTTCCCTGGTTGAGTTTCCTCTCGGCTTCTCAAAATTGTGTTCTTCTACCAAAGCTCTCGGGAGCTCTGGCTTTCACAGGCACAACTGCTAAGGGGGAGATGAAACCAAGATGTAGCTTCCGTGTTATTCAAGTGGGACTCTTTGTCCTATATGCATGGAACACGTGACTTACTAGGTAAAATCTAAACCCCATAAATTAGTTCAGATCCCCAAAAGATCACTATTCAGATAAAATGTTTATTATAGAAGGGCTGGTAAACTCCCCTTGCTCTCATTTATTATTGCTGCGTTCAGTACAAACCACATGATGTCATTGAAGAACAGAGTTGCGAAATCCCACATTCCAGACCAGGACCCAGGAATGATTCCCAAATTAGGCAAATGACATGTGAAATATCAGTAAAGCATCTGAGGAAAAAAGAATAAACCCACAAAACCCCAAACCAAACCAAAAAACCTTGAAGCACTTGAAACAAATTATGCTCTCCAAAATGTTGTGTTAATGGCTCTTCACCTCCAGTACATTCACTCAAACTGCGGGAGGTATTTCTTGTTTTGGAAGTCCTTTCCATATCTTCCTTCATCCTATAGGGAAGCTCTGCTCTGCCAGAGGGATCTGACAGAGGTCAGGCGGCAGCTGGCAAACAGCTCTGAACAGGCAGGGCCAGCATAGGGTCAGTGTTTACAAATAACTCATGAGAGCAGTCTCACACTAGTGTTTGGGAAATAGCCCACATCACCAATCTGACCTCCTGCACAGCTGGAAACTTTTTTTAAAATTTTATTTATTTATTTATTTGTTTATTCTGAACAGAAATGAACTGAGGCCCCACGTTGGAAACTGGGAAACTGCACAAAAGTCAGCAATGAAATAAGGCAGGAACAATGCCCAATTCAGATAGTCTAAGGGGACCTTCTGCACAGTATCCATGTCAAAAACTCCTCATCCCAAATAACTTCCTGCAAAGCACTAAGGATGCTTTTATTACCGAGTGGGTGGCATTTGATACAGCATCCCAATTGGCTAGGAAGGCCGATGAACCATGCACTATTTCCCTGCCACCTCTCCAATGGGACACTGCCAGCAGGAATACATCTCTGTTGTATTTTGCACAGCTTAGTCACGCGTTCTATAGCTTATACCCTGCCATGCCAACCCTGAAGTAGAGTTTAATAGGAAGGAAATGGGCTCTTTCATCTTTCCCCTCTTTGTTTCACTTCATTTCTGTGCCAAGGTGCCACTCTCCCCACACATGATTATTTAGCAGCTCATGCTAATACTGAACACAAGGAGCAAAAGTAAGTTGTATCTTGGCCATATCATGGCACGGGCTCTTTGCTCCCATATTTACTCCTCACCTCCAAGCAGTGTGTGCGGTTTTTGGCACCATAATGTAAGAAAGATATAAAGCTATTAGGGAGTGTCCAAAGGAGTCAACAAAGATGGTGGAGGATCTAGAGGAGATGCCACATGAGGAGCAGCTGAAATTACTTGGTCTGTTCAGCCTGGAGAACAGAAGACTGAGGTCAGACCTCATCAGGGTCTACAACTTCCCTGGGAGGGGAGGTGGAGGAGCAGGCACTGATCTCTGCTCTCTGGTGGCCAGTGACAGAACCTGAGGGAACAGCATAAAGCTGTGTCAGTGGAGTTTTAAGCTGGATATTAGGAAAGGGTTCTTCCCCCAGAGCATGGTCGGGCACTGGAATAGGCTCCCCAGGGCAGTGGTCACAACACCAAGCCTGCCAGAGCTCAAGAAGTGTTTGGACAATGTGCTCAGGCACACGATGGGATTCTTGGAGTTGTCCTGTGCAGGGTCAGGAGTCGGACTTTGATGATCCTTGTGGGTCCCTCCCGGCTCAGGATGTTGTTTAATTCCATGATTTATTCTCCATGCCTGGCTTGGCCAATGGCACTGCTCACATGCTCGGTGCACCTGGGATGGTTTGCAGAACTGTGGCTGTGATTTCCATGCATCTTACAATTTTGAAGTTGTGAAATACCAGTAAATAAATCAACCTGGGAGCAGAGCCTCATGACCAGCAGAAAGGCAAAAGGACATAAATCTGATGTAGGAATTGTTGATGTAGCAGCTGGGCCATGCTGACCCAGCAGCTCGTGAGATCCATGCCCTGTTTGATGGCAGTGTGACCCCTGCAATGATTTCGCAGCTGGGCAGATGTCCTGTGTTGCAGTTCAAAGTGGTCATAGGATCACAGAAACACAGAATAGCCTGAGTTGAAAGGGAACCATTAGGATCATCAGAATCCATCTCCTGGCCCTGCACAGACACCCCAACAATCCCACCATGTGCCTGAGAGCATTGTCCAAGCACTCCTTGAGCTCTGACAGCCTTGGTGACATGACCACTGCCCTGGGGAGCCTGTTCAGTGCCCAACCACCCTCTGGCTGAAGACCGTTTTCCTCATGTCCAATCTAACCCTTTCTGACACAGCTCCAGCCGTCCCCTTGGGTCCTGTCACTGCCCACAGAGAGCAGAGATGGGCGCTGCCCCTCGTGAGGAACCTGCAGACCCCGATGAGCTTTCCCTGGGTCTCCTCCAGGTTAAACAACAAAGAGACCTTAGCCGCTCCCCATACGGCCCCTCCAGCCCCTTCACCATCCTCGCAGCCTCCTATGGATTCTCTCTAGTAAGAGATGCTGGTGATGGGCGAGGGAGCGGCGGGGCCGCGGGAGAGCCCGGGGGGCTGTGGGAACCCGGCGGGGCCGCGGGAAGCCACGGGGGTGGGCGCTGCGGCCGGCCCGGCTCTGCCCGGCTCGGGGCCCCGGCGGCGGGAGGCGGCGCCTCTCGGAGGGGCGGGGGCCGGGCCGGGCCGGCCGGCGCTGCCTTCCGGGGCTCGGCGGGGCCGGAGGAGCCGGGGCCGGAGGAGCCGGAGCGGGGAGGATGCGCCTCGCCGCCCCGCTGCCGCTGCTGGCGGCCTCGCTGCTGCTGCCGCTGTTGCTCCTGCTCCCCGCCGCGCCCGCAGCCCGCGGCAGCCTCGAGCCCCCGGCCGGGAACGGCAGCCGCCCGCCCGCCGGCCCGGCCCCGGGCAACTACAGCGGGGCCCGGCTCAGCCCCGTGCCCGCCGTGCTGCGGGACCTCTCCGCGCTCAAAGCCGCCGTGATCGGGGCCTGCGCGCTCACGGCCGCGCTCATCGCCTGCCTCCTGCTCCGCGTCTTCAGGTACCGCCGGGCCGGAACACCTCCTGGTGTATTTCGTTATTTATCGTTATTTGTATATAGAACTATATATTACATAATAATAACGATTAACCTGCACGTTAACAGAATTTTGAGGCCGGCCTCAAGCACAGCGTGTGTGGGTGGCTCAGGGGCCGCCGGCCTGGCGCATCTTCCCCCGCCTTCCTCCCGCTCCTGCGGGAAATCAGGGCAGGAGGAGCGTTCCAAGTGGGCATTCCCACCGCGTGGCTCACTCACTGCATGGGCCATGCCGGGGGCTGCAAGAGGGCATAGGAGAAACCACGTGGAACTCCGTGGGAACATCTGGAAGTTCGTGTGGTTGTTGGCAGTGGGTGGCCCAGGGAGCCGTGGGGCGCCTGTCCATGGAGTCACACAAAGGCCAGCCGGAGATCCAGGTGGAGATGGCAGACTGGCACAGCTCGATGTCCCACTGCTGGGCAGGGACACCCGGGAAGCGCCAGGAGAGGGGAACAGCTGGCACTCGGCGCAGGGAGGAGTCCAGCCTTGTCTCAGGTGACAGCGAACAAGTGGAGTTGGCAAATTCTTCCTTGTTCTGTCTTCAGGCAGCTCCTTTGTATTTATGGGATGGCTGAATGCTCTGCTTCTCCTACTTTGGTATTAATTCCAGGTAGGATGGGTAGCATTAATAACACAAAGCGTGGTCTATGAACTGAAATGATCAGAATGGGTATTTTCTAAGGAAACTGACATTTAACTGAATTCTACTGAAGTGTTGCAGCAGCTGGCAGAAGGCAATGCAAATAAATGTGCTCATTTAAGTGAGGTGGTTTGGGAGAGCCCAATAAAGTATTGAAGAGATTTTTTTTAATCGGTATATCTGCTTTGGAGCTGTATAAAGTTGTCATAGACAAACAGAATTGGTAGTGGATATATGAGCTAGAATTAGGAAGTCTATAACTAAGTGCAGAATGAAACCCTAAGTTTCTACTCCTGGTTCTGTCTGATCTTGGGGAGTTTGTTTCCTCTGCTACAGTTTCTCCTGAGTATAAAGCAAGATCTTGTGACAAGGAGACCTGGCATAAGGCTGAACCTTTCTATCCAAGGGAGGAAAAGTGATAGCCTTTAGAGGCCTTCCCTATACCACGATCAGCAAAATCAGGTCCAGGTTAAAGTCACCTTGGGAATGACGGATTAGTTCTCCTATGCCAAAGTTGTCATTATGTAACTGATCAGAGTTAATGCAGCAGTAAAGATGTGTTAAAATAAACACCACCGAGATCTGTTTGGTAGACCATGCTAGGAAGAGTGGAAGGTGAAGCTTTTTGGCTTCTGAGTATGTTTCTTTGACAGAGCACTTGTTTGTAAACAGTTATCCGAGTTGAAAAGGAGAGCAGAATACCAACAGGTATGTCTGAACAGTGTCACACTTGTAGCTGACAACATAGATCAGAAGAGATTCTGGTGCAGAAGAGATAAGGGATTTACCCACAATAAATGTAAAGCTTTTCTCCAATCAGAATAAGAGCTTTGTTCACACTTAGTCAAAAACATTGCAATTTTTTTCTGAAGTGTCATGGATTCCTATTAAAAAGATTTGGCTGAAATCTAATCTTTGATTAAACCTTCACTACGAAATTTTTCTGGGTTGCTTGAAGTAAATTACCCTTTTATGTATGGGTTGTAGAAATGAAATAAACTAGTGAGTGGCCAGCTAGTCTTGTCACAGGAATTGGATTAATTTTTTAATACATTTTATATTTTAAATACATTTCATTTTTACTTATTTTTCTGTTTGTATTATTTTCCTTTTTTGTTTGAGCTGGGATAGATTTATTTCTCCAGTTTTTAGCTCTGTTCTTAAGACAACGCTTGAAGATTCCTCTTCGTTCCTTTTGGGAATGTTATGCCGTGAATTCATCTGATGGTCCTGTGGTTCAGAATGTGTTGTCACCCAAAGCAGTCTGAATTTCTTTTATTTCTGTGCCTGCTGGGGTCTATGAAGGCCCCCCAAGACTTTGCTATTTGTCTGCATGTGGCAAGACCTACTTTGCCATAGTGTTTATTTATTTATTCTTTATTGCAAGCTCAGTTCTGGGTTTGGTTTCTTTCCTATACCCATGGGCTCTGCATGCTCCCAACCCAAAACCATTTCCTCAACAAACCAAATTTCATGTCATTCTCAATCGAGTATTTGAGTAGTTTGCATGACCAAGAAACACAATGTCTTGCAACAGACGATGTGCAGATAATTGCACTGTTTGATCTGTGTTTTGGGGTTTGCCTTTTACCACCATACTCTGCCCTGTCTCCTGGTGCAGCTCAGTTCATTCCACTGCAATACAATCCTTGGTATCAGCTCACAGGAAACAGTTTTTCAGATGTGGCTAAGTGTGCTGGTAGACCATGTGCCTTCTAGGAAAACTGGTTAAGTTACTTCTGCTCCACTGGGCCAACTGAAAACAACCCAAAGCTTTCATTGCGGAAAACGCTGTGCTGTAATTCTTTGCTTCATGTCTTGACCTGGCCTTGAACAAAGAGAACCCAGGCTGGAAAGGCTGCTATTTATCTAGATTTTTAGAGAGAAGCTACCTGCTTATTTTGTATCTCATTATTTTGTTTCTTTGCTTCATGGTCCATTTTTATTTCTTCCTCAAACAACACGTCTAGCATAGTTTTGCAGTAATTTCAAAACTGGTATAAATGACTGAGACTGAGGAGAGAGGTTCAAGCATATGATCATAGGATACATGACCCTTTCTTTGTTCTGTGAGCTGGGCAATTGCTCCAGGCAATCCAAGTCTTAACCCCAGAGAGTTTGACTGATTTAAAATTAATTGTATTATAATCAGTTAGAGTATTCCAGCAAAGACAAGACTTCTGCCAGGAACAGGAAAGAAAAATGGAGAAGACAAAAATCTGAAACAACCAAACATGCAACCCCAAAACATATTTTTGACCCATGCTGAATACTTCATTTAAGCTGCAGGTGCAGTTAGTAGTTATGGCCACAAAGAATGACAAATGGGACCTGCATTTCAGAGGCCCTGACTTTGGGAAGACTGGATTGTCTTGATGTGAGTGTGACAGCAGATTGGTGAAAGGAGGGGAGAGAGGAGTGCTGTGTTGCACTGTCTTGGGCTCTTTACAGCTCTGATGTGAACAATCTCAACAGGGTGAATGTTGTTTCTTCTTGTAGGATGCACAGCCTTGAAGAGCTTGGAGCAATCATATAAGTTTCTATAACTCTGCTCTGTGAAACAAGGATATTTCTCAAAGCTCTGCCCTATAAAACAATGATACTTCCTGGGCCCTTCTCAGACAATAATTGGTCTGATTGTGCTGTAATGTTTGGAAGTATGTGCTGGCACAGGCACTGACCACCACACGTAAATGGCTGTATGTTAATCACGGCAGTTTCTACAGTAAAATATATCTTGTAGAATCATGGAATGTTTTGGGTTGGAAGGGACCTTAAAGATCATCTTGTTCCAACCCCCTGCCCTGGGCAGGGACACCTTCCACTAGAACAGGTTGCTCAGTGCATCATCCAACCTGGCTTTGAAGAATTCCAGGGATGAGGCATCCACATTTTCTCTTGGCAACCTGTGCCAGTGCCTCACCACCCTCACAGTGAAGAATTTCTTCTTAAGACCTAATTTAGACCCGCTCTATTTCAGTTTATGGCCATTCCCCCTTGTACCATCACTACGTGCCTCATCTCCAGAAAACACGTGAGGACTTGGCTTTGTCATTTGACTTTGCTGTATAGAGCACCATCCTGAGAGCAGAGATACTCAGACAGGTCAACAGTAATGAAATATTGCTGATCTAATTCATCAGTTGGTAGTAAGTCTGGAGTTTCCCAAGTTTTATGTTTCTTTAAGTTTTTTTTTTAATTGCTAAGGGAGTCCATTAAAAGCAAATAAACTAATTCTATTTTTGGTATAACATTGCTGCAGTTCTAGGAGAAACTGGCTTAATCAGACTTCCAATAATCACCCTGATAAGAAGGGATGGGTTTTTTTGAGTTTTCGTTTTGTTCCAAGGATGGGCCCCTCCCACTACATCTCTTAGCAGGAAGTGTTAATCTGAATTAAGAAATGCAAAGACCTCTCTCTCTAGGTCAGGAAAACCATTATCTTTGAATGTCAGTGTTGTTGACTAAAATAGATTAGAGGAATAAATAATATAATGAACTAGTGAGTTGACTCGAGCAGTTACTCACCACATGATGCCTCAGAAAGGAGGATGAAGTGCTGCATATGACTGGGGCTTGATCAAAATAGCCCAGGGTCAAAATACAGACACAAAGTCAGCGTTCTGCTCCAGTCCAGCCCTGTTTGTTGTCCCTCCTTGCACTCTTTGTGGTGAGGGACATGTGTCTGATTTGGGATGGAGGAGGCAGACCCTGGTGTGGTGTGTGGTGCCTCAGGCATCCAAGCCCAGGGCCACTCCAACTTTTCCCAAGTGTTGTGCTCACCACATCTGCCTTCTGTTAACACCAGCAAGCTTGTTTGGTGGGAGCAGCACTGGGGCTGCAGGGAAAGTTTGATATCCCTGGCTGCAGCTAACTTGGGTTTTGTCTTTTTTTTTCCTCATGGTAATTCTGGACAAGACCTGTAGCATCCCCTTCTAATTAGAGGGGGTGGCTGAAGTCAGCGGAAGCAATAGGATTTTTTTAAGTGAAAGTTGGTTTACTGTGCTGAATTACTCAGCACCACATCTACCCTGGCTTAACCACTTGGGCGTGTTTCATCTTGTCATTGTGCAAGGGGCACACACTGCCCACAGCTTCCAGAATGCTTCATGTTTGCTTTAAAAAAGCCTCCACAAAATGAGCCTGGTTGGAGAGGAGATCTTCTGTTTGCCCTTGGGGGCTGATGTGTCCTGATCCTGTCCAGGAGGTCTCCAAAGTTCATGAAACATTTGTATTCTGTAGTTCCTGCCCTGTGCTGCTCTGCTGACTGTGCTGTCTGGTCCCACCTGCTGGATAGAGGGCTTTTCCTTTTTGTGTTGTGGTTGATGGTTACAGCGATCTGGGGTTCAGGAGTTTTACTGTGAAATGGTTTCCTGATAGGCAGCCTTACTCTGTGTGGATGTAGGGATACTCCCGGGGCTTTCCTGCAGAGTTAGTTTGGGTAATTCCTCTAATATTTATGAACCCCGAGGGAGTTGTTCAAATGAGCAAATGTGAGAAAACAGACAACTGGAAAGTAGATTGATGACAAATTAGCTAGGAAATTTGGTGTGTAATGAATTGAGAAAGGGGTGGCAAGGAAAAACCTTTTCACCTTATCAGTGGCAAACAACTGATTGTAGCAGCTTAGCCAAAAAACAGCAGCAAAATGAGCTTCCTCCCTTTCCTAAATGAGCAGCCTGGTTAAGTGAGGGTTGTGGAGATTAATGGATCACTGTGCAGCGACTTCTGCTGCAGGTCCTTTTGAAAGTGTAGCCCAAATAGACTAATTAATGGCTGGAGGCAAAAGAGTTCTAGTTCACATTTCTAAAAATACTTGTTCTGCAGTAATTTCTTCAAACACTCCATTATTAACTGTTGTAAGATGAACTCTGTGGAGTAAGTTATGCTTTTTAATTGAGGGAATGAGGTAGAATGACTCTCAATAAAGTGGGCCTGATATGCAGGTAGGATCTTCAATGGAACCTGTGAAAAACCCCCTGTGGACTGCAGGTGAATGCAGAATGGTAAGGCTGTGCTTGGTTAGTTCTGACACGTAGGCACAGGTTAGTTTTGCTTTATGTTTAGGCTTCACAGCCTGAGTAAATATTTCTAGTAAAAACAATGCATTACTTGCTAGATGAGACCTCCCTGCATCACTTTACTGCTAGGTTTTAGCAGAGAATCAGAATAACAGAGAAGTGGTTTCAAAAGGATTTTCAAGTGTTTGGGTTAAGAGTCCTGATGTACTGGATATAAAATTGCTTGTTTTAACAACAGCAGGAAAAGAACAAACCACCCTGTGCTCTGTGTGACATGGTGGCACAGACTGCTTTATTTTTCCTCACTTCTGATGCAACCTTAGCCTTCAGAATGAGGAGGAAATGCAAACTGCTCCATCCCAAGGGTTGGGACCTGTTTGAACTACTGCCCAAAAGCAGTGCTAGGCAGAGGCACTGAGATTTCTACATTGGAGCTGGTCGCTGATTTCAAAGTTCTTAACTGTAAGTCTTGGAGGGGACCATTGTGGTCGAGATGCACACACAGGGCCAGAGTCCCAGGCTCTCTGCAATGCTCACACCTCGGTTCCTGCTGCTGTGTAACTCTTCAAAAGGCATCTTGAGGCAAAACCAGTGCTGTTGACTCCAGCACATCTTGCATGACGTGCCAGGGCAAGGCTTCTTGCTGGTTAAAGTGCCCTCTTGGTGTGCTGGCTGCTCAAAGCTGTGATTACAAAAAGTTAGGGGCTGCTTGCTTGTGCCTGCACCAGCTCCCTTCTCATGCTTGGCAGGTGCCAGTTTTGTTTTATAAAAAGCAAAGGGGAAAATTCTGCAGTTTGTTAACCAAAGCCATCCGCTCTTCTCCCCAAAGGCCGACGTACACATCAACACCTTCCTGAATGTGTAATCACAAAACTGAATTCATGCATGAGCAGTGTGACCTTCTAATATTCATGAAAACAGTAGGTGAAATAAAAAAGAACCTGCACAATTCAAGCTAGAGGCAGAGAATTAGTTGAAAAGCCACACACCAAGTGCTTGTTAATTGAAAGTCTTAGAAAGTAGATCTTCGAAAACTGGGATGTGCAGGTGTGTGAGCATCTCCATTTCAAAAGGAAAGTAAGCCTGGCATCTGTAGGAGAAGAGGTGGTAGGTACTGTTATCTTTGAAAGATTGTTGATTATTTTTTATAGCACCTCCACAGCATGGAGCCTGAAACTGCTCAGATGAGACTCAAGGTTGTTGCTGGGGGAGTCCCAAGCTTGGCCTGATAGCAAGAAAAGACAGCAGGGTGATTGTACCTAGACATCACCACCCCTTTGCTTCTAATCCTGCCTGGAACATTGCCGTGGCTCAGCAGGGCTTAACCTGGCCTTTCTCATCTAAACACATTCACTAAACTGTGGGCTGTTTCAGCTGATTAAGCTCATGTCTCAGTTATTGAGCGTGGCAGCAGGAGGATGTGGTGGGCTGCCCTGGATGCCAGAGGATTCTGGTTTGTCAGCAGCTGGAAGACTTGGCATTGATCTGGATTGCAGTTGACAAGAAACTGTGCTCCCCAGAAGGGCACAAATGGTGGTCTTGGAAAGGCAGCATGAGGGGACAGAGGCTGGTTCTGCAGGCTTTGTGTCTGGGGTGGCAGAATAGAACAGGGCAGTGATTCAGAGCTGGTGGGAACAGCTTCAGACTCTCCAAGAATACTGTATAAAGACAATCCTTCCCTTCCCACCTCTGTTTCAGGTCTGGCAAGAGGATTAAGAAGACCAGGAAGTATGACATAATCACCACTCCAGCCGAGCGGGTAGAAATGGCTCCTCTGAACGAAGAAGACGATGAGGATGAGGACTCAACAGTGTTTGATGTGAAATACAGGTACTGCTGCCAGCCCGTCTGGTTAGGCTTGTTCCTTGAGCCCTTATTAGTGAAGGCAGCCCGTTTTTCTTTGCTGTGCCAATTTGGCAGAGGTGAGGCAGTTGCAGTCTCCCATCTGCTCTGCCCAAGTGTTATTCCTGTCCTTTACAGCCCCTCGGCCTGTTCCCAGCACACCTGGCTCTGTACTCTCCTGCTCCTGCAATAACCACATTGCTACCCCCAGGCTGTCTGCCCTCTGCAGAGCAGCACAATGGGATACACATACCCCAGATAGCTGACAGGGTTTAACACACTGAACTTCCCCTCTTGGGCAGCTGCTGGCAGTTATTCCTGGGCACTCACACTGGATCCAGGGCTCTGGATCCAGGGCTGCTTTTCCAGGCACTGCCATTGCTGTGAGCCTGGCAGGGAAATG
The DNA here is from genome assembly GCF_047495875.1 of Pithys albifrons albifrons. Taxonomy (NCBI): domain Eukaryota; kingdom Metazoa; phylum Chordata; class Aves; order Passeriformes; family Thamnophilidae; genus Pithys; species Pithys albifrons. The sequence goes on along the minus strand of NC_092470.1, from coordinate 15,630,681 downwards.
CTGATGAATCTCTACCAGCCTCTAGGTTTGAGTGCTCTCATGTTGGTCTGTGGCACAGAGAGGACTGTGGTCTCTTGCTGATGCTGTCAGCAGTTATCCCTTAGCAACAAACTTTCCTTAAATAAGTTTGTCTTTGTGACATGGGAGTGGTGTGACAACCCAAAACTTTCGGTGCCTATTCTGAGCCTGAGATTTATAGCAACCACTCAGCACATAAAGATGCTGTACATTCATTTATGGCATCAGGGTGCCTGCATCTCTTATTTTTATTTGCATCAAACCATCCACACCATTCGAGTTGTGTTCTCATCCAAGTAAGGCCTACTCTAGTCTGTCCCACTTAGGCTGAAATAAGTTCTCCTAATTATAAAAATGCAGATCTTGACAGCTTCTAACTGGAGATTTTACAGACCTTACTCATGTTGCCCATGTCTTAGCTTTGAAAAGAGGGAACACCATGTCTGCTCTAGGCACATTTGTGCCAAAATATGAACAACACACCACCACACACTCCACTGGTCATGTCCAAAATCACTACGTTAGTTCTCTATAAAAAGTCAGGAAATAGTTGGGAGCCATGAAACAATGAAGGGTGTGAGAGTCAAGCCTTTTAAGTGTAAACAATTAGTTCTGGAATTAGAAGACTCCTATCAGTCCTTGCCTGACTGTTGGGGTTCCCTGTGGCTGCCCTGTGTTTGCTCTAATGATTTCAGCTTGTGCACTTTGTACGTTGGGATTGGGCTTTGTTAAACTCAGAATGCAGAGATCTGACTTGCCAAGGCCTGCTTTAATAGCCAATGTTTCCTGCCTCTCTTCCTTTTAACTCAGCACTTTCTGTGTGAACTTTGGAAATAGGATCAGAGGGTTTTTCCCCAAAGAGTGGGAACAGAAGATTATTAATCATGGCAGTGCTTCAGGATAAGATGTCTAATAGAACAGTAGTGGATGAACAAAGAGAGCTTGCTGGAGACCATTTGACTTATGAGAGCTGCATTCACGTTACCTGATGTCATTTCCCTGTAGCTCGTGCTGTGCCGATACTGTCACTAAAGATGTTGGGTCGTCCTGAGTTCCTGAGCAGTGCAAATGGCTCTTCACCCTGTGCTGTATTCAGAGACCAGAGGGGTTTGGGGATCTTAGCCAGCCAGTCCTGTTTTCAGCTGTGGGAATTCCTCCTTTCTGCAACAGTGCAGCAGCTATTAAATTCCACAGTTTCTGATGTCTTTGCTACCTCAGACATACTTTTGTTTGGCTCAAACAGAACCACCTCAGTTTAGAGGGGAAGATCATCTTACAGATAACCCTTTAGCAGTACTGATTTTGGGAAAGCTTTTTTGAGGATACATTTGCTGTAAAATGCATCAAAGTCTCCGGTTCCTTTGTGCAGCTTGGAGACCATGTCCCAGACAGTTCATAAATGCTGTCTCCAGTAAAGAGACTTATTTGCAAATTTGAGTTTCTGAGTATGACATTGACCATGCCATTGAACAGTCAGGAGGTTCAATTCTTCATAGGTGCCTGTGTTCAGATGGGAGGAGAGGGATGGAGCTGCAGAATGGGCAGCTCAGACTTGCCCACAGTAAGTCAGGGAACAAAATTCTGTGAGGTCTTCTGTTGAGGTATGTTCCCCAGCCTTCCCCTCCCTTCCAAACCGGCATTCATGATGTAGGGAGGCTCTGGGCTTGTTTGTTTGAGGTCCCCTCCCATTGTTGAAAGATGTGTTCTGACACTTGCATTTATGTTTGGGGGAGTAATTGAGATTCTGTGCTCTCTCTCCATACAATGCAAACAGCTCTCTAATTAAAAGGCAGTTGGTGTGGAACAGCAACAGGGGAGAAGCAGCATTTACCTCTCCAATTGTTGTCATACAGTTAATTTTCTTTTCTTTAATGCTTTGTCCTTGTGTGGATCTGTCTCTCAGTCTTATATGAGGCATCAAAGAACAGCAGACAGTGTAAATTGGGCTGTTGGATTGAAGGTCATTTCCATTTTTTTTTTCCTTTTTTTTTTCAGGAGGCTTTAACGTTTTAGGCTCCCAGTAGATCCCATCCCTGGCTTCCCTTGGGCAGTGGAGCAATGAGAAATAACCACCTTCTTCCTGTAAGGTGGACTAATGAAACCACTTCAAAATCTTCCCCAAACATAGTCCTTTCTGTGAATGCAAAATCCATCCACCCCTGCTTCTGTTGAATTCCAAAGTTTCTGTGTGTGCCAGATAGGTCCGTTTGCAATCTCATTCCAGTAGCAGGGAAGCAGCTCTGTCCATGGTCTCTGATGCTGCAGTCTCAGGTTCTGTGTGATGAGAGTCTCAAAGTGTAAATCAAAACTTGTCACAGAGCAAAGATGCTAGATGACTTGGACATTATCACCTTGTAAGCTTAATTGAAACCATTGTTTTCATATGGAAGATGGTTTTCTGTATGTATTTGCTCTGGTGTCGAGAAAGCCATTTGGATAAAAAGTTCAGGAATTGTTCTGAAATTTGTTATAGAGCTACACAAAGAAAGCAAACTGAGCATGGAAAGATGGTTTGTTTCATGATCACCAGTTCAATCTGTGCTGCTGAAGGCTGAAAAGCATCCTTGTCCAATTGATTTCTAGACCATATGAACTGTGTTGGTCATAATTTTCCAGATATCAGATGTTTTTTCCAAGTTTTATGATGGGATTAAACTTGCTGCACATCTTCAAAAATGAGTTAGTGGAAAGCTAAATCCCACCCTCCAAGTACGCTCTGTCTCATCCCACAAATAGATCTTGATTTGAAGATTTCCCTCTCCTCCTTGCTCCTTTAGCACTTTTGGCAAGGGAAATTTGCACGAGTTCCTTGATCTTCTCCTTGGTGGAGCCAAGCGGTCGATTCATCAGGGAGTTGGCAATGGGTGATACTCGAGCAGAGAGCAGTGAAGTAAAGTAGGTTACAAGCAAACATCCCCAACAAATTGGTGTCTGTCCTCCACCACAGAGCACTCTGCTTGTTTTGTGTAATAAGAGAAAAGAGATTAAAACAGCTGCAAAAAGAACCAGTTTCTGAAAAGGTAAATAAAATTGTTAGCTTGTTAAGCTTATTAACTCTAACGTAGCTCATTGGGGAATTTCTTGTCAGCTTCAATAGGGAACTGAAAACAAGTACTGAATAAATTCTGTGGTGCCTTGCACATGAAAGGCTTTGAAAGCACTTCAGTAATCTGGGATATCAGCAGTGGTTCCTCTGCCTGCTGATTTGCAGCTGTTGGAGGCAGCGAGTTCTGCTCTTGCTACGCTTGCTGAGCCCAGCTGGGGGAACTTCACAACTGTCCAGGGCGATATGTGCCATGTGACAACCCAGAGTTGGGGAAGAAGTGGAATTTAAATGCTGGTTGTGATGTCAGGCTCCTAAATAAATACCAATAGAAAGTTTTTCTTGGGCAGATTGAAGCCTCTGTCCATCCTGTTGACTGAGTGAAAATACTCAGTTTGTTTCCCCCTGTGGATTGTCATTTTTCCTTCTAACAGCAGTGGCACCAGCAGAACGCAGAAGTAGTTTAGGAATGCATCTTCCAAAGTGCTCTTGAAAGAAGATTTATGTGTAAAGAGTGGTGGCAGGCTGAGGGAAGAGAACAGGAATGTTTATTCAACCATCACGGGTCTAAAGGGCTTTTGAGAGCTTGCAGGATGTTTCAGAGCAAAGATGCACCACATGAAAGTGCTGGATTCTGGAATCATCCCTTTTTCAGGCACCAATAGCATTGAGCTGTGTAGAAACATCTTCATCACAGTTGCTGGGCTCAGCCTTTGATGTGCTTGAGTCTTCTGGGAGTCTGTAAAATATCAGAGTTATGCTATTGGTGCCTTCTTTGACTATGTCCTTTCCAAATCCTGACTGCGTGTGCAGCTCTGAATGGAACATGGAATTGTCCACTTGTTACCGTGAGGTTTTCACTCCCAAGGGAGCAGCTCTAATGTTTGTGGGGTTTTTTTGTTTGTTTTTTTTCAAGTGAAAGCTTCAGGCAATTCTGGATGATGCCAGGTGAACTGTGCTGGGGTTTATAGCAGCTTATTTTTTTCTCCCAGCAGGCAGCAGTGACAAGTTGTGTATAAATGGAGGGGTATCATTTATCCTCATCTGAAGGGGGTGCAAATCAGCAACACAGGCAGCTCACTATAAATACAACAAACTGCCAAAGCTTTGGTGCTGCTGTTCAGACTTTCCCATAGGCCCACAGCAGGGGAGAAAAGAAATGGTGAATAAACAATTTTTGTTTGGTTTTGAAGGCCAGGTTCTTTCCTGACGCTGCTGTAACAGTTGTTTTGGAGCACACCATGTCGTGCTGGCTTGTGCAGTCCTACAGGAGGGCTCTTGCCTCCTTCCTGGAGAGTAACAAGTTACTAGAAAGACTTTTTTTGAATCCTGAAGCAGTTAAAGCACTAGGGTGTTAAGAGGAGCATCCATAGCAAGGAGTGTGTAGGTTATTAAGGGGCTGCACGGATGTGAAAAAAGCTGCACTGTCCAAGATGCAGTTTCACATGCAGTGACATACCAGCCTCCCTGTGCACATTCCCCTCTCTGCTCTGCACAGGAACTGGCCACAGGATCTTTCAGCATCTGAGTTTTGTCTCCTCTATCAGCTTTTGCCTTGACTTGGCCTCGCTTCCCTGGCATGATGCTAACATTGTATCAGTGCCAGTGTCACAGACATGGACTGCTGGAGGGGATGGATGGCAATCCCAGTGAATAATGCCGTTTCCTTGGTGGCTTTCCCCCTTTGCACATAGGTTCTAATCTCTGCCTGTAAGCTATTTAATTTCAAATCCACAGCTGTACTAATTCTTCCTGCTTTTCAGGTAAAGCAGCTCCATGGAGTGTCGGTGCCCTGCAAGATGTCATTCTGCTGTTGAGGGACCTGCTGAACCCATAACTGTGAAAGGGGAGGTTTTCATCTCTGCAGCATTACAACCAAACCAAGCCTCACCTCCTCCAGGTGCTGTTTGTGCAGCAGGCTGTGGATCTCTGACTAAAACATCACCATTTGGTTCCCTGGTTTCCCAACTGCTGCATTGGAATGACCAGAGTTCCTCTTTGCAAACTCAGCTCTCCTTTGCTTTAGGAGTGCTGGGGTGTCACCAAATCATGACAAGATGCAGCCTTGTGTACCAACATGCAGATCATTATGGTCTAAATAGGTTTTGCAGAAGGAGGAAGACAAGGAAGATTGAACTGAGCTGCCTCAAGGACTTATTTTCTAAAACCTAATTCAATACTTCAGTCTCTGTTAAACTTTGGTCATTGTAAAATCATATGTTTAAAAAAATCAAGAAGTATTTTTGGGCCTTACAGATGTGACTTAGGACTTTAGGTGGTACAGATGTAAGCCATGCTGAAATGCCATACTGTGTGTTTGGTGTAGGGTTTTTTGGCAGTGGGGGTGAGAGGTTGACTCATGTTGAAAATTTTCTTGACTTGCTACTGATTATTTTATTTTTTTTTAAACAACAATTGCACTAAGCTTTCATGATGACACTCTCATTGTCCCAAGGAGCTCTGATCAGACCAACTTCAATAAATGAGACCACAGGGAAATAGGAAGAATCAGGCATACTCTAAACTACAGCAGTCTTGGATTAAAGAAGATATATTTTTGTAATTTTCTGCCCTTCCACAGGGAGTAAAATCACTGTTTTGTACTGTCCTGTGCTGACTGTAACTTGTCTACAATTCATCTGTATTAGCTTTTTTCTAAGCAAAGTAAGTCCTCATGTGGAGTGATTGGATTGCAGAGAGAACATGTCTTATTTTTCATGGAAGCTTCATGTAAGTAATCTTATTCTCTATCAAACTGGAAGATTTCCCTTACTACCTGCTTGACAAAGCTCACTTAACTCAAGGATGTATTTTTAACCATTGCTCCCTGTTGTGCTCTGTGCTGCAGAGGTCAGAGCTGTGGCATGTTGCTGTGGGAATTAGATTGCTGCCTCTGGAAGGATGGGGTGTAGGAGACCACAGGCATGTACACTTACAGGCCAGCGGGAGAAAGGGCAAACCCAACTGAGTTAGTTTCTTTACTTTGTGGTTTTCCTTTAAAGTAACCACAGATGCAGTTCAGACTTTACTGTTTACTACAACCCTTAACACCTCTTATTTTTGTTTTTTAAGCTGTCTGGAACTTTCCTTTTCCTGGGAAATGCATATTTTCTAATTGTTTTAGGATCATCGCACTGTTTGCTTGACCCTCGTGGTTGCCAATGCCTCACAGAGATTGCAGAGCTTCTGGTGAAGCACCAGCCTTGCGGCAGGCTGGCAGTTTGGAGATTTTTATTTTTTTAAAGCCCTAGTGGGATTTGAGGCTTGCTGAGAACACCAAACTGCTTTGTCATAATACCACGACCTGTGCCAGTTCTGTGTGGCTCCCGTGGGCCCTTCAGTCAAAAGGAGGTGAAGGGGAATTTTTTTCCTTTCCAGCAGCCTGGTGCTTTCATCCCAGCAGCTCCCACCCCACAGCTTGCTTTCTCTGGCCATGACTCTGCAAAGGCTTTGCAGACAGCCCGCTCAGCCTGGATGGAAAAATCCCAGAGCAGACTGTTGTATTAATATTAGTCATCAAGGCAATATAAAATGCTCTGTGATTTTCATTCATGGAATGAATTTGAGTCATTCCATGCCACTGTTACTAAGCAATATTTGGCATGCCAGCTGCGAGGTGAGGATGGGCAGGGCAGGTTTTGTTCTGGCTGGTAGGAATTGCAGAGACCAGAGGATGGAATGGTGCTGCAGGTTGAGATAAGATCTGGGGTTCTTTCTCCACCTTGGTAAAACAGGTTTCACACTTAGGCTGGATGCTTCAGAAGCAAATACTGTGTCTCTTCAGGACTGCAAGACTTTGAAGATCGGGAATTGAACTTCTTGAGCAGACCAAGCCCTTTTGAAGTCAGGGAAGTGGTGATGCTGAGAGGAGAGAGGGATGTTAAAAGCTTCAGTTGGCATTTTCAGGAGGGGATGGGGTGATGTGCCTGCCCTGTCTGTGCAGGCACCATGGCAACGTGTTCATGTCCACTCCTGCCACTCTCATTAAACTGAGCATCAGGCACTCTGAGACTGGTGGACAGGGAATGAAACCATCTCTTTGCACAAAAGGAAGGCAAGACCAAGTTATGTAGGAGGGAGAGGAGAGGAAAAGGTGCATGGAGGGCAATTCCCCCTTCTAAGGGCAAGTCAGTTTTTGAAATCAGGAATTTTTGCAGCAACTTAGGTGACTTGCTGAGTGAGGCTGGCAAAGGCCATCTGTTCCCATTGCTTGGGGCTAAAAAATTCCTTCATTTTCACAACATGGCCAAATCTCAGTCATGGACAGGGACTAGGCATTTAAGATGTTGAAGGTGAAGGTGTTCAACTGCCTTTGGGATGCTCTGGCTCCTCTGAAAGGTCCCAAACTGTGTGCCATAAGCTAAAAAGTGCTTATAGGGAAGCAGCAGCTGCTTGGTGGAAATAAAAGGTCAACCTGACCACTTGTTCACGGTCATGAAAATAATCCAGATGGTTTGTTTGATACTCAGTTACTGTTGCAAATGTGAGGCAATGTTTACCTCTACAAAACTTGGCTGTATGTGATTTAAAGTGTCTGGTTAAATATTCTATAGCTATATTTAGTTAAGATTTTAAGAGCACTTGATGTGACTCATCTAATAGTATATATATATGAATATTTTTTTAATAGTAGAAATCAGTTTTAAACATAGTTTTAATAATTTGAACTGTTTGGTTCAGGTAGTTCTAGGAGTTCATCTGAGAAGAAATAGCCATTAACCACTACATGAGTGTTTTACCTTAATGTTATGTGTATCTTACACTGCAGATTTAATTTGGTGGTGACTGTAAAGTGTCTTAGTATCTGCTGCTATTTTGTGTTGCATAGTCAAACTTGCTTTGTTCAAGAGCATTTTTAAAGGCGTATTTTTTTTGTTACAGAAAATGAAAACAGAAATGTTATTACAGCTGTCTGCCCGTAGCTCACTCGCTGCTTACAGAATCTACCGACTCGTAGCAGAGGCAAACAGAGCAAGTGAATGAGAGGCTTTTTTATTTGTGCATGCATTTGTGCTGTGGAGGGAAAACCCTGCACAGCATTGCAGCTGCTTTACTCAACCACAGCCCTGTCACCAGAGATTACACTTGAGAAGCCAGAAGTCAGTGTGCCGTGCATGTCATCAGAGCTAAGTACATAGATAGCTTTGTATTTCTATTTTTCACCCTTTTTCCCCTGGAAGTTGCAGAGATAACTGCAAACACTTGTTTAACTCACTAACGTTGTGCTACCTTAATGTTTATCTTAAGTCCAAACTGACTTGTAGGAGTCTACAGGCATTGATTAATTCAAACACTTTGTTCACAACTGTTCCCTGTAACTCCATGTACATGGTATAATCTTTGCAGGGTGGTGGGCTGTGGTTTTTGTTAAGGATTTTTTCTTCTGTTAGATGAGTTTCTGCTGCTGCAGTTTGTGTGTGAGGCGGTATCAGGACCATGTGTTCAGTTTTGTGCAATTGCTTGCACTTTTTTGAAAAAGAATTTGTTGTTGTGACCAAAGTTTCTTTTTAAGGAAAAATTGGTGAGTTCGAATGGACTTCTCATGTTTCAGTAGAAACTCCTGTCATTAAACATGTTCTTGAAATCTCCCTGTGTTGTGTTGTGTTGTTATGTTTTGTTTAAGGCAGGAATAGGAAAGGGGCTGTTGCTTGTTGGGAGTTTGGTGGATGTGAGTGCAACACCACAGCCACTCAGGAGACTTCCTTCCACTTCAGTCTTGCTTCCTCAAGTTCCCCATCTCTGAAGCAGTTTTACCTTGTGCCTTTCGGGGCATGGCAAGATGCTGAAGTGCTACAGATAAGGATCAGTGCAGTCTGAGGCTGCTTTTTTGTTCTACACGTTTTAGCAGCATTCTGAGGACTGTGTTCCTCCTGCACTATGGAGTGCAGGCACTCCTGGCACCTGGAGCAGCTACTGGACAGACTGATCCAGCACCCTGTGTATGGATCAGCTCTGCCACATACCACTTGATTTCTCTGCCTTCTCTGTCTTCATCTCTTCAGGAGTAGGCTAAGATTAATTCAGTGCTGCAAACAAGAGGCAGCTGCTGTCCAGCTTGTGCCTTCTAAATTACATCCTGCCAACGAAGTAAAGCTCAGTCTAATTCAAAATACCCAAGAAACTGCTGTCAGGCATTTTGAGTCAGCTGTTGAGCAGCAAAGCTGGTTGTGTGTAGCAAGTTTGAAGACCCCTCAAGGAGAGCTCCAACACTGGCTAAACAGGACAGACTGCTCTTAGCACAGACTGCAGGAGTGAGGATGCCATGAAACAAAAGTCAACAATTGCTTGGTGTACTCACATTTCTGATGAGGTCTCAAGTGGAAGATGAGCAAATGACCAAAAACCTGATATAAATTAAGTAAGAGCTAAAGACCTGATTTTGATGAACATGATTGCAGCTGGGGCTGTGGGTGGAAAGAGCAAGGCTCAGCTTAGCTCTTTCTGAATTTTGACATGGGGAAGCCCAAAAAAACTCCAGCAAAGATTTTCTCAGGCAAGTATTCCTGTATATTTTTTTAATAGATCCCATTAAAGGGTTATTTTGCCAATATTTGAAAGAGTTCTGCATGGGCCAGAGTACAACACAGCTTCTCCTCTCCTGTGGGTGGCTCTTACCACCCTCGTACAAGCTGCTGCTCTTATTAACAGGTCTATGCACAAGGATGAGGTTAAATGAACAGAGCTAATTCACATTTATAACCCTGGAAAAGGGAGGGGGTGTATTCCTTGTGTCTCGGTGTCAGTGATCTTTGGATGCCTTGATACTGATAACTGCAAAATTGTTAGCAATGTGTGGCATGTGCTGTCAGAGAGAGGGAACTTAACACCGAGATGATTGGAATTATGCCTGACAACGAGCTCTATTAAGAGTATGAAACAGGAATAGTTCTAATTGCTTTAAGACCACATAGTCTGTAACTAGGCTGCACAAAAACATCATTGAGGGTAGTTCATGTCCTGATCAGCAGGCAATTTACCAATTTTGAAGAGGCCAGAAACTCTTCTAGCTCTGGTTTCCAACAGGCCTTCACTCCCCCAAGCTCAGCCAGCAAAGCTCCAGGTTGGACAACTTCTCCAGTGACCATTTGCTCATAGCATGTTAAGTGAGCCAAATATAATTCAAAACAGCACTTCTAATTCATGGAAATAACTCTTCAGCTCGAGAAAGCAGCATGGAAGTGGTGGCCATTGCTTTTAAAGCTAAGAAGCAAAGGGACTTAGGAAATCCACATGCAGGTTTTGATGGCTTAGGAGCCATAAAGCTGGTTTCTAGTCTTTTCTCTCCCCTCCTGCTGATATAAAGCATTATGTTGACTCCCCTCCACACTGGGGGACCAGGAGCAGAGGGGAGCCCAGTTACCCCAGCTCCTGGGCTTGGGCTGCGGAAAGGAAAGGAAAGAGAGGGCAGGTCCTGAAGAGCTTCAACAGCTGCTTCAAAGCCTCAACCAGCAGGTTTAATCTCTGTTTTGGGAGAGATTACAATCTTAATTGCTAGCCTTCAAAGGCTGCCAGCCCTGGTTTGAGAACACACTCTTAGTTGTTGCCTGTCACTGCCCCCTCCATCCCTCCCAGTGATGGCGGGAATCCACTGAGCTGAATGTGAAACAAGGATTCAGGTTCCCTGGCCACAGTTTCAGCTCTGTACTGAGCAGATGGGGCACTGTTGGTTTGAAAGATGAGGAGGCATAAAGATTAGATGACCTACTGCACCATTTCAGCCAGGATGATTTATTTTAAGGCTTTTCTGTAAAGGATAAAACACACCTGCTTAAAGCTCTTCCTGACTCCTCTGAGCTGCTTACACTGGCTCTTTCTAGCTAATTTAATTCAGTGTACATGTTATTCTGGCCTAGCAATAGTTTAGCGCCAGATACCTGCCCAGGACTTTTACCAATTCCAGAAGCCAAATGAGCCAGTTTGAACATCTCTGACCTGTGCTGGGCATCACAGAACATTCTTGGGGATTCCTCTGCCAAAACCGAAAACTGTGGCAGAATTCCCTCTTACACACAGGTGGGAGAGAGACACACTCTAGCCTGTAGGACTGCAGAAGCCAAAATCTCCAGATTCACTAGCCCTGCTCACACTGAATCCTCAGCTTCAAGTTTAAAATGTTCATTTCTTGTCAGGGAACAAGTCTGTTAAAGGGACACAGAGGGGCCTGGGCTTCGGATGGCTGGTCCTCATCAGCTCTGATGCCAGCCCAGAATGATCAGTGCACTGCTGCTGAGCAAAAATAAACTCTTTGTCATCAGTTCCTTGAAGGATCACTTCTAAATCCTTTTCCTCCCCCATCTCTTCCTCCTCCACGAGTTTCCAGTCTGTCTGTGCCTTGATACAAACATATTTAGCTGAAGAGAAGCTCTTCTTTATGGACACTTTTCTCTTCCTCTGCCCTCAATTGATAAAGGCTCAAGCTCAGGTCAAGAACATTTGACATTTCCCCACTTCATTTCTGCCTGGCTGTCAGCAGAGTTGTCTCAGTGGCACCTTTTGGACAGTGTCTGAAATGATGTGGCTCTCTCTATCTCCTCACATAAGGACTTCTGCAGTATCCCAGTGGCATCAAGATGATTCTCCAGTAAACAAAAAACCCCAGTATTTAGACAATATCTCCTGTTTCCTTTATGTGATAATTTTTTTGGAAGTCACACCAGTTTTTCTTGCTGATGGTGCAGCAACGCTCTCAGAGCTCAGCAGTGAATGTGGTGATCCCTGCCCTTCCTCCCTTCCTGCCCCTTTTTGCCATCCAGCTTCCTCTGATATTTCTGTCACCAAATTCCCAGTTACCCGACTTCCACCCCTAACTGCTGTGCGTTACCTGCAGGTACAGATTAGCAATGCCCTTGTGCATAAACCTGTGGCAAAGGAGAAATAAGTCTGTTTATTTTGGGCTAATGAGGCAAAATGTTGCTGCAACAACCTACTGATGAGGATGGGTCTTGGTAGAAAGGCAGATGATACCCAGCACACTGTTGAGATCCTCAGGAACCATGATTTCCCATGTCTCAATGGGAAAACTCAATGAACAGGCTTCCATCCCATGGAACTGGATTATCTTTAAGGTTCCTTTTAACCCAAAACATTCCATGATTCAAGGTTTTGGTCTGAGCTCCCATAGTTAAGAGGCAGAACTCTTTAAACACTATTAGCATTCCTGAAGCTTGCTAAGTTTAAATAAAACAATAGTCATGCTCAGGATGCTCACAGACAGGGCGAGGTTCTTGCTGAAGAGCTTCTGTTTAATGAGCTGTTCAAATAAATGACTTTGTCCCACTGCATATACATAATATTTTTAAAATCACATATTTGCAGCACGTTGTTTGCTGCTGTTCAAGGAAACAGATGATTTGCTTTTAACATAATCACTATCAGAAATAAGTTATTCAGCATTTACTGCTTGGAAGTTAAAAGGGGAATTTAAATTTCTTTCTAGTTCCTTCCTCTTTTTTATAATAGATATACAAGCTGCAGGGCACACTTTTATGCTCCTGTAGCCAAGATTTTGTAGAATTGACTAATAATCTATTTTGCATATTTATAAACACTTTATTATTTATTAATGGTGCATTTCAGGAGTAAATTTATAATCCTGCCATGCGATCTCAGCCTTTCGGAGAAAAATGGTTGGTTGTGTCAAAGAGCTGGAAATTAGAGCTGGCATAACAAAGAAATGAGTGAGAATATCTCGTTAGTGTGAGAGCAAATGGGCAAGAGCCTCTGTGAGAATGAATGCACACATGGAAGGTGCACGCACAAAGATGTCAAATACAGAGCACAGCACTCAAGATGTATCAATTCCTGCTCTGTTTGCTCTAAACCCACAAGAACATAGCACAGCCCTTCAGTCGTGTAAAACCACCAGCCCAACAAGCCCCACGCTCGCTCACCCAAGTTGCCACAACAGCCCTCAGCCATTCCATCTCCAGGTATTTTAAGCTTCAGCATTTTGAAGAGAGTCCTGATGTCCTCCTTGGTGGAGTCGAGCCTAAAGACCAGATACAGGTGTGTCTCATCACTACTCCTGGAAGTCACAGACCACTCACCCTCTTCCAATATCAAAGCTGGATGTTTCAGGCATCCCCTGTCCACCCCAGAGCATCACCAAGCCACTTAGGTGCCACGAGCAAATGAGCACATGTACACATATGGATTCTGATACCACCATTTTTCACATAAACATATAAACATCTGTGTACTCAGAAAAAAATCTGAGCTCCTTTTTCTGCCTTATCTGTCACAGTGAAGCCCCTGAAAATCCATCCTAACCAAGAGTGAAGAGCTCTACTGGTCTCAACAGGTTTTTGAATAATGAACCATCTCCCAGCAGCCTTGTCCCACTTGCAGTGATTGCTCCACTTGTGCCCTATATCATTTTCTGGTCTTGACCCTCCCTCCCTTGCATCTAAAGCTAAAGCTGCTCCTTGCAGCCCAGTTGCACCTGCCAGACCCAGGTGGAGAAGGAAGCTCAGTGAAGAAAGCACAAGGCTACAGATCCAAAACACAGTTGGCAGCTTGTGTAAAGGCATAGCTACAGGCTGAATGTTTCCTTATTATCCAGATACACCAAGTCACAGCCCTTTAAGTGCAAAGATGCTGAAGCTGCCCCCATGCTTGCACCATGGCACCATGGCTCTGCTTTCCTTGGGGGGCAACATGCCATTTTTGGAACTTGTGTGTCTCGAACTTCACAATACAAACCCTCCAACAGTTTCTTTTCCTACCCCTAGAAGATGCCTTCTCCTGGCTCCTTCCAGGCATAATATGAATGACATTTGCTTCAGGAGTTATTCCCATTTAACTGTGTGACTGGGCTTGGCATCACTGCCCACATCATTGCCGACTGGCTCTACATGAGATGGGCTTGCAGCTTGTGCCAACCTGGGCAGCTTGAGCCACAGGAAAGACCTCTCAGAGCTCCATCCCTTACCCAGGCCTTCACAAGTCAGACAGCGCATCACCACTCTGCACAGAGGGCTGCAGAACCTCAATCTCCCACAAACCTCAGGTCAAAAGCCTGGGAACTGCGTCTATCTCTTCAATCCAAAGCTGGCAAGCAGGGAGTGTGTAACAAGGTCTCTCTTGGTAAGGGAGAGGTGATTAATGAGTCTGGCTTGTAAAAGCTTGGAAAGAGAACTGAGGGGACCTGCCAGGCTCTTCAGCAGCAGAGCAGGCAGCCGGGCACGAGGTGGGGCTGCTCCCGTCACGGGGAGCTGCTGTGCAATTTGCCCTGCACTGGAGGCATCAAGGTGCTACCGCTGCTCTGGGGCAAAAGCCTCTGAAAGGTGGTGTTTTCTCTGCTCATTTCATTTTATTTTTCTGAAAAGAACTCACAGCATTTGGAGGTTTCTTTGATAGGATTTTCAGAGGAAGAGGAGCAAACCAGCTGTGCCTTGCCTTCTGATGGGGAGCAGGTGGGGAAGAACAGAAGTGGAGGAGAGAAGGTGAATGGAGCTGCAGTTTGGCAGCATACCTGAGTGTAGCAGCATGTCATTAATGCCATATAATTGTTCCCTGCTCCTCGAGTAATGTGAAAAGCATTAGTAATAATCACGGCTTCATTATGTTCCTGTTTTGATGTGCTGTCTAAAAAGCTGAAATCTGAGGAAGGACATGAGGAACCTGGAATTTTAGGCTTCCTTCGGCATTTTGTTTTTGTGCAGAACCTGAGAATACTTCAATGAAGCCCATTAAGACCTAATACAAATGTGTGCAAACAGAAGAAACCTGCATGCAGATCATAAATAAATTTTTAGCAGGTGGAGAGTGAGTCAGTGGTTTCAGTGCTGTGCTGAGCCTTTGTACAGCACGTCTTCGACCCTCCTAAGAAAGCATGAACTTCTAGGTCAGAGACCAGGAGCCCTTGATAGGAGCTACCTGTATTTAGCACAGAGGAAGACAGATCCTGTTGGCTTAGAAGCTGTGTTGGGATGTAGGTAGGAGGTACAGGGTACGCAGGATGGCTTCAAGCACCGGGGCAGGAATCTATTCCTGCTGCCATGGCTGTTGTGGAGGTCAGCTCTGACATGGCTAATACATTAAATCGGCTGGCTTGATGACTCCATCTGTGTGCCCATTACACTGCACTGGCTGGCCCTTGTCACTGGGGTGTTTGGAAATGCGGTATGGCACCTCCGAGCACCCAGGGGGTGTCACAGCTTGGTGTCATTCAGCCTGCATTAGCCTTTGGTGCAGCACCTGCTGACCACAAGTGAGGGAAGCAGGAAGGGTTCGTGTGAAAAATACAGCTGGCTCAGCTGTGGCACTCCTGAGACAACACAAAGGGGAGTTTTGTGTGCTGTCAGTTCCCAGCCAATAAGCTCTTATTTTGTTCTCAGTAAATGGTCATGTTGGTTTTGTTTCCTGACTTTTCCCACCCAGCAGTAAAAAGCCAGAAGGATGGATCCTGCTCCTGCTACCACCAACACAGATGTGGAGCTCCCCCACTGCTTGCAACAGCGTCGGTGCCTCATGTGTACCAGACATACTAATTTTGTTTTCACTACAGTGCACAGAGAGGGGACATGCTAAAGAGAGGTTTCAGTGAATTGGTGGTTGCATGAAAGATATTCAGGTGAGATGCTAGAGTTTGTCATAATTCAACCCCTTGTCCTGCCTGAGGCAGGCTGCAATGTTCATGTTGTCAGAGGGTGTTTGCCATCCCTGCTGCAATGAGTTTTCCTGGCACTCGCTGAGGAGCAGGGATTCGCTGAGAAGGAAGAACTCAGTGCAGCAGCAGCCTGAAGCGATCGGAGGTGAGAAAATCCTCTTGCACATAAGGCAAGAGGCCAAGCTGAGATTTCACGGTTTGCTGAGACATGGTCTTTGCAATGGCCTACACTTGTGCATGATAAATGGGACCCAAACATAAACAAGACATGATGGTAGAGCTGGGGAAGAGCAGGAGAGTGGTATGTGGCTCCTGGGAAGGCTCTGAGTGGTTGTGCTTGTTGGAGCTAGACCCTTGGTGCTGGGATCAGTTCTGCACTAAGAATACTGGTCCTAAACTAGCCCGGGGTGCCTGACCTGTTTCCCATCAGCTGATAACAAGATGAAAGCAGTGACAACTAAGGCTCTCCCTGGGCAGCCTCAGAAAGCTGTTGGAGGCAAAAGAAGCATCGATGATGATTTGTCCAATGCACCTCAGTCTTGAAATAAGTATTTCAGTAGAGAATTTAATTCCCCCAGCTCTTCTGTATCCTTGATTCCAGGTTATCCAGGATTTGGAGACATTCCCTGGGTGGACATCGTTGTCCTTTCAGATGTTACTGTGTCACTCAAAGGCCACCACACACATATAGACAACCTGGGTTGCTGCTATGAGCTATTACATGGTTTCCTCAGGGTACGTGAACACCAGAAATGATGTCTTTTCCCATGCATTACCTTCAGAGCATACAAGAATGCTCCTTCTCTTTTCCTCCTTTTTTCACCCCATTCCTCTGCCTTCAGGTTATTTTGCCTTCTCTTTCATCTTCAGCTTGTAGAAGGAGTTACTGATAGCAGTCTAAGACCATTTTAAATATCCTCCCAAACCTAGAGAACGCAACAGACATGTGAGGGCTTTTCCTTTTTCCCTGTGCACAAAATCCCGTCAGTATTCTCATATTTTCTCAAGGCTAAAGGTATCCAAGGTGTTGAGATGATGATGGATGGAGTGAAGACGAGGTCTGAAAGGATCAGTGAAACTGGCACTTCTGCAAAAGACAGATGGAGCCTACGTTGAATTCCCTTATTCACAAAACATACCTGACAGGGCTTTTTTTCCCCTCACCCATGTGAAGAAAGAAAAAACCCGGAGTGAGAAACCTGCCTTCAGTGAAAACAACAGCAGGAATGCTGCCAATGGCAGCCAAGGCAGGACATTTTTGGGGGCACAAAGATGATCCAAGGGCTGAAGCAACTCTCCTATGAAGACAGGTTGAAGGAGCTGGAGTTGTTCAGTGTGGAGAAGAGAAGGCTCTGTGGAGACTTTCAGTGCCTAAAGGAAGCTTATAAAACAGAGGGAAAGTGATGTTTTACACAGGCAGATAGTGATAGAACAAAGAGTAGAGATTTAATTAGATGTAAGTTAAAAATTCTTCCCTGTGAGTGTGGTGAGTCACTGGCACAGGTTGCCCAGAGAAGTTGGGGCTGCCACATACCTGTAAGTGTTCAAGGTCAGATTAGATGGGGCTCAGAGCAACTTGGAGTATTGGAAGGTGTCTCTGCCCATTGCAGGGGAAATGTGCATGATTCCGTTATTGTTGCTGGAGCTGCCCACATCTCTGCCAGGGGTGCCATGAGGTGGGTGTATTTTGTCAGTCTCATTCAATATATTAGAAAGACAACAGGAATTATAACAGTTGTTTTGTTGTCCATTCTTCTCCTGTAAGGTATAAATACAGCCAGTCCAGAGTGAGGAGGTGCTTTTACACAGAGACCTGAGTTGGCTCGGGCAGGGCATCACTGCAGCCATGTGTGCAGGACACGGATGGTCTGGGCACCATCTGCTTGGGCATGGCCATAGCTTCCCTCCTTGGACACCCAGGAAAAGCAGGGCACTCATGTGTGTATTCCAGATTCAACCTGAGGCTCGGAAACATCAACATTGGCAAAAGGGGCTTATTTGGAACTGTGAATGTAGGTCATGCTGAAGATCAGCGACCTACCTTTTCCAGATTTGAACTCAGAGCCCCACAGCTGTCCTGCTACTGTCCCTACAAGCAGGGTCCAATCTCCAAGGTCCAGAACAGGAGGAAGATGACCTCTTTTAGGAAAAACTGAGGTGCACTGGGCTGACTTGAAAATACAGCTTGTAAGCCAGTATTGTGTTTGTTCTGAAAGTGCTGTGAGCACCCTGGAATAGCCATGGGGTGAGGACTCAGGAGTGTTGGTGGAACATACCCGTCTCATACTTTCAGCAACATTCAAGGCTCACTACTGTGGGAAAAGCAGACCAAGCAGGTCATCTTTATCACAACAAAGTGAACCAGGATTTCTCTCGAGGAAGCATGACATGATGAGTCCTGCTCCTCTCTCTGAATCACAGCTCTGTGTTTCCTTCCTGCCTATTGCCTCTAGGCCCATGTTCTGCACTGCTGCTTCTCCTGCCACTTCTGAGGCTTTCAAGCACCCAAAAGTCAAAACACTGCCTTGAAAGGTTTTGAAAAGATCTCAAATGGGGCTTGTTTGTTTATTCATTAGTACTTGGTTGTGGTTTATGTAATGTTGTCTCCTAATTAATTTGAGCATCTCAGTGGACAGCAATATACACTCTTCTCTGCACATCTTGACACCTGCAAGGTCTTTAGTTTGGGGTTTGAAAGTGACAAATGAGCATAGACTCAGATTCAGGAGTTGGAGCTGAAAAAAGCCCCTCTCTTTGAAGGTATATGAGGCTCAGAGGAAGATTACAATCTTTGCAGAGGTGTGCTCAGGTCGTAAGGGCATCACATGAGAGCCAGACCTACCATGCCTGGTCCAAATGGATCCTCTTGAGTGTGCGTTTGATGCTGGAGAGCCAGAGCTCACTGGATTTCAGGCTGTGTGGAGGTCAGGAGCCAGGGCATAAACAGTTTCCTGGCAGATTTAGGCAATTAGCAGCCCTTTTTGAGTCCCCAGCAGCGTATGTGCTGCTGCCTCTGTGCAACCTGTGTAGTCTCATCCAGCTTTTCAGCATCTGCAATTGCCAAAGCCTTAGCAGGGGATCAAGTGTTAGATCCCCTGTTCACCTGCCTTGACATTAACTGAAGAATTATTAGTATAATAAACATTTACCTTGTTTTTTTAAGCCTTGGTGTAAAGCATTTTGTAGAATTTGACTGCAAGTCCAAACCCTGTGGCTTTTGTCAAAATACTGAATACTGAATTCTCCACTTGCCTCCCTTCTGACATCATTGATGATAATAATCATCCCCCACAGCTGCTAATCCTCTTTGCAAAACGCTCTGCCGAGAGCTGGGATGAGTCTCTTTTGCCCAGCATATTCTGCAGTCATTTGCATCAATTCGATATGACCATGGAAACGACCTGATGAGACTTCAAACTGATGGAAATGGCCATGGAAGATGGAGGCCAACAAAGACAAGTGCACACTAGGCAGGGATGGCTTGACCAGTTAGTGAATTTAGTGACTTTGAAATGGCTGCTGTCCTTAAACATGGGTATGGCACAGCCAGGTCTTGCTCTTCACGTGAGGAAAGTCATGGCAGAAGGCTCTTACAGAGCAAGGAGCATTCCTGAACCCTTTATCAAAGATTCAGACATCCTAACTTGCTTTAATTTTTAACCTGTGAAAAATCTAGTCCAGTTGCTGTGTTAGAAACACACCCAAGCAAACAGAACCTGCAGGTGATTAGCCTGACCCCCTGCCTGAGAAACCGATTTATTTTTTAGATCTATCTTCTCTTGATGTGCGGGTGTTAAGTCTCAGCTCATTTCATGTTCCTCTTTAAAATCACCTCTGAAGTGATGGGTCCTTTCAGACTAACACTAACGTGATGATTGCAGCATCTCTGGGACAGCCTTTGCCATGGGCTCACATTCATCAAACACCAGTTGTGGTGCAAATTCAGCCTCACAAGAGAATGACAAGACCTCAAATACTCTCTTGTATAACAGTAACACGGAGCTTTTTTTTAATGCTCTCCAGCAATCTGTCTCCGAGAGCTTTAACAAGGTGGGCTACTGTTTCTCTCCTCCTTTGGAAAATCAAGAGCTGCAGAACAGATACTAAATTATGTCCTCAAGTTCACACATTTTAAGGGCTGCCTAGTACCACCAGAAAAAATAATTCCAATTAAATCTACTTCTGATGAAATTTTCAGTTCTACGTGCTTGAAGTTTTCCATGGGAACCACATGATTTTTGCAGATGTTCTTGACAGAGAAAAAAGTCACATCAAGATGACCCAACCTGCGAATTCCAGGCATGGTAATCCAATCTGTGAGGTGTCTCATGGACCCCACAGCCCCACAGAGAAGCACAGGAGCACCAGGGTATGTTAGATGCAAACTGTGATGTCAGTGGGGCATTTTGTCAACACAGGTGGATGTTGGACTGGCTGGAAGGTTTTTGGTTATTCCTAATCCCCCTCGTATGTGCATTTGTATCACTTCCTCTGCTGTGAAATTTGTGGCTTTTTTCTTCATTCCCCAAACAATCAAATGCTGAGACACCGCAGTGGGAACGCTCTTCTGCCTGGTGGGTGGGGTGGGATTAAAGTGGCAAATAGATGGAGCATGAGGATTTTCCTGCTCACAGGTGCCCTGCCTTCTGCAACAAGTCTGTGCTCTAAAAAAGAGAAAATTTGTGCCCCGTCTCAAAATTCTGAACTTCCCACTTGCTCAGTTTTGTGGCAACTATTGAGGTGTCCAAAGGGAAATAGCTTTTCCCTGTGTTCTGGAGAAGATTCCTAGTCTGGGTCCTCCAGCCTCTCCCCATTTCTCCCTCCTGGTTTATCACAGCCCTGAGACAAGGTCTGCAATAATTTTTTTGTTATTGAAATGCCTCATAGTCCTTTTACCAGCACGTTGTAAAACCTTATCATAAATAATTAAAACTACAGCTGTCAAAATAAACGACTGAAGTCCATTTTGGCAATGCTATGAAATATTATCCTACCAGGCTGTAGGGGGGAGTTCTATTTTTTGTGTGCTAACAGCCTGAGCCTGGCAGTGCCCTGTAATCAGCATTGAGTTCCCCAGTCATTAGTTCAAATTAGAGCAGCTCTGATGACAAGCTGATGGCAACTCCAATGGCTGAGGAAGGTGCAGACTGACCCTTCTCACAAGCAGAGCAGAATGGTTTATTTTGTCCCGATTTCTGAACAGAGGACAGGCACAAAGCAGTTGCGTAACGCTGTGTAATGGATGGGTTGGCAGCCAGGGGGTCTAGGGCCAGCAACAAGCACGTGGCTTTGGTCAGAGAAACTTCATTAGGAGCCAGAAAACTCCTGGGATCTGGAGAGGGTGCAACCTCCATGTGTTCAGCAGATCACAGTTTTTCAGCACCCTTTCTTTGGGCTTCCTTTCAGATCCACCTTTTCTTCATCTCCTCCCTCCAAAACAGAGCTAGGGAGACATTTTTCCTGCAAGTAAATACACGCTGAGTTGGACAAATCTAGTGGTCTAATCTGTGCAGGCAGGGTTTGCAATGTGACCATCCAGCTTAAAGACAGCACGGCTGGATGGAACATCAGTTTCCATTTGAGTCTTGCTTAAAACTGGGGTGGATGTGTGTGTGTGGTGTGTGTCTCTGGCTCTTAAGTTCTCTGATCCCAGAAGTACAGCAGAAAGAATGAGCTCTTAAGACCTCCTAAACCTTTGGTTTCCCTCCCATCCATCAGGCTCACCCCGAGGAGGTTTTCCTACCTGGTCTCCAGCAGGGAAGGTCCTGACCCAGGAGCTGCAGACACAGAGGAGATAAAAGTAAGACTATGGGAGAGAGTGGGATATAAGCTCCAGGTAAAAGCTAAGCTTTTCTGGGATGGGGAAGAGGGATGCTGTGAACTTGCACAGCTTTTTTTCACTGGTGACGTGGTACGTGGCAGTTTTTGAAGTCACAGCTCTTGAACCTGCGATTATTTGGGATGGTCCACTTTAACTAATACAACAAAAGCCATGAGATGCTAACCCTCGTGGTTACAGGGGAAAAGCTTGAAAAGAGACCCTGAGAACACAACAAAATTAAAAATGAATGGCATACAGATAGATTCCCACAGGTATTACTCAAAAAGAAAGTGATTTGGGATGAAGATTGAACTCTGGAGTTATCAGCTCCTTTTACTTCCTTTCCAGGAGAAAGAAGCATCCCAAAATGGCAGGAGCCATTAATGAGGAGTTTGCTGTGTCCTTCCACCCCTACCCTGGGATGTGATGACCCAGCTGGCATGGAAGTGACTGTTCCCAAATCTTCTGACTGCCCAGGTCTGGTAGAGTCTGAGCTGCCTCTGCCACACCTCTTTGTCCAGAAGCCATCACATGGAAAGGATCTTTCAGTATTATAAAAGGATCAGACCAGAGCTCCAGGAGTCAGGATGAATGGTGTGTAGAAACAGAGCCCCTGCTGCCACTGCACACCAAGCTGTATTTTGAAGTGCTTGGATTTAGCTATGGAGATGACAGCAACCCCCTCCATGCCTCTGTTTTCCTTCCCTATGGAGTGAGGATAATGGCATTGGTTCATTGTCACAAATCGCATTGAGCCCTTCGTGCAGGGTGGGAGGGGATGTTTCTCAAAGAACCTCAGGCATTTGGAAGCGTAAGTTCCAGTGAAAATCAGTTTGCAATTAGTCTTAGATGATTTTTGAAATGATTATTTTCCCTCTGGAGGGTGAGGTCTCATTTCTTGCATAGAGCTATTGCTTTCACTCCAGAGCAGGAGCTTTTGCTTGCAGAGTTTTTTTCCTGTTCCCACCCAGTTGCTAAACAAGCCCTTCTCCAGGTCCTGGAGACCTGAGGCTGGACCCACATGTCATCACTCCTGTGCCCTCATGGAAGTGACCTCTGGGCACTGCTGGTGCTGCTGCTTTTTTAGTCAGGAACATCCCAAATCACTGTTGCTCTTGGATTTCTCTCCCTTCACGTATCTGGCCAAGCCCTTCAGGTGGCTTTTAAATGCCACCTCCCCTGGGACTTGTTAAAGTGCTTCATCAGTGCCCATCTTCCTCTGCAGGGATGACCTTTAACTCATCTCTGCTGTTGCTACCTGACTTGGATCACCTCGGAAGAAAGGTTGCCATGGCAATTTCATATTCAGCTGAGCCAAAAAAACACAGCTTCTGTATCTTATTAAATGCTGCCTTTTGAGGACCCTACGCATGGAGAGCCAAGGCCAGGGGTTGCCTGAGTTTGCAGTGGCTGGCAGTTTGGTCACTGGGAGTTTTCCCACCAGCCACCATGGCTGTTCCTCACCCCTTTGCCAAGCCCAATGGTTTGTTTTGATATTTTTTCCATGTTACGGTATAAGCTGAGGGTTTGAAGCCATTAGTATTACTATGAAAACACTCCCCTGCAAAATGTCAATCTGCCTTTTCAAGGAGATTTTTCACTGCTTTAATCTAAACCACACTGTCAAATGTCAGGAGCGGATGTTTAATGAGGATCTGTTGGAAGCCCTAATTGGATGGGTATTCAATGGCCTTTTTTTTGGTTGTTGTTTTATCCTTGGGACTCTGTTTTCACAGAGATTCTCGTTAAATTTTAGAAGCTAATCTCCGTTTAAACTACAAGCTTAGGGAACAGTGGTCCTTGGGGCTGCTGGAAGCCGTGGCTGCTGTGAGCTTTCATTGAATTCATCTGGAAGGTAGAGACAAAACCCACCAAGGATGTTTCTGTGGGAACAAGGACCATTTTGGGGGCATAGGCAGTTTTTTTCTTACAAAAAGCATGGGGAAATGCACCAAGGTCATGGAAGAGGTGGAAAAGGAGTGCTGAGGTGGTTGGCCCATGGTTCTCTTCTCTGCTGAGAATGCGAACACACAAAGGCATGAGGAAGGGGACCAGCTCACAGACATGTCCACTGCATTTACCTCCAGATGGACTGGGCCCACAATGGGCAGAAGAATCCTGATCCCTTCCAAGGCCATGAATGACCCCAAACTATCATAATCCCCTAGAACCAGCCAGAGAGGATGCCTGCACACCCTGCAGCTGCCTCTCTGGGCCTCATTAACTCCTTTCCATCCTGTGCCAGTATTTCCTGCTGTCACCTCTGTCAGTGGCAACAGGTGCTGCACAAAATGATTTTAGTGCTCCTGTCACCAAGCACAAAATGCATCATGCTGTGTTATCTTGGAAATTACGGCTGAGACCTCTGTGAGCCATGCAAAGATCATCCCAGTCCAAATCCAACATCCTCCTCATCCCACCTCCTGGCATGGGATCCTGCTCCCCATCCTCTGGCATACACCATGTTCCTGGCAGCCAGATGTACCTGATGGGGAAACAGCCGCTTGGCAGATCCCTGAGGCAGCATGGAAACACCCCCTGCTGCTTATTGTCTGTGCACCACGTGCTTCCGAACAGGAAAACCTTTCCCAAAGGGTTTATTTCTCCATGTGAACTCAGTGTCCTGAAAGCCTTTACACAAACAATCATTCTTTCATTTTCTTCCCTGCCCTCCCCCAAACAATTTATAGCAGATGATTGTTAAAACATCCCGGTTTCCTATAGTTGTGCTTTTATTGCATTTTTAATTAAAACCTTGGGAAGACCATAAAAGACATCACAGATGCAAGTGTTTCCATAGCCTGTTTCACATTAAACACCCCTAAATATGCACACACCCCTCCAGCACCCCTTGTGCTCCCTTTGCACTGCAGCACACTCAGGGGTCCATGTTTTTAACAGATTTTTTGGCTTGGAACTGGCTCCTATTCCAATACACATGTAACACCTCTCCATCCCTAATTGTCTTTCATTTAACACATGCAATTACCAAAATGACTTCTTCCAAAAATAAACCACAGAATGTTCAGAGCTGCCTGGCTTCTCAGATGGTTTTCAGCCCAGAAATTTGTGCCCTCCTGGTCTCTCCTGGGAAGCTGAGGAGGAGACTGGCATGCTTGCAAATCTGCCCCTTCCATAAAATCCTGAGAAAAGATGCCCTGAAGCCCATACTTGAGGCAGGTGAGACACACAGGTTACAAATCATAATGCCCGCCCAGTCATTTCTAGGCATTTGTTATGGTGTCTTAAGTCAGCAACCTCAACAACTCCCCTGGTCTCCAGCCAGGAATAAAAGTGCTGAAAGAAATCAGGCTGCGGTAATTTCCCCAAACCCCAGAGCTAACTTGCATGGTAATTAATTAATTTAGTGGAGAGAGGTTTTTTTCTGCTATGAGCTCTCCCAGGGGCTGCCACAATAGCCCATCTCCTTGGCGGTCATCCCATGGCTTTAATCATGTGTCCTGCACAATCCTGAAGGAAAATTCAGCAGAAATTTTTCCAGCACAGTGCCTGAAATTCAGCCTCTGAGGCCCATCTTTTGAAGCAGAAATGTGACCTGCTGAAGAGGTGGGTGAAACTGTGGTACTCCTGGGCTCAGTGGAGGCTGCCTCTTGAATTCAGTGAGGTCAGGATGAGTCCTACCACACGCTGACTTCTTGATGCAAGAAACAGCACAGCATGTGAAGACCTGGAGTCTTTGGGGGGCTAATTATTTGTTTTAAAGAAAAGAAAACATCCAACTTCAGGGCTTGTGGTTAACGTGGAGCTTGTAGAAGCAAAGGTCATTTTCCCTAGAGTTGTTTTAGTTATGGAAGAACTTCAAGAATACTTCCTTGAATTTGTCATTGAAGGTTTCCTGAATTATGCCTGCAAACCTCTTTAAATCTGATCACAGATGGAGCATAAATGCCATGTTATTGGAGTTGAAGGACACAGCTTACTTTCTGGGGAGTAATACATTGCAGGAAGCTGATACAGAATCACTAGGATGATTTTTGTTTTGTTTTCTTTTAACCATGTTTCCTTCAAAGCTTCCGTCCACAACACAATACTCACCCACCCCAGTTAACTAATTCATTATTTTACAGCAAGTAAAATCAAACTGGAGACAAATGACTGTTGTTTAGTGCCATTAGTTTCAATGGCTTTACACAATATTTGAGTCATTGGCTCGCCTCTTCCTTTGGAGGAATCCCAAATCTGGATGAATCTATGTGCATTATAAACCATCCATGGGGCCAGGCCAGGCCTGCCTAACAGATGGAGGTCCATATGCTTTGGCTCTGCACCCATATGGAACACTAATACGCAGTCCAGGAATAGAGCATGCCTCTTCTCCTCTTCTGTAGCAATCTCCAATCCAAAGTAATTTCTAGACACAAGCCGAGTCAAGCAAGTTCATCTGGAAGCTGTGCAGCAAGACACTGTAAGACAGACAGTCCAAGCATAATATTTTCCTTGCTCTGTGGTTCCTGCTGAAGCCTAAATTGCAACGTTTTCTAGAAAGTGGCGTGTCAGGCTTTCCAGAGCACTAGTTAAAAAACCCATTACACTGCTCTAATGTGCTTTAACCTTTGCTGCCTGGGTCGTGTGAGAACACCGAGTGCTTCATCGACCCTCACTGGAGGAGTTTCTCCAGGCAACCAAACCAGCAAATAGCTGAAAGTATTTCACAATGCCTGGGAGGTTTTGTTTGCTGGAGGCACAAGATTAGTATCAGATGGCCTGCCACCATCTCAGCACAGGGGGACTTAACTTCTATTGATGGCAGCATTCCTCCAGCAGTGCTGCGAGTTTGTTCTGGCCAAGCACTTCGAGGCGGCACAACATTCCTGGCTGCTTTTTGGCATTCTAAAACAGCATTTGTCCTGATGCCTAATCTGTGCTGAAACACTGTGGTTTTCTCAGGGATACAACAGATATAGCTCAGTTCTGTTTTGAGCATGTGAGCAGTAAATTCAGTGCCTGCACCTTGCAGTCTTCAAGCTGTTTGGTATCTCCTTTAGGATGTCATCTCCCTGACCATTCCTGAGGTATGTCCTCCTCCTGTCTGTGCCTTCTTTAGGGTGTTGGAGATGGTTGAGGATTCCTACACTAACCAAGCAGGAGATACTTCCATCTTTGCTGCTACTTCATGTTTATTCTCGGCTCATGCACAAGGTCGTGAGTGCACCACAGTGGGAAGTTCCATGAGTGCTGATCCTGATTCTTGTAGAGGCACTTGTGGATTTACTTGGAGATGACGTCAAGCAGCCAAATGCATCTGCCTTCACCTGGACTACAAATAGAATTGGCATGTGACAGGTTAGGTTTGATGAACAGGAGTTCATCAAACAGGAGATATTCCCAGCTGGAAAAGGAGCTTATAGCTGAATGCCTTGTTGCTCATACTGGGAAAGAAGTCCATCCTCCTGGGAGGATGATGATTTTTTTAGGTTCATTCAGGCCTCTGTCTAGGGTCTTTCTCAGCAATTTCTTTGCATACATGGGTGATGTGCAGACATCTGGGGGACAGAAATTCCCTGCTGGTGGTGGCCTCTCCAACTTGGGAGCTTCAGCAGGGAGTGCTGTGGTAGCCACAGTGAGGCAATGGCCCAGCGTGGAGCTTGGACATGAGCCATCCCATGACAGTACTGGAGCTGCAGAGGAGATTTGACAGCTCGTAGGTGCTCAGTTGTTCTCATAGAAAAAAATAAGATTAAGTAGAGGGAAAGAAAAGGAAAGCTAGAAAGCGTTTGATGTGGTCAAAAAGGGACCCCAAAATGAAATTCTGTTGCCTAGTGCCAAGGGTAATATTTGGAGATGAAAATAGGTGCTAATAGACCATTCAGAAATGTGAGAAACGTAAAAACGAAAGCAACTAAAACACCAAAGGAGCTGAACGATGTATGGTTTAACAAAGCATTGTATTGGAGACCATGGTTATGTGCCTGGTCTTACCTCCTGACATTGAGGGGCCCTCTGGAGAAAACCACTTCCCTGCTGTCCCCTGTGGGTCTCTCAAAGGTTTAAGCTTTAATTCCCACAGTTTCAAGCATCTCTAGCATGAAATTGGATTGTTAAAATTTTTTAAAGGAGTGGTGGGCAAAAACCCAATATCTATATCATGGTTTGTAGATGGTGCAACCTTTTTGAGACTATTTTGCACAAAATTAAACATGAATTTGTATTGGATCAACTGAAACAATTTATATCATTTAAGTGAGACTGACTGAAGTGCTCATTGTTATTCCCAGGCAGTATCCAAAATGCAGTGTAAAAATGCAAACAATTTTCATTACACCTTGAATACAAATATTGTGGCTTTCTGTTTTACAAGACTGGTGTACCAAAAAAATGAAGATTCAGTTGTTTCATAGCACTAAAAAGATCCCTCAGGCAGCCTGAAAAAAAAATTCAAATTTAATTCGAATCACAGTGACTATTTGCACTTTGTTCACTAATTATCTGGGCTGTGACTGAAGAAGAGGGTTTGCTATTAACATTACACCAAGCCCAGGCTGTTGGAGTGTTTTGGGACAGGTGACCATCCTTCTCCCACCTCTCTCATTCAGTGGCTGGGAGGGAAGTGGTGCCTCTGCCAGCCCTGCCTGGGAGGGGTTGGGGAGTGTGGGAGGCACTCAGACTCCTGCAATGCAGTTTAGAGGAGCTGCTGCAACTCAAATCACCCAAGTCAGCTTTAAATAAGGCAGTGTAAGTAATAATTATAAAGGATCTTGGCAGCACAGAGCCTGTGGACTCTGCAGGTGGACCAGAGGAGCTGTGCTTTGTGCCAGTGCAATATATGAGCAAGATCTCCCCTAGCAGAGCAACAGCCACATCACTATATATATATCTACATATATAGACACACATTTGTAGGAAGAACAGAAGTGCTGTTCTATTGCATTCCTTCTCTGCAGCTCATGCACAGAGCAATGAGTGTAGTGAGATCCAAATTAAACTCCTTGTCTGGAATGAATCCTTGTTATGACAAGGTCTGTAAGGACAGGGTTGCTTCCTGAGTTTCGCTTACCAGGCACCAGAATCACTGGAGTAATCCAGAGGAGAGAGGGACAGGCATGAGCACGTGCTTGTCATGGCGCTCGGCAATTTCGGAGAGCACGGCAAGGTTTCGTGGCTGGGCTGGCTCTTAAGTCTGGAGACGCAAAACTGTGGCAGGTCCGAAGGCTGGGATGTAACCAAGCAAACCATGGTTAAAATGAAAATCAATTCAGACAGCTGGGCTTTAGGCCGTGGTGAAAGAAGCAGGCAAGACACAACCTTTATCCCCAAGTTGCTGTACCAGGAAAACGCACCAGAGGTACATGAAAAGGACACTGTGGCCAGAAGCACCTGTTAAAGCATTGCCCCCTATAGCCACACTGGGAAACAGCCCCTAGCTCTGGGCTTAGCCGGGTAGAGACCGAAGTATACCACTATTTTACAAGTTTAGGTCACTTATTACCATCCAGAGGCCTTTTGGTACAAACGTGCCGAACCCGTGGAAGGCAGCTCCCCATCCCAGAGCCACCAGCATCACTAATTTGGACTGGCCCTGCTACTGGAGGGAGCAGTGGGATAGAGGAGCAAAGGACAAAGGGGCTGCTGCTGTCATTTAGGGCAGTTAACTACATTCATGGTGCACCACTAGCACCTGCCTCCCTGCCTGAGTTGCATCAATACTCTCTTTTGTTTCACTCTTGATGAGAGAATAGCCTTAATTGGGCATAAAGAAATCCGTCAAGCAGCAGCCTGGTGCA
Source organism: Pithys albifrons albifrons (assembly GCF_047495875.1). NCBI lineage: Eukaryota > Metazoa > Chordata > Aves > Passeriformes > Thamnophilidae > Pithys > Pithys albifrons. Next base: position 15,601,447 of record NC_092470.1, on the reverse strand, counting down.
GCCATAGGGTCCCCATAGCATCTGGCATCTGCCGTGCTGCTCAGTGACTGGTGGCTGCCCCAAAACAGCCCAATCGTCCACCCACCCCAAGCACTGTTGCAGAAGGTGAACCTGAATCTGCTCCCACTGCTCATGAACAGCAGAAGGGCTTTTATGGCTCGCTGGGGCTGGGCCTTGGTGGACTCAGGTCCAACCTATTTGCTAGAAACAGAGATGATAAATTGTTTCCAGCCTGGGGAGATGCTCAGAGAACCAAACCTGAGGGCTTGACACAGCCCACTAAAGCAAGGGGAAATTTCTAGCTGGTTTTGTGCATATAATCACAGCATGACAGTGAGGTAAAATGGGAGCTCAGCCAGGGATTTCAATAGCTGCAGGGTCTTGCTCATAGTTTAATGCATTTTTACAACAAGGGTGAACAGGACCCTTTCTGGGAATAGAAGCATCACCAGCAATTTCATTCCCCTGAATAATTTGCTTATAACTTGCTTGTGCTTTGCTCCAGCAGCTGCTTCAAGGGCACCAGGAAAAAATCCTTCCCCATCCCCTTTTCACTGCCCAGCACACCCCTCTCGTGCTGCTGTAGATTTATCTCAATAATCTCTGTAGGCACAGTGAAGACATCCTGATGGCTTTGGATGTCTCCCTGGCACAGCACTGACATCCATCCCAGGTGGGCGAACAAGCCCAGCCTTGCCCTCTCCTTCATCAGAATAGGGGGTTCCAGGGTCTCCCCGTTTAATCCCACCACATTTCATGGTCTTGCCTCCCCTCTTGCCCGTCTAGTCAGTGAAAATAAATACAAAATAAAAATAAGACCCCTGCACATTTATTTCACTTCCTCTACTTTTATTGGAAAAGAAGGTTTGCTAACAGCAATCAGTACCGTGGCCCAGGCCCCTCAATACAACAGTCGACTTACGCAGTCCCTGCAGCTCCATCCCTGCTCTGTGCTGGGGACAAACTAGGGAATTCTCTGGCTTTAACAACCACTCCTGAATCACAGGAACTTCCTTGGGATTGCAGATTACTTCCATCTTGCAGTTTTACTCTCTGTCTCCTTCTGTCTCAGCTTAAGCTGAGATTCACAGCCAGCTTTAGCTTTATTGTACAACTAAACTCAAGTAAAATAATAAAAAAAATGTGCCAGGTTTTAAAAAAGAAGACATAAAAGAAATAATTTTCTGGTGTTGGAAAGAAACATCTCCTCAGTGGCAGATTAGCCCACATTTATCCACTATAATGTTGCTTATACCTTAATCTTAAGCATCTTCATCTGACACTAATTAGCAGGCTGGAGGCTCCTATGGGTACAGTAGCTTCTATGGCCCAAAACATGAAAGCGAGCTCTTCCTTTTACCACTTGAAGCACGTGAATTTTTAAAGAGACAATGTCAAGTATTTCAGCCCCAAACTGTACACTTTTTAACTTAAAAACCACAGAAGCAGGAGGAGGCCCAAGGGTGATTATACCCAGCCATGACTGCACTTGCAGCATGTGCCCAAGGTCTGCTTGTGCAGTGTTGCTTACTCTCCCACAAATTAAACCCAAACAGCCTTTGCTGAACCCTGGACTCACCTCCATTCTGGCATTGAGCGCTAATTAGGAGACAAACAGAATAGGCTAAAGCAGCAGAAAATTATACAGGCTCATCAGATCAGTCTGGTCACTTTGTTCAAACCCCCCAAAAATCAGAGAAAAGCAAATGTGGTTGTAAAAAATTCTATATATTCACATTGTCTCTGAGGAAAAAAAAAAATGAAAATATCATTTTGATGATGTTCATCACTAGGCAAGCATCCCATCAAGATCCATCCAACATCCTGTTTAACTGTTGAGAGTAAGAGGTAACTAGGGCTTGAAAGGACAGACAGAGCAGGACTTCAGTAATTTAGCGCCTGTCTGCTGGTTCTTTGCAGAGAAACTGAAAATAAATTATTTAGACTTGACAAAGTCCCTTGAAGTCCTGCAGTCTTCCTGCTTGGCTGGGTCGAGGCCTATCACCCATATTTTGGCAGTTATTTTTGGAGGGGGAGAGAAGGCAGGCTGCTTAGCAGTACCAGCTGGGAATTAAGAGCTGGATGTACTTATGGTTTTCACGAGCCCTGACAGATGTTGAGTGTCTTTGTGGAGCAGCGAGACACTTAATACTAATGGTGCTGGTTCGCAGCAGCAAACCTCCTTCCTGCCATGTCCCAGCATCTCTGCTCCTTTCTTGATCAGTACAAAAGGAAGAGAAATATGTGTTCAGCATCCCTCTCGCTGTCTGCCTGTCTCAACACTGACCTGTCCATTCTCTGGGGCCCTCATACCTCTCCATGTGAATGTCACTGGGATCAGCTTAGCACTGTCCCCTGCCACCTCCTGGAGATCCAGCTGCAGCCCTGGGGGCTTCTCCCTCACCTCTCCGAAGGCTGTGCTCTGCCCAGCCGTCCATGCTTTGATGATCTGTGTATGACTGCCAGGCACTGATCTCTGCTGGGCAGATGGGTCCCGCTCGGTGCTGTGGGCAGTCCCTCGGCCGTGAGAGCCACCAACAAACCTTCCCTGCCCACCCCACTCCCTGCCCCTTCCCCTCCCCGCCACGAGCACGGGGCCAAGAATGTGCCTTGCTGCAGTGCCAGCACCGGCATCCTTGGCCAAACAAACTAACTACCAACCTCGGACCAGTCACAACAAACGGCTTACGTTTACCCATCACCTAACATACCCTCAAAAACCAAGGCCACCTTCACACCTTTTGGATGTAGGGCAAATGCCCTTCGAGCCCAGCAAGCCCACAGCAAGGGGTCTTGCACAGGCCAGTCACATCAGATGCTCCTGCATCTCTCCTGCCCCTCCCTTGGTGAACACCAAACAGTTATAATACTCAGGTCAATATATATAGGTACCACGTATATGTATTTGTGTCACTGTCCTGCGCGTTAACAAAGACAACCAACCCCACCAGGCACCACTTGTCTTTTCTGCCCCCTCCCCTTCCTCCCGTGGCTGTGCAGGAACATGGCCGGGGCCCACCCTACGTGGCCCCATCACACTCCCCCACAGTCAGCTTCAAGGCTCCTTGCTGGTGCAGCGTCTTTAAGGCTTTGAACTCCAAGGGCATGGTGTGTGGGCTGGCCTGTGAGGTGTAGCCGTACTTCAGGCTATCGTAGTAGTGGTACTTGACTGGGTTCTGGTTCTGGTCCAGGGGAAAAGGCCAGAAGCCGTAGAGATAGATCTGGTTGCAGAAGCGAGTGGCCAAGGTGTACATGAGGAGGCCGGTGGTGGGTCGCTTGATGTGCACCTTGTTGGTCAGCCAATACCTGCAAAGGGAGAGTGAAACCTGTTATTCACCCTGAACACCACACTCGTGTCTTGCACGTTTTCTCTCTCCAGCCTCTGACTGAGATATATTGGTGATTCAAGGTGAGAGGTTTCTGACTAGCAGAGAGTTCTCCATACTAAGAAAAAGGCTCTCTAGGGACTGTATCCTCCTGCTCTCTGTCTGCTGGTTACATCACTATTGTTGCCATGGCACTGAAGCATCTCCTGCCTTGGCAATCCTTTATGAAAAACAAATTGCTTGCAACAGTGGCCTTCGGTACTTCAGCCTACAATTATCTTCCAATCAACCCAGGAGATCAATACCACAGACCAAACCATCCACATGTCAAGTAGACTCCAGCAACCCCTCGAAGCAGACAGTCACACACACACTGATGATTTTCACTGATGAATGAAGGCTTTGACAGTAAACACAACAGGGCTGTAAAAACATTTGCCTTGGAACAAAGGGTCACCAGGCTGAAAGAGCTAAAACACACTGCTGTGTTCCCATTACACCCAGCGACTGCTGCTGTGATCCTGGATCAAGACACATCACCACACTCTACAGCATCAGTCCATCAGACACACAATATGGCATATTGCAATATATAACGTGAGATATGGAGGTCAGCTGTGCTTGCTGCTGGGAAGCATGTTAGTTTTTATGAGGAACGGCAAAAAGAACAGGGGAAGGATGTACTGATGGAGGAGCAGAAACGGTATCAGTGGTTGTATTTCGGGCTGCCAATAAAAGTTACTGCAGCAGCATCAACATCCTGTAAGAAGATGTTTCCAGCACCCAGTATTTACTGCACAGGCAACTTAGCTGGTTTGGTCAGCAGAAAAACACTGTCAGAGGAGCAAAATCAAAAAGCCCAACATTTGGGGAGGTAGAAGATGTCCCCATCAGGCACGCTCCCTCTTCCCCCAGCATGTCTGATGCTGGCGCTGCCCCAGAGCAAGCACGGATGGTGCAGACAGCTCATCCCACTGTGCCACAGCCTGCTTGAGCCCTTGGGTTATTATTAACAGAAATTTTCAAGGGCCTGAGCTCAAATGAGTGACTGGCAGCACCTTGGATAAAAGACACGAGGCAGCAGAGCACAGCATGTGGCATTTCTGTGCTCTCACCCAACTATTTGGGACGCTGAGTCGGGTCCTGCAGTCACAGCAGAGCCCTGGGAAGCATCTTTCTCCTCATTTGCACTTTTCGCTGGGCTCCTGAGGGTCTGATACTCAGACATCAGGAACCCTTGGGAGAGCTGAGCCTTAATCCTGCAAATTAGCTTTTCACAAAAGCCATTAAAATTTAGCAACCAAGGCACAAAACCTGCGTGCTTGTTCTCGGCCAGATAAGAGAGAAATTGACTTTTCTGGTGAATCAAATTCTGCAAGGAAAGTGACTGCCTTGGCATGTGCAGGAAGGGCACAGAAAATTTTTTGGGGTCCCACACCCAGAGATGTCAAAGGTCCTCCAGCTTTAGCAAAGTATGAGTACAATGTTTGGGAAGGAGGTCCTTGCCTGACTCATCTTGGCATCCAGCACGAAAAAGTAGCAAGAAACTGGGGGAAAACCAGTAACTCGGCAGCACAGCATCAGTTTTTCTTGGGCTTGCCTGGCCATACGGGCTGCACTGTGGGGACACAGCACAGCTCACTGTGGTGTCAAGGCAATCTGCTCCCACAGGTAGCCATAAACCAGCCTCCTTGAGGAGTTTATGGGTAAGCAGATTAGACCTCCTGCTTGCAGAGGGAAATGGGAGATTATCACAACCACTTAACACTGTGAATTAGGGTATCCTCATGCAGCAGGGAAGCTACTAGGAAGAACTGTCAAGCCATATTAACCAGCTGGCTTTGGGGCAAGACAGCTGTCTGGGTTTGTTCAAGCTGCTTTAGCCTTAAAACCCTTCTTTTATCAATTTTTATCAATTTACCAGCTGGAGCACAGAAAGATATAGGTGACCTTTTGCATGCTCAAAATATTAACTTTTGTGTTTTGCTGACAGGCTGTAAAAATTCCATGAACATATAAGGACCCTGACAGTATGATGAAGTGACTCTTCCACATGGGCACAGGACATTCATGTGACCACCAGCTTCATGCATATTAACAATGACAAATATGACCTAGGCCAAACACTGAAGCACCCTAAAGACCACGCACAAAAAACCTTACCAAGACCACAAGTGTGTACAACCACCATCAAAAAGCAGCCCTACAAAAGCCAACCCAGCATATCCACCTCAGCACTAGTGACTGACTTGATAATACTGGGGTAGGGAACACTGACAATTCAGGGTATTTATAACCAAAATTAAAACCTGTCTCTTTTGTCTGTATTTCCCCCTGTTGCAGGCTGGGTATTGCAAAAATGAGAAGAATTGAAACCTTGCTCCTACAGCATCATAAATTCTTGCCACGTCTTTGGGAGGGGGTGATGGACTTGCAGGCTGTCCCAGCCCAGCCACACGGATGACATACATAACACATAATGCCCAAACCATAACACACGCCATGCCACAGCACCTGCAATTTGTTTCCTGGACAGTGAAGGTGGGATATTCTCTGGTGAGGTCTGGGAAATACTTTTTAATGACTGGTTTGTGATGGGGGTGTGGGAGCTATGCAAGAAGATCTCCCTCCTCTCTCTCACCACTGTCCAACTGCGATAGTGGCAACATTCTTGGTGCAGGAGAGAAGAGCTGGGGATGGAAATAAAACTTAATTAATTCTGTAACTCCAAATGAGGTTGTCTGGGCGCACATGGGATGCTGTGTCAACAGCACACCTTTAATGTGTGAGGTCCAGGATTTTAATTAGGAGGAAAGATAATCTTGAAGCAGGCAGTAATTATTTTTGGAATTGGCTACACCAATCACCATAACTATTAACTGCAACATTTTATGGAAAGAGACAGCAATTAAAAGAGAAGAGCAAGGAGCAGTCCTGAAACCCAATTCCTCCATTCTCAGCCATTCTTGTAGCATCGCCCTCCTTCAGAAGCTAGTGCTGTGTCTGTAAATAAACCCTCAGGGGTGGAAGCAGCTACAGAGACAGGCAGAAGCCTGAGCAGGATGCAGTTATGAACAGGAATGGTGATGCTGGCAGGGAAAAATTGCCCGAGACAGCTCTTGTTTCGGATCATGATAGTGACAGATGGAAAATGCCATCAGATCTTCAAGGCCATCTTTTGTAAGGAGGCAGCCTAGACACAAGCCCAAGCACCTACTTGAACTAAGACTTGATGAAGACCAAGGACAGAGGCTTTAAGAAGAGCAGCTGGTAGGTGGTTCTGGTTGCTTCTCATCTCCTAATTAATTGGAGGTTAGAAGTATCCTAAACAAAACTGCTGCCAGGTGTTTTACCATTGGTGTACATCTCCTGTGAGGGGGCTGCTCAGTAGACACAGGGAAAGCAACTGCTGTATTTGGACCTTAAAGCCCAGCGGGAATCCTTCAGGAGAACACACTCTGAAACTGCTCCCAGGAAACCAAAGCTGCCACCCAAGACAGGGAAGGTGGCAGCCTCCCCACTGCACACCTGCATCAATGTGCACACCACCTCACTGTTGGTGTTCATCCTCCCCCAGCATCACTGACTGTGGGGAGCAGAGCCCAGCCTGGATTTCGGCTGAAACACTGGGTGTAAAACTCCTCCACATGGGCAGCATTTGAGGACCACTAGTGAAGGTCCTGCTCTGTGCTCCCCCATCACCTCCTGACATGCCTGAAAAACCCCTAAAATAACTTGTAACCTTCAAGTAAGGGTTAACCTGCAGGATAAAATGAACAGAAAATCCATTGCCCTGATGAAATGAATAAAAGACTCAGGTCAATGAAGAAATCAAATTTCAGCAGTATCAGCTGCATTATTTAGTGATACAAATCAGAATAGCTGAAATAATGCAATTTCAGACCCTTTTAAAACAGCTTATTCATAAAAGTGTGATATAAACACAAGCTGTTGTGGAGGTGCTAGTCCTTGACTGGCAGAAGCGTATTATCAGTCTGCCACACACATCCTGCTCCCAGTAATACTCAGGAAAAACCAGACACAGATAATGAGAGTGAGTGCCCCAACTGTGCTCTGCACTCATGTTGGTGCAGGTGGGGACAGGATCTGCTGGTGCTGGCAGGGCACAGCACATATCCCCGTGCTGAGTGGACAGAGATGAAGTGCTGGAGCTCAGGGAGCAATTGCTATTTCCCACATCCAGCCTCTCCCAGCCCTTTTCCTCCAGGTATCCAGTCTCCTCTGTCACCATCACCAAATAGCCAAGAGCCAAGTACAGAGATGAGATGTGAGCTGGACAAGCAGGAATGGGCACGTCTTTATCTAGAGTCATGCTAACACTGACCCCAAAAGCCAGATCTGGAGTCAGAACTGGGCTTTATCCCCAGTCTGGGCAAAGCCCAAACACCAAACCCAGCCTCCTTGTCCAGACTGAATCCCTACTGTGTGGCCTGGCTCTGCTTTTGGTGACGTAGTACAAGCAAATCAATGCTGAATCACAGATAAATGACTCTCTTCTCCAGGTCTTGAGCTCTGCTATGCCTTTTTCAAACACACATGGTACTTAACACCCAAAAGTTGCATTTGCAAACAGACAGAGAAGGAGGAAAGTAACTAGGAAGAGAATTACCCTATTCATTTCTCCCTTCATATCTATGTCACATTTCTTCTTTTGACAAAAAAAAGACTAAAACTTCTTCCCAATTAAATGGAACAAATTAATGGTCTGGGAATTCCAGTGCAGACACACCACAGCTTAGGTACAACATTTCTCAAGCACAGAAGTGAGAAGAAAAATTGCTCATGTAAGGATTTATTTGTAGGATATCCACTGACCTAACCCACACCTGACTTTATGGAGCATTTGTAGTTCCCCCCACATCCCACCCAGTCACACACTTGTGAATGGCTGGTTTCTCTCTCTGCACCCTTTGGCCATCTTGTTACCTCACTCAAGCACAGGACTGCTGCCCTTAACCTGTCTGTGGGACCAGAGAGGAAGGGCTTTAAGGCACAAGACCTTAGGGCAATTATTTCAGAGGAGCCCCTGTAAGCATGAAACTTTAAGAGGAAGAAGCATGAAGTAGCTGGTTTAGAAAACCCGCAGGTGGGCGATGCTGGTGGACACAGCAGAACCAATCTCAAGACAGAGGGTGAGAATCTTGGATGGGGAAAGATGCATCTTGCCCTGAAAACTGAGTGAAGGCTTACCAGTCTTTGGGTATGAGGACCCAAGCAGACATCCAAGGCAAAGATGAATCCACCTTATGCCCTGCCAGGCTGTACTTCTGAGGAGACAGGGCAGAATGGCACTACAGACGCTGAGCAAGGTGATCACTGTCCTGAAGAGCACACATGAACTGTCACAGCTATTTGGATGTTAAACCTAATGAGAGAAAAAGCCAAGGAGCTGGAAGGTTTATTGATTTTTAATTTTTTTTTCTTTCAAGAAACCCTTAACAAAACCTTATGGGATTAGAATTGGTTACTGCCAAGAGAACCTCATGATGGACACAGTGAGAAACACTACACCAGATTAGACATGGCAAAGTGAAACGTGCCCATGAATTCTCTGCAAGGAGTGACAGACAAACCTCCAGACACAATTATTTTCCCTCTCCTCCTGCATTTCATGTTATTTCTCTAACAAAAGCTGCTTGGCAATAGGGATTATTACAAGGCTTCTTGGAGACACTAACACATGACTTATAAGGGGCTTGCTTGTTTCCCAGCCAGGCGCCCGCCGGATGAATTGCTCAGGAGACATTTTACAGAATCACTGCAAAGTGAGACACGAAACCCTGAAATGCATGGCACCATCCCCATGAGCTGGCTCCCTGCCAGCACACAGCTTCCCTCTTGAGCCAGAGGTGTGACTCTGCTTCCTTCTGAGCTCCTCCATTGAAATACTGAAGGCTCTATGCCCTCCTGGCATGAAGGTGGTGAGTTGAACTGAGTAAGAGGAGCCTCCATCCTATTGCACCGATTATGTGGAAGCAACAACACAAAAAGCTATCAGCAAACATTTAAGGCAACCTCACAGGTAGAAAGGTGATGTCTCAAATGACGCTGTTAAGGACAACAAAACCAAATGCTTTTTACTTATCTCAGCAATGCACACTCTACAAATGCCCCAAATGCACTGCAAATTACAGGAAAAATGCTCAGTTGCCACCAAATTGCATTTTGGTTTCAGGGAAAGCAGAGCAGGACAATAAATACTGTGGCTCAAGGAGGATTCAAGGGCTCACAAATGTATTTCGCTGGTAGTGAAGGAAGACAAGGCAAAGCTTTTGTAGCCAAATTGAAGATGGCTGAGATGTCAGCCTTTGTAGAAAGTGCTGTTCTAAAACGTGTCTTGGCTGAAAGACTTCCAGCATTTCTTTGTGATTTCCAAATCAACTCAGGGTAGCTTATAAAGGGTAGTTTTATCCAGCACGTGAGAAGATGGGACATGTCTGCAACTGCAGCCCACTGCAGCACAGAGGGACATGCTGTGGGGCTTTCTGGATTGTCAGTTCTCTGCTACAAATTGTATTTGTGCCACAAATTGTATTTGTTTCACAAATCTCAGATCTGTCAAAGAAAAGTGTAATGCTACAAACTGGTATGTTCCACAGATGAGAGACAAAGAAAGTTACTGAAGACCATATCCCTCATAAGCAAAAGCAAGGGATAATCACAGAAATTAGTCACAGGAGTAAGAAAATTCTTAGTGATTCCGGTCAGTTTGACCTGAGAAAAGACCACTTTTACTTCCAAAAACACCCTGTCAATTCCTCTGAGTAGATGGTAAAGACAACCATATTGGTACCTGAGAGACTTCCTATATAGCACCAAGAGCATCAGCCACCTCCTTCAGCTGTGCCCAGTTCATTCAATACTGCCTGAATCACTCTTAGATCCAGCCAAGTCTAAACCTGATAAAGCTGCTCCAAGGAAAAGGTTAATGCTGACTCTGGCCTTCCCCTAGAGCTGCACAGCCCTTTGCCGCCCAGCCCTTGGTGATGGTGACCCCTCTGCAGGCTCCTTGGCCAGGCCACAACACACTGCTTAGGTGTTGAAGTGTTCCCATCAGTTCTGGCTTTCTGAGGGCCCTGCAGTTTTCATTATATTAATTGCTAATCAGTAGGCATCCTTATTTTCTCACTGATAAGTGTGGGAGCAGGAGGGCAGGTCAGGCAGCAGCTCCTTTGGCTTAGAGGGCAATCCCTGACAAGGATTATCACTGGTTTCTATGGTTCTAATTGAATTAGCGCTGCCTCTATGCTGCCACAACTCACCTTTCTCCATTGCCCCCCCGCACGGTGACCAGCCCAAGGGGACAGGATGGAGGTCTTGACTGTATTTCCAACCAGGTCCTTACAGCCTGTCATCAGCATCATGCAACCACATGCTGGTACCAGATCTATCCTAGGCACCAACAACTCACTTCACTTGCTTGCTGGTCTGACTGGTTGCAGCCCTCTGAGCTCCAGTGTGTTTTGAGAAGCCCAAACCCAAGTTCCTTGCACAGGACCCCAGTAAAGCCCATGGTTATACCAACATGTGCAGAAGGAAGACACTACTTTAAGCCACGAGGAGAGGGGCACATTGCTCCATGCACTGAGAGGCAGTGTTGAACCCCTGGGTTTCTCCCAAAATCCCTGCATCTCCTCCAGCAAGGCAGGATCTGCCAGCCACAGGTGGCAGCTCCAACCTCTGTTGGAGCTGCACAGGGATAACCAGCATGCCAGCCAGCACAGGGATAACCAGCATGCCAGTTGGACTGCAGGGCTGTGACACAGGAGGGCCAGGAAAGCGCCGTGAATTGGAAGATCATTTCAGCAGCTGAGCTTGTGGAGGCATCCTCCTCTCCCATGGGAAAGTGATGCCCAACCCTTGCCAATTCCTTTGAAAAGCTTCCTATGGGAAGTTTCTGGCTTGGGGAATGGTTGCCAGCACAGGATTAGCAGCCTGTTGATTTAAAGGGCTTATTACAGGAGCTTAATTCTATTTTGACAGATGAAAGTAAGTCAATTACAGCTAGAAATAGCTCAGAATTTGGGTTGTGGTTTTTTTTTTTCCTTTCTGCCTTCCCTTTCTGTGAATTGTGGTATCATTTCCTTCCCTTTCTTTACCTCAAAGTCAGTGTTTTCTGTAAGATACCTCTCTGGCTCAGGGATGCCTCTAACACAAGCCCTTGCAGGCAGCTCATTATTGCTGCCTGCAAGTCAGCCCAACATGAGAGCCTCTGCTTCTCCCAGCCTGCCCAGTCTGCCCTGGAGCACCCCTTTAGGCTTGATCCTGCAGGAAATGACCCCTAAACCTGTCTCCTGCCCACCCCAGCACAGACACTCAACCTGAGCTGGGACAGGTAACACCCAGCACAGACCACCTGAGCAGCAGAGCTCAGGTTCAGGAGTGTGAGGGGTGAAGTGCTCAAATCAATCAAGAAATATTAATGCTGAGGCTTAAAAAGAGGAGCACCAGCTACAAAAGGAAATTCCCATCCTGTGAGATTAACAGGGTCTAGTCAGGATCAGAGGACAACTACTGCCATAAGCTATCTCCCGCAAAAAACACTGCTTACCTAGACTCTTAACCACCTAAGGAATCATGACTCTCCCTAAAGAAATAAGGCATGAAAACAAGAGCCAACCCATCCCCAAATCATTTACATGAAAACCTCACCCTTAGGGATCGCTTTCTTTTATAACCTCCCCATCTCCATCACCTGTGTCTCCTGTACTCCACACCTGTCTCTCCTGAAGATGCAAGGAGAGAGCAGAGAGACAGCTTCCTTCCCTCCCAGTAAGCCCATTGTCAACCACCTGGCCCTATTTATCTTATCAGCAGGGTGAGACCATGTCACTCCCCTCATGTCCAGTCTGGCACAAGATCTGAAGACCTGTGTGACACTTGCATATTGCTCAAGCGCAAGGTAACACATCTCATTGCTAGCTCATTGCACACGTTTCTCCAAGAAAAGTCCATAGGCTGGAGAGTAATGGTGACAACCCTAGGAAAGCACTGGAAGACTGAGGCTTGGTATACTGCCCAAAGCCCTCACACTCAAAGAACAGAGTGGGAAGTCCCTGCTCACAAAGTGGTCTCCAGTTCTTATCTAGGGACTATTCACCACCCATGGAGTTCTCCTCATGGTCTGCAGAAAGAAACAACTTGCACTGTTTTCCTCCAGCACAAACCCATCAATTACTCTCCAGCTCAGGAAGCTCAGGATGCCCTGGCTCGGAGCACACCGGAGACACTCTCACCCTCGGACAGCGTGCAGCAGGCGCAGCGAGGGGTAGGCAGTCCTGACATTGATGTGGTGCTTCAGGATGAGCTCATTCACCCACTCCACTCGCTCCTTGCCCCCCTTGGCCATGAATGCCGGGATCCAGAGGATGCTGCCATTGAGGCTGTGCAAGCGTTGCAGCAGCTTTTCCCTCCAAGTCTCGTTCACCAGGTCCTCGAAGGCCCGCTGGATGACCGAGGGGTTCATAGTCACCAGGTCTGTCTTCATGCCCACGTCCTGTGAGTACTCCTGGACAGGGGCCAGATTGCACCTGTGAGGGGAAACACCAAACAGCCTTTTTAAATGGACTGAGAGAGGGCAGTGACAGGTATGAGGGGTGTGTGATGCCAAAGCCAGGGCCAGAGACAGATGTGCCCATTTGCCCTCACTTTTGGGAGAAACAGAAGGGAGAATGAGCCTCTCCAATAAATTAGTAATGATGAGCCATCTCAGTATAAGGCCACCATCCCTCAGCATCCTGGTATGTGGATGAATATCCCTCTGGGACAATGCTAATAACAGCCATAACTGTGGTGTCTGGTGGGTGGTTTGTATGGATCAGCAGCTTTTCTGGTGCCGTTCAAAAATAACATCAGCAACAAACCTCCCCTCTTTTCTCCCACAGCAGATTTGAAATGAAACAGCCTTTCCCACACAACAAAAGCACTCGCCTCTTAATTCCAGCCCTGCTGGAGTAACATTATCCCAAGTCCCTTTTCTCCTCCTAGTGAGTCTCTGCAAACAGCAGACCCAGTGGCACCAGTGGTGACACTGACACCAGTCAGAGGGGGATGTCAGGACATGGTCTCCACAGGGTCTGGCTGTCTGGAGGCTGTGTCCTTCAAAAAATATCTCTTTCTGTAGTGTTAATTGGTGCTTCCTCTCTGTGCATGTGGTTGCAGACCACATGCCATGAGCTCCTTTGTCACAACAGGGATGAGGGCTGGAGGCCTACAGGATAAACTGTCTCATTATACAGTGGTTTCCTACAGCTCCCTGAAGGGGGCATTTGTGGCTAGTAAGTGAAGTCCATGCCATGCATACGGCACAGAGCAAATGGCACTGGTAACCTGCTGATGGAGGATGCAAGTAGATGTTCCGCCAGCATTGTAAAAACTTGAAGGTACTCATTTGTTTGCACACTGCATACTCTGCTGAGGGTTTTGACAGTGAAGTTACAGTACCCAGCAAGCAGGAATTGCATCCTAACCATCTGCCTTGATAATCAGCCATTATTACTGTTTTCCCTACATTACAGATGGGGAAACTAAGGAAGCAGTTAAGAGAAAATCCAGCTACTGGCATGCAGGGCCTTGCTGATCCACTCATTGCTGGAGTAAAGTTACTGAAAATAAACATTGGATCTGTGTCCTGGACACAGACCCCACCACTGGTGACTGCCAACCCTGCTGGAAAGGCTGCTTGGATGGAACATCTTTCTCAGGATGATGCAGGTTCCATTGATGGCTCAGTGGGAAGAGCATGCCCATGCCAGACCTGCACTAGCACATGGCTGGGTAGAGTTCGCTCAGAATCCCAATCCTTACATCCAGAGAAGCTTCTCTTCTGCAACTTTGCTGCCAGATGTGAAGCAGCTCCCCAAACTTTTCCAGAACTGCAGTAAGCAGTTTTTCCCTTTGCTCACTTGGGTTACACTTAACAATTATGCTCCATGCCTTGTGGATAGGCTGGAGCTGCCAGCAGCCAGGCAGGCTGGAGCAGCCAGGTTTGAGCAGGGGCAGAGATGACATTATCCTCGTTCCCACATCACACCAGCACCGCCTCTGTGAGCTGCTGATGGATTGGGCTGTCTTCATAATAGACTCACCAGAAAACAAATGTCTGCACATACATAAATCATCAGTAGACTCCTACAGCCCCTCAGCTAACAGCTGTGCAGGGGTGTTGGGGATGGGAGGGCAGGAGCTCCTCCTCTCCACTTCAAACACCTCCAGTAGTGACTTTGCTGTGTCCCAGTGGGGCTCAGGAAGTGTTCTGCAGAGCCCTGGCGCAGTGCACCTGTGGGGATATTGGTGCTGGGGATGGAACAGTCACAGGGGAGTGCCAGTGTAGTGCCACAGCATTATGTGGCATACCCTATGCTTAGGGACAGAAGTGATGTGAGGAACAACTGAGCTTGTGAGTCCAGGACAAAGGTTTGCAAGACAGCAAGCAAGGGGAAGAAGAGGAGGGAGCACCAGGAACTGGGAGTGCTGGGGGTGAATGGTGCCCTAGGGGGACTAATGGTGCACCATGAGAAGACATGGGGCGCATTTGCAAGAACACTGGGGGAGCACTTGGGAAATAGGCAGAAGAGTTTGAAGCAGGATGTTTGCACCAGTGAACTCCACACGTGCACATGGGGCTCCAAGGCTGTGCTGCCCCAGGCCACCAGGACTCCAGCCCCTTCCACTGCTCTGAAACCCCTGGAGCCCCCCAAGCCACACTGAACTGTAGGGCACAGACCCCTACCTTATGACAAAGCTGTGTGCGTCAATCTCAGGGCCGCAGCCGCTGCTGAGCAGAACCCCTGAATTGCCCACGATGGCACAGGTAGGGAACTGTTTTCCCTTGAGGGGAGAGGTGCGAGGCAGCAGCTCATACAGGTTCTGAGAGACATTCATGGTGCTGTCCCTGTCAAAGACATAGTGGATGATGTCCCCTGGCTTCAGTGTCCCCTTCAGCACCGAAATGTCCTTCTCTGCATCCAGGAACTTCAAGATCTGTTTCCTGAGGATGAGGAAAAAAACAGGCCCATCATGTGAGGTACAGAGATAACTTGGGTCATACTTAAGATGGGCTCTTGCCTCCTGCCTGCCCTTGCTCTCTGGACAGTCCATCTGACTGATACACAACAGTTTACAAATGGGTATCTCCACCTTAACACCTGCTCCTTACCACCCATCTCTTCTTGGGGCAGGCTGGCATGGTCAGCCACCATTAGTGGGGGGTCCCTGAGTTTACCTTGGGAAGTGGCTCTCCTTCTCCTCTCTGTGATCCATTGCCTAAACACACTAATTCCACTTGACCTGAAAAACAGGGGCTCAAGTGCTCCTTGTTTTGTTGTTGCCAGGCCAGCTGGTTCAGCTGGGAATTCATTTCCAAGCGATCACTTACAGATATGAAGCCTAGCTCAGCAGGAGATAAGTCTTTTTATTTCTTCCTTGACTTCTTTAGATGATATACAGAGGCAATTTGCCAGCTTGCACTGGAGAGGACCAAATCTGTCTCTTGTCCTATAGGTAATTACCAGTACCTGATCTTCAAAGAGAGTGTCTGGTTGTGTCTCCATTTGGATGAGGCTGGTTTAATGTTGTGCTTAATGCTTTCATTACTTCTGTCAACAACAGCTGGAGACGAAGAGTCATTTATTACTACTTCAGCTCTAGAGAAAAGAAAGTCAGGGAGAGGGAGAGAGACAGGATCTGTTAGCATCCCTATGGCACTTCTAATCACTGTCTTCGGGCTCTGGCTGCTGGAATTCAAACTTCATCAGAAAAGCAAAATTGTAGTTATTAGCTAAACAAGAACTGAAAGCCTGTTTGTATTCTGCTACACTCAAGCAGACAGACACAAATCCTCGAACACCCGCTCGCTTCCACGAACAGACTGACAGTCAGGCACAGCTACACAGAAAACACTCTTACACACTGAGTTGCAGAAAGGTGTGCACAAAAAACCACACATGGCCTCTGCAAAGACAGGCTGGCAGATGGACACTTGCAGACAAGACACTCCAAGGAGCCCCCAAAATTCACTAAGGAATTTCCTGCCCAAGGCTGCTGCCCTGTTGCCTTGTGACATCCCATGAGGATACCAAAGCAGAGCCAGTGCAGCTCCTGAAGAGCACTAAAATCCTCTTCAGAGAGGTGCAACTCTTACTTCACCCAGAGGAGAAATTAATTCAGCTAAACTGCTGGGTGTTGCTTGTGAGACTGTGAGCATCCTGTACCAATCAAGGGCAGGTTGGCTTGATAGAAACTTTTTCCCTGGCTAGAATTGAACAGGAGGATTTCAGCACTCATATCGCCTGTTCCAGACTAAGAAATGAGCAACAGTCAGATGCTGGACCTGATCACTGGGAGAACCCAGCTTTTAATCCCTGCTCTGAGAAGCAAATCAGCCCCAGCACTTCAGCGCTATTTAAATCAAATGGCATGAATTGAAGAAGCCTCCAAATATTTGGTTCCAGCCAGCTGCCCTCCAAAAACAATAGCCAAGCATTTCATCAAGAAGCTGTGTGTGTATCTGCAGCCTTGAAAAAGCCTTCATACCACAGAGCACTCTGAAAAATACACAGCCAAAGCACTCACGATCAGCTAAAGGGAATCTCCCTCTCTGGTGCAAAGGACTTTTTCCAGCTGGGAAATGGTTTGTAAATAAATGCATTTATAAAAAACATGTAAACCCCAAGGAGGTAGCAGAGTGAGAAATGGGGCAGAGCTGGCAGCTCAGGCTCATGGACAATATCCAGCTTCTGGGAACATATCTCCAGCACAGAGAAAGTGCTCCCCAGGACACATTGTGGCTCACACTGCATAATGTCTTAGAAAGGCAAGGAAATGTGTTTATAAATGCTGGCTGCCAGTGTCCTGGTGTGTGTTTGTACAGTACCTCTCCAGAGGCCACCAGTCTGTTGGATTTGTTTGCATCTTGCATTTTGCCATATCACTCATGTCTTGCAGAGCTTACTTAGAAGGTGCCAAAAATCATAAAGGAAGTAGGGTAAAGAAATCTTGGGAATTTTTTGGTTTTGTCCATTTACTGTGTTTTGATCACAGGTGGTGACATCATCACATGATATCACTCTTTCTTGCGTGATGTCACTAAGCTTTTCAACTGTGCCACTTGGTAATGCTGGGTTGACAGGGAATCATTGTAAAAATAACACAGGGAGACACTGAATGAGGCTGTGATGCCATGGAATGACTCTGCAATGGAGTGATGTTACTGGAGTGCATTGCGATAGAACCGAATGGAGTTCTGATCTCAAACACAGCCATTTCTCTTCTAATAGCTCTTAAAACTACAGAAATAGCAACTCTATCACTGACTTATTTTCACAATAAGTAACTCTTTTGCATTCTCTCAATCACTGCAACTTGCAGATCCTTGGTCATTTGCAAATGATTATTGCACTGATCTGGGAGAAGGGGGGGGGGGGAAAGAAACGATTAAGAATGTGCAAAGCAGAAGTGAAAAGAAACAGATACATTTGCTAAATCAGAACAGCACTATCCAGCAAAGAGGAGAAGCAGATTAATAGCTGCCTTACAGCAAAAACAAATGAACACAAAATCTAATTTACAAACCTATTAGATTTGCTATGTAAGCTGTTCACAGCTGATCTGATTGTACCTCTGCCTCCAGAACTCCTGCAAGACAAAGGAAATGCATTATTTATAAATCCAGCTCCTCTTTGCCTAGCATTGTTCAACAGTCAAGAGATCCTTCTCTAAAGGGCTCCAAGCAGAAACACTGCCATGAAGCTCGAGTCCTACCCCATCCAGAAGGGAGATGTCCTGATGCCTCTGAAGGGCTTTTCATCCATCGTCATTGCTGCCCTACTGTGACTGGAAAATCACTCTCGCAAAAAAGCCCTGAGCCAGCCCAATTAATAATACCTGTGTGATCTAACCAGCCATCAAAGACATCTGGTCTCTCCTGTCAAAGCAGCGTGCAGCCGATAGTTGTATTAAATACATCTCTACTTCTTTTTCAAGTCACGTGTTAGCAGTGCACACAGAAGGTCTCCTTCATCTCCAGGCTGCCAAGGGACTTCTGTCCTTTACAGGCAGGGACTGAGATGAATGATCTGGACAGGATTCCCACCACTGTGTTCATGTGGACTTTTAGCTGAGACCATCCAGACTGATTCACCAGCCTCCTGTGATTTGTGGAGACTTCATCTTTATAGAATGCCTTCTCCCAGTTCCCAGTGACCCAAGGCCACACTCCAGCCCCCTCCAATTCCATGGGTGCCCTAAAGCATCTTGTCCCCACTTTTAGTGTAACCTGGCTGAAGCTATGAGGCCAACTCACCAGTCAGTCACATGCTGGAGCTGAGACCTAAGTGACATAGCACTTTCACACCCATGGCCTGACACCACCACACATGGACAGGTGCCAGAGCAGCCTGAGCAAGACCTCTAGCAATGAACAGCCAAAGTTTCCAGCACCTGTATAATACTACAATGAAGAACAGGCAGGACCAAGCCCCTTCAGAAACCTACACCACTCACATGACTTGTGTACCGCACTTGAAAATAAATAATACAAGTATTGTTCTGTATGTACTTGTCTGCAGAGCCCCTTCTTGCTTTAGCTTGCTGCTTTCAAAGGGATCACAAAGAATGAGTTGCCCACCTTGTGATGCTCAGTGGGAGTCAGACACATTTTAACTGCCACATCTCTCTGTTTTATTGTTTCCATTGCACAGATATCCCAACGAACACACTCATAAAGAGAACCAAATTCTCTTCCAACGGAAATATTGTTACCTGGAAATATATACCTTAATGAAAATATATCTCAGGAGAATATATTTCTATGAGTTCTGAAAAAATCCCAAATGCATTAGACATAAATGAAAAAGAAATAAGAGTGCGTGAACATTCGGTGTCATTAAAAAGAGATTTTCAGACTTGTGGGATGTGACATAAATCCCATCATTAGGCTGAGCACAGCCCTCAGCACCACACCACATCAAGCCCTTGGAAATGCCACAATGGTTGTCCCTTTCCTCCCTCCTGCCAGAAACCATCTATGACCAAGTCAGAGTGATTCATGCTCAGACACCCTCCTCTTTCCTTTGACAGACCTGAGAGTCAGTGAGATGTTTCATTTTTTGGTGCATCAAGGGAACAGCAGGACTAGTTCATTCCTAGAGCCTACTGGTATTTCACAAGCCTCTGCTTTAATGGGGTTCACCACAGGGTGTGGGAGCAGACTGGATTAGTGTGCAAACCATGCATCCGCTCAGATATGTCCCCTGTGAAGGAGCCTTCCAAATGGGATTCACACTCCTTCACACATGCTGTAGGACAGACAATGCTTAAAAAAACCATGTTTTTTCCCTGAATAAGTGCTGGTTCACAATCTCTGTGAAAGGAAAAAAATTATATCAGAGAAATTAGGAAGTGGAGAAGACCTGTTAGTTCCCACCTCATCCATATTTTGTGGCTACAGCAGGACTGATGCAAAGCATCTCAATGTATTATTCCAATGTATTTATCCAGTTTAGCTTTACATGCCTCCAGAGGCATGTCTGTGTATGTCTCCTCCTGGAAGTAAGGCTGGAGATGCTGGACATGAGGTAGACAAGCTGAAAGCACAGCTCTCAGCTGACTTTGTGCAGCATGGTGGGGAAGGACATTGGCTGCCAGCTCCCCAGTTGAAAAACCCCTCAGGGACAGTTTGAGGAGTTACTTTTTGCAAAAATACTGCAATGCAAAGAGAGTACAAAGTGTTCTGCTGTCATAAATGAACATGAAGATGGCAGCTCATTGATGGAGGAGAGCAGGGCTTTGCTAACCTTCTTCCCATTACTTGCTCCATGGCACTGGGCTCACTGCTTTGCTGGCCAGACACCACTCAAGTACCACGCTTGGTTTCTCTCCCCAAGCCACGGAAGCTGCCCAAAGCAGGGATCTGATAGTTGGCTGAAGGTCTCAGCTGGTTTAGTGAATCCTAAAATGTTCCTGTGGCTTCAAAACTATCAGCCTTTTGGCACTTCATGTCCTACACTACAACTTCAAGACATTTTCCCTACAATCTCCGTTTGTATGGTTGAAGACAACATGTGCTGTTAGTATGATGCAATGGCGTGGACGACCCTGTCCAGCCTTCCTGCTCAGCTCAGCCCACTGGTGGGTCCCAGCCAGGCAAAACAGCTGCTCAAAACAACCATAGGAGAGCCAAGCATGGTATTTTTCAAGGTCTGCCAGACTTCATTACCAATACAGGCAAGCCAGTGTCACCATACTGCTTTACTTCCTCCACCTGGGAAGAGGAAAATGCTTAGAAATGGAGGGCACTAATTAAGAAGCACATGTTGAAAAAAAAAGGTCAGTCCATTATACCTTGCTGACCTGGAGTTTCAAATCGCTTTGCTTCAAAAGGCGAAGACCAACCTCGATTAAAATAGAACAGATAGCATTGATTTTGAAAAGCTTTCTAGTGCTACACTGTGTTTGGATTGAATTGCCTTATTAATCTAGTTGTTATCAGTTTGATTGTATGGCCAGCTCCACAAAGTACCAACCTGCTTCCTAATCCTATTATTTACAAAACATTTTTCTTTGGGCTTCTGTTGGCATGTTTTCCAGTGATAAGTTGCATCTATATGTGCTAATGCCATCTTACTGGCTTATGCCATCCTTTCTCATTTTTGCTTTGAGAATTTCAAGCTGAATTTCCACTGTCTGAGATACTATATAGGTCAAAACATTCTGTGCTCAGATGTAAAGTGACACTGATTCATGTATCAGAGGATAGAAAAGAAAAATTGTCTTATGTTTCAGGTCCAAATTTTCTTGGATGAATAATTTCTGACAAATCAGGTATGTAGAGACTCTTCTGTTCACCCACTATGAATGGGCTGTTTAGGGTTTTTGCTTCTCTTTTCATCATTTCCCGCTTCTTAAATGCTTCTCTTAATTGTTGCTAGGTACGGTTCGGTCTCGCTTCAAGCAGTTTCGATACGTGAAATCAAAGCTGCTTTGACTGAACAAGTAGGTCACACAGCCTCGTTGGGCGAGTGGATCTCTTAAGAACAGGCTTTTATGCGTCCATATTCTCAGACTTGCAAATTAAAAAATGTGTTTTCCATGGATATTTTGCAATGCCACCCCCAAGTCCTGCTTCCCTCCTCAGCATCTGTGGCAGATAGTACACATGGGAAGCGTGCATGAGAAACACAAACCAACCAGGAATTTCAGCCATACCCAATCACCCATTTCATAGATCATTAAATGACTTGGGTTGAAAGGGACCTTAAGGATCACCTCATTCCAACCTCCCTGCATTTAGCCACATTTGTGGAGCCCATTCCCAGTGGAAGAAAACCTCTGCTTCTTCCTGACCTTGGGCAACCCAAGTCCTCCTTTTCTCCCTCCTTCACATAAAAGAGGGAAAATAGTCCCTTGGGGGATTATTAAGCAGAATTTATCTATCTGAATTCCTCAGGAAGAGAGTTCAGTGTGCCACAATTTTTATTTGAGGGGTTTGAATGACTAATACTTCTAATTAGATTTTCACAACCTACTTTTGTGTTAGGTGCATTTTATGATCCTTGTTTTACAGCTGGGACACTGGGGGTGAAGTGGCTTGGCCCTTAACACCAAAAAATGAGCTCCACAAAAGCAGGCACTGTGGGCTTCTGGCAGACCTGTCCTCTTGAAAATGCCACTTTTTACTTGCTGACATCAGGTATGGCTCTTGCTGGGTGAGAGGGTAAGATGTGACTCAGAGGACTCTGGGAATTGATCTGAAAAGGTTTTGCTGGCCCAAAAAGCAGATGCAGCTATTAGTCTCCTGAGATGGCTGCAGACTGTACCCATTAGGCAGTCTGTATCTATTTAAAAAAAAAATCACAACCTATATTTACTTTGCTTTTTAAGGATTGTTCTGATATTGTCTTCAAGACCAGAACTGCTATTTTCTATCTGAAGAGCACATGAACATGATGCCAGACCTGGCCAGGGGCCACCCTTACACAATGACTGCCCTCCCAACCCACTCCAAGGCTCACTCCAAGGCAGCTGGGTGGGAAGGGGATGTGGAACAGG
The DNA here is from genome assembly GCF_047495875.1 of Pithys albifrons albifrons. NCBI lineage: Eukaryota > Metazoa > Chordata > Aves > Passeriformes > Thamnophilidae > Pithys > Pithys albifrons. Next base: position 15,579,053 of record NC_092470.1, on the reverse strand, counting down.
ATGCTCACAGTCCCTCTGCAGGAGGCTGTGCCATAGCCAGAGCCCCAGTCACTGTAACTAACAGTTTTAGGGAAAAGGATACACCATCCAGCACTGGAAATGAAGTATGGCCACTCTCCTCCCAGACTTGTTAAGACTCGCTCCTGCTGATGTTCACAGTGTGTGAAACATGGATCAGGACACAGGCTTCAATTCTCACTCCTGTTCCCTGAAATTCAGGGTTTGGGGTGAGACCAGCAGAGCAGCAAACGTGACTCCAGGGCTTTTGGGAGGAAATTCTCGTATTTCCAAGTTATCTATGAGAGAGACATAATTGGCTTCCAAGTGCAAACCTGTCCAGTCTGCCCTGCTGGACAAGCAGGGGTGGACAAGCAAAGGTGTCCCAGGAATCCAAAATGAGCAGGAATGAAGCCCAGAAACTGGAAACCAGGATTCCTTGGGGATTGTATCCTGGATTGCCATCTGCACGTCAGAGTCTGGCTGAAAAGATGAAAAAAGGCCACATTCATCGATAAGTCCCCTTGGGGGCTTCTCACTAGACACTCCTGTATATTCTGTGGGGTTTAGATCAAAATCCACCCATATCCATAAAATGTTTTGCTGTCCCAGGAGAGACAAATTAGAAGAGGAAAGGCTGCTTAGCCCCACATGTAAACCAACCTGCAAATTAGAAAAAAAGCCAAAGCTAGATGACAAGCAATGGTATCAGAGATGCATTTCTGAATCTTGAGATCCTGTACTCAGACACTCCATTGTGCACTCTCCAAGCACCACTCCCTCATCCAGGAATGCAGCTCTCACAGGCTCCAGCATCATCTCACCTTCCTGTATCCCATCTAATAACACATTGGGGGCAGCTGGGACATCTGATTCTTGCAGATAATTCCTGTGACATTTCACCAGTTGCTTTGGAAGCTTTCATTCTGAGATGTGGAGGAGATTGAGATGAAGAGAAGCAGTCACTGTACTCTCCTGGCGAGCAAGGTTCCCTCTGCAGGGATTAATTGGGAAGACATTTCTAAAGTGCTTGTCTGCTGGGACAGAAGATCCTACAATACATCTTGATGAGATGTTCAAAATCGCACTTCAATGTGTTTAAAATCTCACTTGATTATATTGTCACAGCTCAGCAGCCCAAGTGTCAAAAAATTCCAAAATATCAGGTGCTATTTTAAGTGTTTCAAGTTTAATTCTATCAAATCATACGATCGCATTTGGGGAAGTGTGCCTATATAATGGCTTTCAGACACATCACCTGGCCCAGTTGGGGTCCCAGTGCAGGTCTGGTATGGGAGCTGCAGGGGCAGTGCTTGTGCAGCCAGGCACAGAGATTCTATCATCTTCCAGCAAGCCAAGGAGACTCAGTGTAAGGCACCAGCCGACGGAATTGCTGTTGCTTGCGGCACTTGCCATTAACCCACCATAGGAACTGCAGATCTGTCAGCCTCATGCAATGCAGCCTTGCTAATTTGGTCACCTCCTCCCACCTCCACCACACCACCTGTCCTGCAGGATCCTTCCCAGGGATCACAAGACAATGGGAAGGTTGGAGGTGCTCAGCATCCCTGCCTGTCAGGTGGGAATGGTGGCTCCACATCAGTTCCTGCGTAAGTGTGAGCAGAGTTGGACCCTGAGATCTCTGGTTGGCTGTAAGTCACAGCGTGTAATCATTGCAAGTGTCCGCTGAGGACACAATGGAATCAAGACATGAGAGTTTGCAGAAGAGACATGTATTGCTTGATAGGGAATATACCAATTAGTCTGAAACACTTATGTGGCAAAACCAGCGACAAATCAGCAGGAATGGTGCTGCTCTGACAATGAGACACAAGGCAATGGGAGGGACTGCCGTGGCAGTCTGTCACCAGGATGCTGCTGGGGATCACTCTGCACTGGGGTAACCAAATCCTGCCTTCAAATACCTGCTCTGAAGGACCTGTAAGAGATCGGAAGACGCTCAGAGAAGCCTGATAGTTGCTGCTGCCTACATGGAAACCACAGTCCAGGACTTCCAGGCTGTGCCCCCAAGACAGCATGGGCTTTTCCTGAGCCAGAAAAGCCTCTCTAACATATGCAGTGTCAGTTCTAAAATCCACATGCATTTCCTTTAATGTCAACATGCTCTGACTCAATCAACCCAGGATGGTCTTGTTTTATCACTTCTCTAAAGACAAAATACTCACATGCTCGCAGAGCTCAAATGTCACACATGTCACCTCTCTCCATCCTGCATACTGGCAGGACTTTATTTCCACCCTCATCTTGTGTCTTCCATTAAAACTTTATTCTTGGCATCAGCTTTTTTCATAGACTGCATTATGAAACAGTCAAGAAAGAAACAGACATTGAAGAAGGCAAAAAGGATCCAGTGAGGAGCTTGAGACTGCAGGGGGTGTGTGGGGTGTGTGTGTGTTTATCTTTTCCCTTCTGGAAGGGAGAAGGGAAAAAACCCAAGAGCCCAGGGAGGACTTAGAAAGGAGCCAAGACAAAACCCTCACTGCTTACAAAACATGTCTACATTATACATTTTTCCTGAGATCATTTTTTCTGCCAATAGAGCAGGGCTCTCAGGGAGCATAAACAGCAGACTATCAGTCTTGCAGCAGAGCCTGTCACCCTGAGCATCCGTGTCCCAAAAGCCAGGAATCCCAGTGGCTCCTGCAGCATCTTGGATGCAGTGTATCTTGGGAAATGGGAATGGTACAATATGAAAAGATATCATGTCTTGAGGGGCTGTGGGCCCTTGGGCTTATCCTCCTACACTCATCTCTTACTTCCTTTCCCACTGCTCTGTGCAGCCCCTTGGAATACTCAAGGTCTCATGTGGTTTCTCCTTTCACTGTTGGTGTGGATGCTGAGGATCTCTCCTGGGCAGAGACATCCTCCTGAGGTGGTTCTTCTGTACAAGCATCCTCAAAATTACATCTCGTGCCTCCACAAAGAGGGCTGGAAGTGCTTGAAGAGAGCTACACCCCAAAACCAGCAACAGAGCTGTCCCAGGACCTTCACAGGGGCTTCAGTCCCCAGATGACAATGTTGAGTTGCCAAATATTGAAAAGCCAATAGTAGTTTCAGAGCTCGACCTCCCCTTTCCTCCTGTTGCTGATAAAGCTACACCATGGAAATCCAGGCAGCAATGAGAAGAAGTTTAATTACCAAATGAGCAGCTGCTGGTTGACAGTCGAGTGTGCTTCTGGGAGTCTGAAAAGGTGCTGGAGATGGCTCATGACGATGCTTAACCTTTGCAGGGGAATCATGTCCCCTGTTGTAGCCGCTGGCTGAGAGCTGAGTGATATTCCTGAAGGTGCTGGTAAAGCCTGAGCTGGAGGTGACAGGTCACACCATCATTCGATCCAGAGCTGCCAGACAAACAGGTGATACAGAGAGCCCAGTGCAGTGCTGTTTGACTGAGGTGGCCTTGAGAGAGCACTTCAAAACTGTGTATGACTGGGACAAAACATGCTTTTAAAAGCAGCCCTGCCTGTGGAGAGGTCTGGATGGGGAAGGACAGCATGCTCAGCATGCAGATGGCCAGCCTGGGGTGGGTTTTGTGTTTGGGATATTCCCAGTGGATTTCTGTATGCAACAAGATTTGCAGTAGCACTAAGAAAGAGCCCAGCACTTAAGTTTGGGATGAGCTTTCACCCCTCACCATTGCTGCTGTTCTGGCAGGTTTCAGCAGTGCCGTGCCCATCTCCCTGGATCAGCCCTTTCACTTCCCAATCAAAGCCAGCGCTGCTCTGTTGATGAAGATGCATCTCCCAAGGCCATCATCATCACCAAGGCTGCTGCACAGCCAGACAAGGATTTACAGTAGGAACACAAATAAAAAAGAGCTGTAAAGATTTTTTTCTTCATTTTTCTGTTGCATTGCAAGAGACTGAGCAGCTGACACCAGCCTGCTCTGCTGTGGTGTCTGCTGAAGGACACCTGAAACTCTGCACCTACAGTGAATTTACTGTGCCAGGGAACTTCCTTGTTTCCAGAAGCAACTGAGGGTGGAAACCAGAGAAATAGCAAAATAATTATTATCTAATGTTGTACTTTGGGATTATTTCTTGCTGCTGAGGATGACCCAGACCCAGGGAAAACAAATGAGGGAGTCAATTAGAGGAAGTCTTGTTTGGAACAACTGTTTTTTATAGCAACCATGCCTGTGGATATATTAAAGTAGTATTGTTCTCAGGGATGAAAAAGCAAAACACCTGTAGAATCACAGAACTGTAGAATCATATAGGTTAAAAAAACCCTCTAAGCTCACTGAGTCCAACCATCAACCCAACATTGGTGGATCCAGCACAAAACCATGGTCCCAAGTGCCACATCTACATGTCTTTTAAATACCTCAGGGATTGTGACTCCACCACTTCCCCAGGGAGTGTGTTTCAATGCTTGTGAGCCCTTTTGGTGAAGAAATTTTTCCCAATATCCAATCTAAACTTCCCCTGGCACAATTTGATGCCATTTCCTCTTGTCTTATCATTAGGACAGCCTGAAAGTCCAAGGAAAGATAAAGGAGCTCCTGTTAAATGTTTTCCTGGAAGATCAAAAGCCTATCTGTCATGCAAGAGAAAACTGAACCCTTCAGTTTATCCATGTCTGGGAAAGGCTGGAGGGGCTCATGGTGGCAGTGGGATCTGCTGTGTCACTGCTGGCTGGGGTCCCAGGGTTCCCTCTCTGCCCACGAGCACGGCAGTAGCACAGAGGAGCAGACACAGCACTGCTGAATCACTTAACCTCACCGTTAGCTGCTCAACAAGCCTTCACTAAACGAACTAACATTTGAAACTCCTTGTTCTCTGCTGGAGAAAGAGGTTTCCTTTGCTTTCCCGATCAGAACTGTGCATTTGTGGGGTTAGAGATGGGGAACAAAATGCCTACCTGGGCAAAAGGGAAACTTGAAGCCCTTCTGGGAACTGCTTTGCTCTCTCTTTGTTGTTCTAGTCACATGGACTGGTCTGTGTTCAGCAACTCTGCAGCCAAGGGCTGGCTGGTGATAGACATCCTCCTACCCCAGCTACTGCCCTCCTCACTAGCAAGCTCTGAAATTCCCTCCTTGGGGGTCTTGCAAGCTGCTGACAATCAGTACTGGACTGAAGAGTTAACTTTTCACCAGCTGCAATGGAAATCCCTTATTTACGGGTGTTCTTTTTGTTCCACTGGCTTGTTTGGGGGTCTGCTAGTGCTTCCCATCCTGTTGCTCCCAGCCCTCCTGCTGGACACCAATTCCCTGCAGGTATCACTGCTCCTGCCGTTCCCTAAGAGCTCAGCTTAAAGGAACAAGCTGGGGAGATTCAACTCCTTCGGCTTGCTCTAGGCAGGAGCACAAGGGTTTGTCTTTGTGGCAGCCCCCTGTGACCCTGCAGGGCTGCAAGAGATGAGGGTGTGTTGCATGGGGAGAAGAGGGAGCTTTGTAGCCAACCTAAAATCAGCAGCTTGGGCTCAGGTTATTGTTAGAAGAATTGCAATCAAAGTATTTTCTTACTCAAATCGGTGCTCCAACATTGCTTTTATTTTCCAGCCCAATGTGTCATGGAGCTTTTATTAGAGCCCTGTCATACCCAAGGAGTACAAAGGTCTCCTTTGGCTCCATTTACATGAATAGTTCCAGGGTGTCTGTGGGTTTCTGTCCTGCCGAGAGCTCTTCCTCCTCCAGCCGAGTCTGGATAATTGTTGGCTCGTGTGCACCCGCTGTGTGAGCACACTAAAGTGCTTGTTGGTAGAATACAGCACTTTTTCCATCAAAACTTTCTGGTGGAGAGCAAGTCTTAAACTAACTCTAGTTTAGGAGCAGTAAATCACAAGCTGAAACACCTAAGGAGGACATTTATACTCGGTGGACCAACCTTGACAAGAAGCGTTACGACTATAGCCCACTACAGACCACTCAGAGCAAGCGCATCAGCCACCATAAAGGACACAAAATCTCTCTTCCCGAGCCTTTGAAAGGCAGGCATTAGAAAAGGGCACATGAGGAAAAAGTGGCAATTTACTGACAAGCTTCCAGGCAGGCCAGCAATATCAGGGACTCCAATTCGTCACTTAGAGAGAGCAGAATATAATTCCTCTTGTAATCAGGATGGAAAGGCATGTGGTCTAGGCTAGCAGGGAAAAGGTTGACTCATATTAAGACCAACCCATTACCAAGTGTCAAGTGCTCCCTAAGATGGCTCAGACGCTAATTCGAGAAGTCACCTGGTGGCAGCGGGTCACCAGCTCCCTCTACAGTCAATCAGGACACAGCCGGACCCCTGCAGAACTGCTACAGCAGGCACAGAATAACAAAGAGTGCCTTTAAACTGGAGCAGAATTTTCCTTCTCGTTACCGGCAATAATCATGCCACTCGAAGCCGAGTCCTTTGTCTTCCTCTGTGGGGAGAGGTCTGTCGCGCTCCCCTGTCCCGGGGGCGGATGAGGAAATGGCTGCGATCGCATCAGTGCTCCCCAAGGCAGACTGTGAGTGTGTCTTTTGTTTCCTTCTAGGGAAACAAAGAGCGGGAGCGATGGATGGAAACATAGGCGCCACCGGGCTGCAGGAAAAGTTCAGCAGCCCGGAACCAGGTGGTTGTTCGGAAACAAAGTGTCAAGACCATTCACAACAGCAATACTTCACCGCGCAGCACACGCCGGCGAGCGAAGAGCGAGCCAAGGCGAGCGGGACGAGACCGCCCCCCGCCCGCTGCGGTCGCGCAGGGCCGCCGGGCACGGGGCTCGAGCCATACATCTGTAGGTGACACGTATACAGAGCGACAGGGATGTAGCGGCAGGAAAACCCGCGAGCAAAGGTGGCTGCAGGGTGGAAGGAACGGGCTTACGACAACCACGCAGCATCGGGAGCGATAAACTGCTGAATGCTCACCCTTGCCCCGACACCTCTTTGTTTCAGCATCTCCTGGTCTGCGGGAGGTGGTGTATCTAGAGGAGTGAGATGGGACTGCTTAAGCAGCAAACATCTTTCTCAGAAGCCTTTGGCAGGCAGAGCAGCTCCAGCCACCCTCAGCTTCTATCTTCCTTCACCTGCGATACTGGGAACTTACTGTCCAAAGAAACAGCATGGGGTTTGTGTTTTTTTTTGTCCTTTTGCCAGTAGCATTATATTCCTACTTTTTACCTAATGAACATTTTGTGTTTTCTTTCTGAAATTTCTCAGTATTTGTAGGTGAGAGAAATCTGTTCCCCCTGCTCCCACCCATTTGAGGTACATTCTTCCAAAGACAATCCAAATCACAGGCAGGGGGCAGGGTAAGTGTAAAAGTGGGCAAGCTGTTCGCTCCTCACAATAATTAGAGAGTGTTTTGATGCCAAGGAAAAAGAAGAAAAGAGTTGCACCTGCCTGCATTTCCCAGCCTCCCTCAGCACCATGAGCCTACCAGGGGACACCTGGCCAGCTCTTTCCTTCCCTTCCTGCTGCTCTGACCAAAGTGAGGGTGGTCTGTGGGGGTGTGAATGAGGATATTGAGCCACACGATCCATCAGCCAAACATTCCTGACAGGGGAGACCTGCACAAATATAGCGTACCTCCCAACCCTCTCACGTCGAGGAGCTGTTCCCTCCTGTACATAGAGAGAGCTCCTGGAAAACTTTGGAAGGGTCTCTTCTCTACACTGTTTGCTGTCACACAGTTCCCTTTACCTACAGGGCCTGTTGGCAAAAAGTGCTATTATGTGGCCCCCAAAGCTGAAAACCTTCTATCATCCCCTGACCTGCTACAGATCAGGCATTCCACTTTTCCATGTCACCCCAGCAATACACTTGAGCCAGGTCAGAGCATTGTGTTCACCGTTCCTGGCACCATGGCAGCACACAGGGATGAAGTGCCCTTTGTGCCAGGCTTCTGGGCTACAAGTTTACATTGGAAGGTGAGCAGTGTTTTGTCCCTTGCTGTGTTTGGGATGCAGGAGCTCATCAAACCTGAACCACTGGGGAAAAGTGATGTAGGTGGAGAGGACAAAGCAAGATAAAGGGTCAGTTTACCCTACTTCATAAGGAAGTAATATATAATTAAGTAATACAGCAGAGTCCCACCTTTGCCCTGTTCATCCCTGTATGGGAAGCACAGCTGATGTAGGAACTTACCTGTGAAAGGTCTGGCCCTGACCTATATCAGTGGGTTACCAGAGTGCCAGACACTCCCTTCACCCCTTCGGGCATAGGTTACTCCTCTCCTTTACCAGTTACCTCTTGCACTATAACTTGTGAATGCGGTATGAAACAAGCTGCTCACTGTTTCTAAAGAACTCATCTGACCCTGTTGTTGTCCCTGCCACTGCACTGCTTGGCAGTACTTCCTTGGAGGAACTACAGCAACAAACTCAGATGCCAGGGTTTGGAGATAAGCAGCCAACAAACATCCAATTTCCATACAATGCACAGAAAAAAGAGGAGAAAAAAGACACAACACTGGGAATCCCTAATGAACCAGGGTGAAAAACAGGACAAGTTATTAATGAAAGAGAATAGATTTTCAATAAGGGCACAGTAAGTTCTAGCGGGCAGATCTAGCAGATAGGCAAGGGGAGAGAAGAAAGAATAGAAGCTGGAAAAGAAGATGGGAGGAAAGCAAGAGGATCAGAGCAGCCTGTCTGATGGGGGAGAATGCTTGAGAAGCTTTTAATTTCCTTTATTTTTATATAGATAGTGCCAGCGTATTGTAGAGTAACAATTCATCTACCCTGGTAATCTACAGTCCAGTGCTGGATGTTTCTGGACAAGGCTACTGACCTTTAAGCACTTCTTGCCTATGGCACCCAAATAATATAACAATGAAACAATAAACAAACACCACTGCATTCCATTTATCATTTCAGCAAGGTGTTTTTTTGGATGTAACACAGTGGACAAAGCCACCTGGTCCCAAACAAAAAGGCCTTTGTGTCATCTGGGCACTATGAGTGCACCCCTCATTACTAAAATAATTAATTTTTCCACATAGCTGTAATGAGTTCCTCAAGTTAGTGGAAGCTGTCCTCTCTGCATTTGTTCCTCTCACCCCCTAAGTTTCCAAGCACACCGCGGAGATGGGGTTATGGAGTGGGTAGGGTGTTGTTTCTCAGACTTAGGGGCTGCTTTCGCTCTTGACATACAGGGCACCTGCAGATAAACACCCACCATGGAAGTGATCAGGAGGGAGTGATCACAAAGCCCCTAATGCATCCCATGGGGACACACCAGTGGACTGAGCCATCCCACACTGCTCCATCACCTCCACCCAACTGGTCCCTGCTCAGTCTCTCCCATCCCTTATCCATCTGCAGACTGGTTCCTTATCCATCAGCCCCATGGGTTGGTGCCCTCTCCACCACACCCATCTGGACCAGAAGTGGACCCAAGCACCCTCAGCAGTAACTTGCCCCAGCAACCCTGTCCAGCTGACCACCTGCATCAATATCCTGCTTAGGGACATGCTCCATCCATGTATCAATACCCAAACATTGCCCTCGCCAAAACCCCTCTCCAGACAAGGATCTGCTACATCTCTAATCAGTCTGGTACCCCCTCCAGCACAGACCTGTGCTGGATCAAGCATCCCTACCTGGACCAGTACCTTAGCATCCCTAACAAGACTGGTACCTACTCCAGCATCCCTATCCTGACCTGTACCTGATGGCACATCCCTACCTGGACTAGTTGGTACCTTCACATCTTTAATGGGAGCGGCACCTGCTTCAGGATCCCTACCTGGACCGGTACCCTCGCGACCCTAACGGGAGCGGTACCTACTTCAACATTCCTACCCGGACCAGTATCTCCGCGTCTCTAAAGGGACCAGTACCTGCTTCAGCATCCCTAGTCCGACCGGTACCTCCGCGCCCCTAACGGAGGAACTAGCTCCCGCCCCCCTGCCCGACCCGTGGCTGTCCCCTCGGCCCCGTGCCCCGTCCTGCCCGGCGGCGGGGCGGTCCTGCCCGGGGCTGCCGCCGGCCCTGCGGAGCTGCGCGGGAGCGCAGCGCGCTCCCTTCCCACTTGGGCATGGTAAAAACCGGGAGAGCCGGAGACAAAGAAACTGTCCGGGCGCCCTCCCCCTCCGCCGCCGCTGCCGCCTCCCCGGCCCCCAGCCCCGCTCCGCGCCCCTTTCCCCGTGCGGGGAGCGGGGGTTTTACCCGCTCTCCTCCTCGATCTCCGAGATATCCGCGAAGATGAGGAACCCGACCAGCAGCGTGAGCAACGCCAGCGTCCAGCCCCGGCACGGCAGCGGCATGGCTCCGGGGCTGGGCCGGGCTGGGCCGCTCCGCGCCGCTCCGCGGGGTGCGGAGCCCGGAGCCGCGTCCCGGCTCGGCGCCGCCGCCGCCCGGCGGGGCCGCTCCGCCCCTCGGCGCCCGCGGAGCGCCCGGCCCGCCCCGCCGGCGAGGGGAGGGGGCGGGCTGGGATGGGAGCGGAGGGATGGGGCGCTCGGGGCCGCCCCCCCGTCGATAAAGTTTGCGGGCGCGGCCCCGCGGCCGCCGCGTCCCTGCGGGTGGGCGACCCGCCGCCTCCGCTGCGCCCTCGGTGCCCCCCGCGAGCGGGATGCGCTTCTCTCTGTTGTGGCGTCCCCTCCCCTGCGCCCACCGTGGCGGGGTCGGTCCTGGCTGGGGAGGGGGTGGGCACGGCGCAGCCGGGCTCCCCGAGAGGACAAAAACTGTAATAAAATCAGACAGCGGTAACTCCCGTGCGCGGTGCGGTGGTTGTACCTCCTCCTCCTTCCCTGGCAAGGGACGGGCGAAAACACAGAGCTTTTGGGATTGAAAACACTTTGTTAAAAAAAAATGCTGAAAAACTAATCTCACCCATCTCTATTGCTATTAAATAAAAGATGCTAACAAATCACACCCATTTCTATTACTATTAAAAAAGATGATGAATAACTAATCACACACAGCTAAAAAAAGGATGCTGAATAACTAATCACACCCAGCTTATTACTATGAATTCCTCTTTTAGTAACAATGTTCCCTTGCACTACTATAAATACTGACCGTCATAACGACACTGATCCTGCCACGACTCTGTAAATCCTGCCGGAGTTTGAACAGGCACAATTTATTTAAGCAGAAACCGCACAAGGAAGGTGTTCTGCTTCTGAGGTGCTTGGCTGCAACTCAGCCACATCACAACCCCTGTGAGCATCCTCTTGCAGGCTACAGGCACCCTTAGATTTTGTTACAGAGAAAAAGCTGCAGTTTCTACCCAGACAGTGTGTGAAAGCTGGGAAAAAAGAAAAAGTAGTGGCTGGACCAAACAATGGCCAAAAAACCACCAAGAGGTGCTTTCTCCATATCCCTGCTATCTGTTAGTCCAGTGATAGTGACAGATCTGGAGAGAAGAGACTGGCTGTGTCAGAGTTTGGGCAATGCCAGCCTGGCAGGGCATCACCAAACTAAAGCATAATTCTTTCAGACCAGAAAGTTGCTGAAAATCAGAATATCTGGTGATATATGCACCGCCAAGCTGGAGAGGGACGCGGCAGATTTATAATGCAGCAGAGAGAAGCAGCACAGATGTGTTGAGAGCGAGAGATACTAATTGCTTACATATTTAAAACAGCATCTTTAGTCTGAATGGGAGGCACCATTAAGCAAAACAGAGCTATTAACTGGGGCCACTTGGAAAGCTGCCATTTTCCCTTCTGTGCACGGCTTTTTGCATCAATTCAAAAGTATGTTGCTCAGGGTGTGATACGCTGTCAATGTTGTGTGATTCCTGCCGAGGTGCCTTGCACTAGGATAAACGTGTCCATATGTACAGGGATGTGTATGGGAAGGCACACTCAGCAGACTTTTCCCCTTATCTGGATTAAATGGTCGAAGGAGCATGTTAGAGCCAATGTGCTTTCCTGGAGATTCTGAAACTCTTGTAGAAAGAGGAGACAAACAAATCACCATTATGTTTATAGGTGAAAAATACAATATAGGTGAATCTGGTACAATTACCCTGTAGTATATATGGCAAATTTACAGTCCGGTAAACAGCTTTCATAATAGAGCATATTCAGGGCCCTGGGGAGAAAGTGATTTTAGGTGGTGTAAGTAGCCCCATAATTTACCTTCTGCATAAATCTGAGGAAAGCCTCATTTTCCTTCTGTTTTATTCTTCTTGGACTCCTTTTGCCCACCCTATTCTGGAGCTTCACAGCAGTGTGACTGGCCTGAGGATGAGGAAACAGGCTTTGAGGTGACCTTGCCAGTGCAGGGACTGACATCGGGGTTTCCCGAGATGCAGCGGGGCAGAGCACCAGTCCCCTGTGATTCGGGAGCACCACACCGCAGCTGGTTTCCCCTCATACAGATCCTCAAGAATACAGATGGAGATATCTGCTCCTGCATCTTTTTCAGCTCCATCCCAGGTGGTGTCTCTGCTTCTTTTGTCTGATCTTTGTGTTTCAGTTGCCAATCACAGTGGCGATGTGCAAGAACAGAAATCTCGATGGAGGCTGAGCAATAAATGGCAGGATCGTTCACTGAGTGATAGGAGTCAGTTTGCCTGGACAAGGACTCTCAGAGACAGGGACATCCCATCTGCTGAGATGCTGCTTCTGCTGCAGAGTAGCTTGTCTTAAAATACATGCTGTGATTTTGGCTCTGCTCCTGCTTAAGTCAATGGAAATGCTTCTATTAACTGAAATTTAAAAAAAAAATCCTCCTTGTAGGGTGAACTGAAAGTTAAGCTTGATGCCCTTCACTGGAGAGCTCCACTGTAAAGAGTTTGCATAAAGTGCTCTGTGAATCCTCTACTTGGTATCATCTGTTGCTTTATTCCTCTGAAAGATGCAGGTCAGAGAAAAAGGTCATTCTTCAGCTGATTGCGCTTCAAACACAGGCCCAGGACCTTGAAGTGCAGCTGGTTTGGAGAGAGGAGGCAGCAAGTTGTATAGAAGATTCAGGAACAGTGCAGCTTGCTGAATTATTTTGTAATCAATTAACAAGGCTGTATAACACCACCAAGTGTGACTCTGCGACAAAAATCTCAAGATCTTGTTGCAATGCTGAGGGTTAAGTTTTGCACGGTCAGGAGTCTTACTGCAGTGATAAAAAGAAATTAATATAATAATACTGACTATGGGAGAGGACAGTTTACTCTGCATACTCTCCAAGTCCATCCTTTATAGCATCCTGGCCAGATTTGGAGGAGGAGCAGATAATCCACCCTGATAATGCACCAGTTTCATGCATTGCTCATTATCCTGAAGAACTGCAGACTGCTTTGGAGGAATTACCATAGTTCCTCAAATGTTAGTCATTTTGCACATTCAATTCACTATGAATCCTCACATGATTCAGCTTAAACAGGTGCATAAATGTTGCAGGATTGGGTCCATAAGCATCCACAGCCTCAATTTTATGTCTCATTTTTAAGATGGGTTGCAGGAAGATGAGAGCAAACTGTTGCAAATAGACTGTTGTGGTAGAGGAATATGTTCTAAAACAGAATAAAAGCTGATTATATCTTCTAGCTCCTAATAATTTGAGGAAGTAATTCTGTATCCAGAACATTTGCAGTAAACACAATAAGGTGTACTTAAAAAAATAAAATCTTAGCATAACAGCTAAAGCAACTGCACCAGAACAATATTGCATTTTCTGCTTTACAGGGAGAAGAGAAAAGAAATGGCATTTTTACATTTTCTTTTGACCTTTGAGAAATATCAGGAATATGTAATAGCCACACACACCAACAATAGCTCGGAGGATTCAGAGAATAAGAGTTAAACACCTGGGGACATTTACAAACAACTGGCAGAGAGGCGATGAATTTAAGATGTGGGTATGAAAGGCACAGATACACAGAGTGCAAAAATAATATATATTTAAAATGGTTTTAATCTATGTGAGGAGCATCATTGAGGTAAATAGTGACTTCTGAACAAGCAAGGAGGGACAGGGAAGATGACCCATGAGGTCTCTGCTACACTATAGCAAATGCTAAGACCTGGTGCAGTGAGGGGGCTCAGAGGAACTTTCTCCATCAAATTCGTAATGCTGTAAAGTACACATAGCCTTTATCGTATCTGTCAGCCAAAATGAGCAGCTTTACAGCCCATTTTACACAGCTGAGCACTGTTACCACGTGAGGAAGGGGCATGGCAAGCAGAAGCATGTGTTAACGAGGGTGGTCTGTTCCACTGCGCTGTTATGGACAATGAACCCACATCCAAGTGCTTTCACCAATGAAGTCCTCAGTCCCACTCATGAAAGTCAGGTGACTCCAACAGGCATGAAGTGTCTTTTCCTCCTCATTAAGTTCACTGGCAGGAAGGAAGGGTGCTGAATCAGTAGCTTTGATGACCTTCATCTTCTCCTGAAGGCTCTTGCTGGTCTCCACACTGACCAAGGGATTGGAGAGTACCACTCCAGCATCTTTGCTTATGAATGGAGAACACTGGTAACAACCAAGCAGCTTCCACAGCTGTCAGTCTCCTCACCTGGCTTTATCTAATCTTGGATAAATGTTTTCCAGCCAGATCCTGAAGTGGTTAGTTCCATTATTGAAGTGCATTCACCTGGCTCCTGGAGGAGCTCCCAGTCTCTGGGCAAGTTATTTGTCCCAGGCAGGGGAGTATTTTTTGTGGTGCAGACAGCACTGAGAAGCAGACCAACCAGAGGAATTTAGATCTGTCCTAATGTCAGTGCACCTGAATTTTGTCACATCAGGGGGTTCTTAACTTTCTGTGGTCTGTCTCCTGTTGAACTGAGTAAAGAAGTATTCCTGCTTCTCATTTTCTAGGCTGGAAAGAAGAGCCTTTACTTTCTTGGAGAAAGAGACAAAGCCTTCCTTATTTTCTCTTTTCAGGCCTCCTTGCCATTAGAAGGAGGATGCCAGCTCTATCATCTTCTTTATACCCAGAGTAGTGTAGCAGCCATAAGAAAGCTTTGTTGGTTCACAAGAAAGGAAAAAGAAAATTAAACTGTATTAATTTCAAGCTCTATTAGGATTTTAAGAAAGTAAAATCAATAGAAAAGGATGGACACAGTGGGGAATGTGACCTTATTTTCCCAGTGTCTGAAGGGGAAGTGCACACAATAGAGAGACAAAAATACATCTATAAAACCAGATCAGTTTCTTTGATGTTGAAGAAAAGTTAAAATGCTTACGTGAACTTACATCAGTTGACTGGCATTTGAAGTGTCTTAGAGACAAAAAAAGCAGAACCAAAAAAAAAAAAAATCCAAGCCCAAGCCCAACCCCATCGATTAGTCCTTTCTATTTCTTTTTCTCCTGTGCTAAATTGTAAAAATGGTGTGATCCATGCAACATTTCATCAAATATGACTTGCCATTGTCAGAGCAAAATGTTTGATATAAAACAAGAATGATCTTTCTTTTCTTTTTGGTCAGATAAGCTGGTTTGGATTAATAAAAATGCCACACTCACAATGATATTGATAATTTGCATGTGAAAAGCCTTCCACCTGGTAATGAAAACAATTTTTCAGTTTTGCCACCACCAGTCAGGAGAGATAAGGTCTGCCATCCTCCCCCTTGCAATTAACCACAGACACAGAGAAAAGGAAAAAAGGTAGAAAAAAGGGGAAAGGTGGAATATGTGTGACAATTGCAAATTGCTTGTTACCTGGACCTGATGCCAAGGTATTGATATTTCCAAATGCAGCTGCACAGTTGGCTCGCTCTTACAGCCTGGCTGCATGTCCCTGCCAAGCTGGGTACCTCCAGGTTGGGAAGACAGAGCTGAGTATGAGTTTATATTAAATTTGTATGCCATATTACTGGCATTTAAGGGAAAAAAATCAAGCTAAAACAAGTTTGCACACCTTCTTTTCTGGTTAGCAAGCCACTGGGTGGCAGTGCTGTGTGTGCACATGTGTGTATATACACACACCTATGAGGGGGTCGCCTCTTCTTGGGGAGTGTCATGAACCTGGGGATGTTTGCTCTTTCTTGATACACTGAAGGCCACTGCATTGCCTGGGGCAGAAGGCAGGAGGAGAAAATACTGAAAGATGCTTCAGCTTTGAAGAGCATAGGCAATTGCTGTGCTTCCATCGATCTGTCCAGAGCTCCACAGCCAGGAAGACTGAGTGACCAAAGGTCAGTACCAATGGGCATTCCAAGCTGATCCAAGCCATCCCAACCTTGCCTGCAAACCTGCACTTGCCTTGTTAGTCCTGAATGGTGACCAGAGAAACAAAGAATCCCTTTGCTGCTGCTAGTCCTAAATCAGAAACGCACAAGGCAGCTGCCCTGTTCCCTGCCTGTACCTAAACCCACTCACTTCATCCTTTTCTTCCCACCTCATAGAGAAAAAATTAACCCAGCAAGGACATGTTTTCAGTGGCTCAGAAGCTGATCATGTGCTCAGTATGTATGAAGGATGCTGATTTCTTGCACACAACCAACAATGATTTGAACTTAACAACACATCCCCCTGAGATAACTCCAAGCTGATACATAATTTGCACTTATAATAGTAGATTTGAAGTGGCTGATAAACAGATGGAGGGTTCAGATGCCAACCTGAGACCTCATTGAGTTTTGAATTTTGCTTTTTATCTCAGTTGAAAGCTGCTAAGATGTGACATTTCTTTGAGGTTTGTTTCTGTAGTACCTCCAGCACGGTACTTCTGCATTTCATGACCCTTAAAACATAGGTCATATTTGACTCCAGTTTTGACCTGTTTCAGGCTGACAAGTTTGATTAATTTTGTCCTATACTTGAGAGAAAACCAATTACTCTCCACAGTTGTTGAGGAGGTGAATATACCTAGTTTGTATAAACAATCCCACATGTAGGATGGAGGAACAGGCTGTGTATGGGCATCACAAGGTGTAGAAGACGGTTTCTTGCAAGAATAACTTGAGATTTCAGATTATACCCACTTATGAGAAGTCAGAGTGAAGAAGAGGGCTGGAGATGATGCCACAGGACTAGCTAAAGAAGGGGAAATCTTCATAACCATCCTTTGGGCCAGCCAAGACAGCACTGCTAACCACTCAAAAATCAATCACCTTAGTGATGAGGACACGTGAGAAAATCTGCAAGATGCTTCTCTTGCTTTTTCCTGGCCTTCTTATGGTGCTTTGGAAAATCTGATTAAAATATTTGCAAAATGTGAAGATTACGGCAGCAATTAAAGCAACCAAAAAAAGAAAAGGAAAAAAATTCACATGCACACATGGTCCTTTGCAAATAAGAACTTTTCTGTGAGGAAAACATGAGATCCAGCAATATGTTCCATTTAGCAAAAATGACAAAACCTTAAAGTGTAACATAAAGAATGTAACTTTCTTCGCTCCACCTCTCACTAACAGCTAAAAAAACTGCTGTGCAAAAGGCCTTGAATGTGAAACCTCATTTCAGCTCTAGAAAGACACTTGATTTCTGTAACTACAGTGACTGTTGTTCTGCTCCCCATCAATAATAAATGCTTTTTTCTCCTCTTTTCTACTAATATTTCTCATCCTTCTTGTCCTTTGTGGTGGGCAGAACTGCTGAGGGAATTGCTTCGGCTTTGGAATAAAGGGAATTTTGAAAGAGTAAAGTAGGGCAGAAGGATTTCCCCTGAAGAGCTGTATCCAGAAGCTGCAGGGAGAGCATGACCCCTAGGTTAGGTCCTCCTGTGGAAGCAAGAACAGAACTTCTGGGCTGTGGCCAGCACCAAGGAAAAATGGCCTATATTGATCCAAAAAACTCCTAAGGAATTGCAAACATCCCAGTCACATTACAAGCAGCCAGGACAGGATATTTTGAAGATCATACTTCCCTTCTGGATTCCAAAATTAAATGTTTGAATACCCTATCCTGGTTGTGCAGCACTACATGCTTGAACACCCATCTCATTGGGAATCTGATTTGTCAGTTCAGCGAGCACGTTCCTTGAGAAGGAAAACTTTAGAGCAGCTTGTGCCTAAATGTGATTTTTGCTCTGATCTGAGATCATTAGTGTCCTCTGTGGTGAAGAATATGAATGATCTACTGCCAGATCACACCTAGCACAGCAAATACCCACAGAAGGGGAGGCTGCATGTAACACTCCTTGCAGGCTTGAGTGCTCTGTACAAATGTAGATGGACAAAGGAGAGAGAAAAAGAGCCAGCGTGGGAGAGAGAGACCACAGGCATGTAACAGCCTTTCTGACCTGGTGATTTATTTATGGCAGTCCTAGAGGGGAAGGAGCTATGCAAAGATCATGAGCCTGCGTGCGGCAGTAAGTGGTGTATATAAGCTGGCATATATTTAGCAAGCAAGAGTACAAGGTGAAAAATCTACACAAATTCCACTCACTCCTTGGTTATTCAATGATTCAAGTCAAGAAAGGAGAAAGGTTTATTTGGAGGAACAAGAAAGATCTTCCTTGTTTCTTTCTATAAATAAATTACGGGAAGATTGTTGGGTTTGCTTCCCAGCACACACCTCACCATGCTTCCCTCTTGCTGTGGCCAGCAACTTCAAGGGCCTCTGCAGGGAGTTGTGGATGCTGATAGCCCTCTCAGGTCAGAGAAAAGGCTCTGAGATGAGATGCTTGAGACAGGTATTTCACAGTGAGGTGCTGTCTCCAAGGTAGGTGAACAACCAAAGGAGCATTGCAGGGAACAGGCCTCCAAAATAGCACAAAAAAAGGCACAATCTGTGTCAGCTGAAGCCAGTTGCAATGTTCATCAGACTGACAAATACCTGAACTGGCAGACGGGAATGTTAACAAAATACAGTATTGGATGGGGGAACTGCACAAAGATTAACTCTGAACTCAGTAAAAGGCCTGGTCCTGTGAGGTACTGAGTCCCTGCAACCCTGATGAAGAGCTCATCGCCATGGCCACCATAAATAGATGGTATCAAAGTGGTTCCCCTTCCCTTCAAACTGAAGTAAACCCTGATTCCACCAAGAATGTTGCAGTCACCCATGGGACTTGAAGTGGCATAGCAGCAGGAACACAGGGTATTTGGTAGCCCTCCTCACACCTTACACATCACAAAATATTAAACCCTAAATGAGGATACCATCTCACTTTACAGCTCTTGACTCTGTTATCTAAATTAGACCACATTAGAAATGGAATCTTAAACAAAAGCCCGTGACACACTTTTTTGGTTCTGAATTTAACTCCTGCTTCAGCTTTGTGGATTTCAGAACCCTGGTGGCTTGAGTTCCTGGAGGTCTATGGGGCCATAAAGCACCAACTCTCCCAGCTGCCTCTCCAGCTGTGTAAAGTTGAGGGTCTGATTACTTGAGGAAGGCTCATTATCTTGTGCAGGGCCAGGACTTGGACTTTGATGATCCTTGGGAGTCCCTTCCAACTCTGTATATTCTATGATTCTATCAGCATTGACTTGACTTGAGGAGATGAATTTAATTACTCCAGGAGTGGACTTAATGCTTGGACTTGCATCTCAATCAAACTTGTCTGTCATTCATAGATTCCCAGTGGAAAAAAAATAATCTCCATTTATATATGGGAATATAACAATCAATCAAGCTTTATAGCTCCTGTTTCCATTCTAGCAGCTTATAACCACATAATAAAAGCACATAATGAAAACATCATAAAAACACACAGTAAAAACACATTCACCATGCAAGTATTGGCATCTTAGCACATCCTGGATAGAAATGCTGGAGAGTTCTTGAGGCTTCTGGTATGTACTGGTAACCTCCATAACACCACATCACACTCATCCTTCCAACTTGAGGAGTGCTCACTATTTAAATGACAACAGTTATGGAAGATGCACGTAAATGTTTGGATTCAGCTAATTGAGAACATGAAAGATATGCAGAAGAGTTTTGGCTTCTTGGCTTTACAGAGTCAGTTAGAAAATTCTGTGAGAAAAGCCTCTTCAGCTGCTTTTATTGTACTATAGCCCTTATTGGAAAAGCTGCAGGAGACGGGTGTTGCATTAACACTCTTCTTCCCTGTGGTTTAAATTAAAGTTCATCTTCACAGGCAGTCTTTTGCTTGACTTGAAGGATGCAAACAGCTCACTCTGCCTCCCTGCTCTCGCTTCATTTCCCTGACACTTTTCCATAAATCCTTGCTCTAGCAGAGCATGGATTGCTCACTGTGGAGGAATCAACAGCCAGAACCTGCAATAGGGGGATGATTTTGAGACCTGATAGAAGATATTGGGCCATGCAAACTCTGCTTTACACACAAACTGTTGTGATTCATCTCAGCTAGCCAGTGAACTTGCCCACTTGTCCCTTCTCATATTTTCCAAGTTTCTCACAGAGTTATTTCAATGAGTGAATAAACTAGAAATTAATCTTCAATCCCTTTAGTGACTTTCTCCTTCAGTTCAACAGTGCCAGAATAGTCTGGCCAGAATAGTCTCTCACTTTAATAAGAGCCTCTTGAATTCTTCTCACTTTCAAAGATTTTCATTTGGGTTTGAAGCTGTCATTACAGTGACATCGTGGACCTAATGGCTCAGCTACAGGTTGATTTTTCTAGTTTTTTTTAAAGCCACTGATGTTACCAGTAACATCTAAGATGACCAAACTTGGTTATCTTAGAGATTAAAGGAAATATTGTTCCCATTTTTTTTCCGGCTGCTTATTTTGTGTCTTTGGGAAGCACTTTGTACTCACATGGCTTTGCTTTTTCCCCTCCATTACTTTTCTGTCCTTTGTTTGCCTGACACTTTCATGCAGAGAAAGAGGAGAAACATAAACTAGGCAAATGTAGTTTGATCACAGAGCTGGTGGGGGGCAGGTAGAGGCAATCACACTGCCTTGAACTCTTGTGTATGATCAGCTGGAGTGTGTTTAGAGACAGTCCCTGAAATGATGCAGCAAGCACAAAGGTGCCAATCCAAAGCCTGTGATCAAGGCATACCTTTGCATGGACTCTAGATCTGGTGTAGTGTGTAAATATTCCTCCCTATAATTTGCAGATGTGGAGAAGCTGGAGGTTGGTTTACCAAAAACTGCAGATTGATTCAGCTGCAGAACAGAAATTCCTGACCCTGGTCCTTCAGTTCCTCTCAACAAACAAAAAGTCCCCATCACAGGCACTTTTTTTCCAAGTTCCCAGCCTCTTCAGAGACACACTAAATTAACCTGAACTCCCTTGGCTTCCCTTAATCTTACCAAAATGCGAGACATAAAGCCACTGCATTACTGATGAAAGCAGCAAAGCTGCCCCCCTTACCCCAGCTCAGAACTTAGTCCCTGGGATTTTCACTGTTCCTTTATCTACTGAAAAGGGATGTTCAAAAGTTTAATTGGCATGTAATGAGATAACTATAACAAGTTAATTAGTTCTCAATTAAATTGCATTTACCATACATTCTGAATATGTTGTTAGCAATTAACGACACCTAATGAACTTGCAATAGCGACTGAGTTTACAGTGATAAGGGAAATAATAATAATAATGCTCACACGTGGTTTCATAGAGCATTAGAAGCAACAAACGATTTAATAAGTGTGTGGTTAAATCGTCATATCTCATGCAGCCCCTGGAAGAGAAACATCCAGGAAATTTATTCTGGCACATCTAACAGGGTCTGGGAGGAAACAATTGACTTTCAGGATAGGTCTTGTTGGGGGAAATAATTCCCTGAGAGCTGTAGGAGAACTGCAGAGAAAAGGGAAAGCTGGGCTGCAGGATAAGGTCAATGGCTTAGTTTAGACTTAAGAAAGCATGACAGCAAGTCCCGTCTGGATGGTGCTTTCAGCAACTTGGTCTAGCCACAGAGGCTGGCATGAGATGATTTTTAAAGTCCTTTCCAGTTCAAAGCATTCTGTGATTCTATGACAAAGAAAGATCGTAGCAAACAA
The DNA here is from genome assembly GCF_047495875.1 of Pithys albifrons albifrons. Taxonomy (NCBI): domain Eukaryota; kingdom Metazoa; phylum Chordata; class Aves; order Passeriformes; family Thamnophilidae; genus Pithys; species Pithys albifrons. The sequence continues at coordinate 15,557,341 of NC_092470.1, read as the reverse complement.
TTGGAATAAGGTGGGAACCCCAGTGGATGAGAGAAATGGGTTAAATTCTATTCCAAGATCATTTAAGCAGGTGAGTATATGGAGAGCAATTTGTCTCTGTGCTGCCAGTTAACCTCCCCTTAATGCTTTGTGCCATTAGAGTGCCACACTGAACAGGCATTAGAAGGAAAAAACCCTACAAAGTAATTTACATTTTAATGAATTTTTAATTGAACCAAAATCTGTTGTTTCTGTTTAAAGATGCAGTGTTGACTTTGTGGTCTTTGCTGCTGAGAGCCAAGTGGGATCTTAATGTGATAAAAACAACGATAACGCTAAGCTTAATTAGGTTTGAAAGCAAGCCTGGTAAAATGGTGGGGAATAAAAACGCTACCTTCCCACATGGAAGCCACGCAGCCAAGCTGGGCAGGGTCTGGGCCACTTGGCTGTCCTGGCTGCCACAAAGCAAAAACCAGAGCTGCTACTTCTTGCTTGTGCAAAGCACGAGTGGGTTGGGAGAGTAAAACCTGATCTCAGGTGCAATAGGATCACCCACAATAACTTTAGCTCCGTCTTTTCCTACCATTAGATCCACCTTTAATGACAGGCAAGACCTACTGGGGTTTCCTTAATCGCTTACCCCTTCATAATAGGGTATATCAAAATGCCAGAGTCTGGAAATTGCACCTTCCATGGCCAGGACTTGGAGGCATGAGCTTCTCCACCCTGGAGCAGGTCTCCAGCAAAATGAACATATCCTCCCGCTATGCATTCAGCTTACCTAGAGCTTGGAGACAAGAGAAGTCCCTTACAAAGAGATTTCTGACTAACTTCACTTGGATTTAACCAGAAATGCTCCCTAGTATTGAGGTGCACACATTTGCTTTCTCTCTGGGGCACCTGTAATCCTGCTCCAGACATTTTAAGGCATTTTGTTGTGTTTTTAATGTCTTGTACAGAGTGATTTGCCAAGTTGACCGTAGCACATACATGCCTAAGGAGCTCAATGAAATGGCAGCAAAGCAGCTATTTTAACACTAGTTGCACATCATCTTCTTTCATCCTTCCTCTGGTTTCCTCTGCTCCTGGGAGTATTGCTCTGTTCATAACATGCTCACTGTTTCACATAATTAAACCTTGGTTTTATTAGTTATCATTTATTAGGTTATTGTTGATTTGGTTGTAGCATGAGCATAAGGTGAACACACCCCTCACCTCCACAGAGAGCTCAAGCATCTGACACTCTAACGAGTCCAAATAAAATCACAGCAATCGAAAACAAGCTATGGCAGCAGGTTTCAAAACCTGTTAAAATCACTTTGTGAGCTTTGTTTTCAACATTTTGCTGCTGCCTACCAGGTCCCGCATTCTGCAGCAATTTGCTCCACTTTTGCTCTGTTATGACACTTGAGTTTATACTGTGCAGGAGTCCGTAGCCTCAATGCTCAACTTCGACCTTTACATTATACGCCATGTTATTTCTGGCTTTTAGAAGTAAGGGTTCCCTTGACCAATTTATTTCATACTTCCTCCCAGTGCTGGGGCAGTAACTCGGTTCCCTGTTAGCATAGACTGGAGGCATATTCCTTTCTAAAGCGAGCGAGTTTGTCACTAAAAACATCCTTGTATGCATAGTGGGTGCAGAACAGTTAAGACAGAGACCTTCCACCTCACCACACACCTGAAACTCTCACCACTACATCAACTTTTCAGCTGCTGCTGTTTTTGCTTTCAGAGACATTAAACTCCAAACTCTCTTTCCATACTTTGCTGCTGTATCTGAGATGCTTCTCTCTGGAGCTATATCGTCTGAACAGAGAGAGCCACAGCACTCCTCACATTGCCTTGGCTTGGGAAGTTATTCCTGCCTGCCCTTCTGTGCTTTGAAACAGCAGGAGCTGTCAATGCAGGCTGCCATTGCTGGGTGTGATAAGCAGAGTAGTCCAAGAATAGCCCTTTGTCCTGATGGGGCATAATCCCAGAATAGCTGGGATGTGAGGAAGTTACTAGAAGGAGAAAGAAGTCGCTGAAAATTTCGACTTTCAAGCAGAGACAGCAAGACTCCCAAAACCACATGTATTGAGAGACATTGAACTGATCACAGGACTTGTCAGGTCCTTGCCTTCTCATATCACAGAGGAGATTCACCCGCCTGAGGGAGGTTATCAGAACCCTTCTGGGCAGGTGGGGAGCTGATGCATGTTGCCTCCCCAAGAACAAATCTGGAAGGGGTTAGTGTGTTTCCAGTGTATTGTGGTCTCTCTAAATTCCTTTTTCAATTTGGCCACTGACCATGAGCAGTCCCAGAGCTGGAAGGCTGGGTGCAAACCCAGTTAGCAGAGCTGGAAGCTCTCAGGGCACTGAGAAAGACGGAGGAGAAGCCTTTTTGTTTTTCTTTCTGCTGCACTCATGCAGGAGCTTGTAACTCTCTCGCCCATAGGAACAAACTATCTTGAAATCCAGGAAACAGCTGCTAAATGACATGGATGTCTTTGCATTTATACGATGATCATTACTGAAGTGTGTGAGCTCCAGCCTCCTGCAGATAAGCTCTAAGTGTGGGTGGGTGCCACATCATTTTGGTTCTTCCTTCAGAAAGGGTCTTTCAACAAATGCCTTTCCTTCCCTGCTTTTCTCTTCTCTCCTTCCTTCTCCTCCCTACTCCCATGCCATTGCTGTGGGAAGTTAAACATCAAGACAATTGAACAGTTTTCCATTTTGCCATGATAGTTGCAGGCACTTGAGGCCACCTGGAGCTCCTGTGGCCCCTGGTGATGGACCAGGCCAAGGGACCACTGCCTTCCTCTCAGATGAGCCTCAGTGGTGTTCCTGGCAGGTCCTGATGAGTGTCACAGCAGAGTCTTTCTGCCATAGAGGTCACCTCCTGGCCAGCTTAGAACATTCCCTTGGAGGGATTTATAGCAGAGGGCTGTAGTTCTGAATTTAGCTTGATCTGGGTGATACAGACAACATTCACTTTCCTGCTTTCAGAAATGGAGTGATGCTCATTAAACCACTCTGGATGCCAGACAAATAAATGCCAAAGGTAAAGCACAATTATTTACTGTGCATGTCTCTTCTGTCTGTTGGGTCCAGCTGTTCTGGTGCCTTCAAGACCACACCTCTTTGCAGAGCCAGGAGAAAGGTGGTGGACGTGCCACAGATGAGTTTTTCAGGGTAGGCTCAGGGGTTACCGCACCCCAAGACATCGCTTTATGTGAATCTACTTCTGGCATCTGCCTATGAATACGAAGAGGGCGGGATGTGGAGGTGACCGGGCTTTTGCTGAGCTTTCAGGAGCGGACACAGCTGGTAGTTCCAGCATAGTGAAAGCTGAATATTCATTCCCAAGTTCTACCAGTTCCAATTCACTCCCCAAACACCTATTAAAAAGTGGCTTTTGTGATGGACTGAAAAAGAAAAAAAAAAGAAAAAAAACCCCTGGCTAGTTGCCTTTTTGTATATTTAGGTGCCTATGGCCCAGTTCTGCTGAAAAGACTCTTCTGAAGTAAAGCATCTATTAGAGATTATTTTTTTAACCATAGCTGTATGTAAAATCTCTCTACTTCTCCCCCACAGTTGAATCAGATCATTGATCTTACACTTCAAGCTTTGCCTCTCCCTTTTCACCTGCTCCTGCCTCTTTTCCACATAGCCTGATAATGATTTCCAAACACAAAAGCTCAGTGCCTTCCTCATAATGAGTCCACTTTTGTCACAAAGCCTAATTTTGGGTACCTAGATGGAAAATATTGCCAAGATCCCATTTATAAAAATGTATTTCATTCTGAAAGGAGGATGATTTTGCAGTTCTTTTTAGGAAAAATGGGAACAACAAAGGGAATTTAGTGCAGAAGGACCTACAAAATTTCTATTCCACATGCTGCAGGCCACAAAACACGTTCCATCTTCTTGATCTAACTTGATGTCTACAGGAAAGAATAAGTTCACAATGTATTGTGCTGCAGGAGATCTCCCAGTCTCCTTAGTCAGCATGTTTGGGAGAGAAAGATACCTGAAAGATGAGTTTATGTGAATGTTGTTGTGGTGGTTTAAGATGTTGCCTCCTCCTCAGAGAGAAACATGGACCTGGACCTCAGTTGCACTCGAGCAGGTTCTGGCATCCTTCAAAGCCACCATCACCATGTGTTAGAAACAGACCTGTGGGCAGAAGAGGCTGAGGTGCTAAGCTTTGGCAAGCAGGCAGTGAAACAGCTAAAGGCTGTAATTTCCTAAGCTGTTGCAGCAAGAATTCATCTGACAATGCTCTGCAGCCAGGAGGTCCTAGTGAGTATGTGTCTGTACACCCATTTCCAGCAAGACTTAGATCCATTGTGATAATTTTGTTTCCCAGATCTGTAATGGGGATGGGCATGGAAAAGCTGTCTTTCTAAGTGGATTGATATAATTGACTCAAGCAGACATCAAAAACTTCCAGGAGACCAGAAGTATGGTCTTCTTTGAATGTAGACAGTTCCTACACAGCCCTGACTTTGATTAGGTCTTCTGCAAATTAACAAGCGAAATATATTATATAATGGATGGAAGCACTTGAACAAAACACTTTGCCCAAGAAAGTAGAAATTATTTTTCAATAGCACACTTTCCAGGTTTTCAACCAGGCTTTGGCTGCTTTTTGAATAATGAAATAGATGAACAAGTGAAATACATATGCTTAAGCCACAATCCTAATTGAAATACATTATGGTCAAACAGGGCATGTTCTACACAGGTGGAGATCAGTGTGATAAAACCAGGAACAAGATAGAATAGTACTTCAGAAGTCTTTAAAAGCTCTTTCCATTCTGCAGGAGTGGCTCACATTTGCAAAACATTTATTCAAGTCTCAGTTGAAAATAAATCCTTGAATGTAGCTATGCTACAGAGAGGTTGCAAAGAGGCAGTGGCCTCTTTAATCATTGTCCCATTCAAGCCCTAATAAGGGCAGCATATGCAGGAATGAGTGGTAGGAGCTGAGAATTCACCTCCTCAGCAGGGTGAGGTTGCCTGTGTCTCTTTTTTCTAATTAGAAGCACTATTCAAATGTTAATCAGCAACACCATGATTAAGGAGGATTAAAGAGAACACTTGGCCATCATTTCACTGATGTGGCTGAAGAGGTTTTTTTCTTTCTTGTAACAAATAAGGATGTTCTGCTTCTGGTGGAAGTCAGTGTTGCTTGTCTTCACCTTAGCATCGATGATGCCACCCCTTTTCCAGTATGCTGCGGTGATGGAGGGCACAAGTTTTACTTCCAAGAGCTTCTGCCAGCCATCTGAACCACTGGTCCTTGGTAAACACTGCTGATCTGCTGAGCTGTGATGATGAACTCAGTCACCACAGCCGAGAGGAACTTGGGAAGTACTGGAGACAAAGATGGCCTGAGAGAAGGTCACAGGACTAAACTCTCTGCACCCCTGGCATTGGCTTTGAGCTATCTCCTCAGTTATTCCAGTGCTTTAATACCATTTTTATTCCATCTTCTCTGCCAATATAGGCTCCTAAATGGTCCTGCTTGGACTTTTCTTTAGAGAAAGGAAGAAAATTCACTGGCAGGGTAAGATGAAATCAATCTTAGACAAATGGGAGAAGTCAATGAAAGAATAGTCTTATAACTGATGGATGTAACCTTGTGATTGGAAGGGACAAAACCACTGGAGATTATACCAGGCTGACTCCAGACTAGGTAGAATAAAAATGGACCACAGAACCAAATGGCACTTTTCCATCCAGAATTTCTCTGCTCTCCTCTAGTCAAAGGAAAAAGAGGCTACATAGTTAGAAACCATGTCCTCTTCCAGTGTCCTCTCCTGATGTGCCTGCATCACATGCCGTGCCTTGCTCAGGGATACCACGTCATTCCTAGTGTCTCCACATGCCCCATAATTAGGAGAAACAAAAAGCTCTCTTGTGTTTCGTCTGAGAAATAATCTCAGCTGGCATAAAATGAAACCATTTGTCTAATGGTCTAATATTTGGAAAAAATCCCTTCAAAGAAACTGTACTGGAACTGGGTAGTCCTCCAAATACATGAAATGATTTAATTAAAGATGACAATTTAAACAGAAATTTTAGTGGATAGTGACCTCTCATTGTAAGTCTCTATTTTGCCTTTACAAAAAGTTAGCAGCAGGTGAGGCTGCCCTCTCAAATCAAATGTCATAACATGACAAGATTCCAACACAAAAATATTCCTCTGAACTCTGGGACCAGGGAAAACTCCCTTCATTTGCATATTAAAAAAACAAAAATTCAAAGCAATCAGCTCATTTCTGGTAGAGAATTTGGATGCTGCCTCCTGCATCCATGCATAATCCTCAGCACAGCGTTCATTAAGCCGTGATGATTCATGGCTGGCTTCTCCAGCTGAGACGCAGGATGGGTTCAGCCTTGAATTGCCCTCACTATCTGGAGGCATTTAACTCCAGGGGTGACAACACACAGATTGCTGTTCGTATTTTGAGGCTGGTTCTGCTCTGCAAAATTAAGTGTTGACTTTATCTGAGTTTCTGACAATACAAAAGCAGGCATGCAGAAATTCAAGCCCGCACTATGTTATATGTGGTTGTTTGGGGCAAAAAACTACCAGTGTCTTTAATTCTTCTTGGTATTGTATAGGGAAGAAAAGTGGTGGCAATAACAGGTTGTGTGCTGGCAGAGTCCTTCCAGGCTGGATTAATTTTTAAAGTCAGCTAAAGGTTAGAACAGAGTCACTACGGACTTCTGAAAATTAGGGGTTTTCAAAGCATGCAATTCCCATGTTGAGATACTGTTTGCAGTCAATATCCAGCCCAAATCTTCAAAAATCAGCTGAGCCCTCAGTGTATCTTTATGTCACACTAATAGACATTCACATCCTGCACCACTAAAAGAGTGACTCCTTGAACTGGAATCCTGTCCTACCTAATGGAGATAGACTGTAATCTTGGGAGGCACATCTATGCCAAATTTGATGTATCCAGGATGGACAACAACAATAGTGGAGGTCTGATGGAACAGACAGTTGTATAAGCTGTACAAGCTCACAGTCTGCTGACCCACATCCCTCCACTGTCACAGCTCACTGGCACCTGCACTAGGTAGATTAAACACAGCCAGATCAACCTGCCCACATGACAGCATAGCTACATAGAAAAATCTGGGGAGAACTGGAGTTATAGCAAAGTGTGCCAGAGGGAAGGTGAGTAGGAAACAATTATTTGCCGTTCTTGCAGCAGAAGAACAAGGGATCATCAAATGAACCTAGGAAATTGCAGAGTGAAGCAAATAAGCATTTTGCACACATAGTTAAACTGGAATATACTGCCACAGGATTACACTGAGGCCAAAAATATTCATAGTCAGGAAAACATGTCAGGAGTCATTAAAAAGAAAGACTTAAACATTGCCTGAAGAAGTGCATACAGTAGTACTGCCTAAAGGTGAAAGGACAGAGAGAGATGTTTTCTCTCTTCTTATACTAAAAGCTTCTGCTGCTGATCCCTGTTACAGACAGAAACCAGAGGAAAGCTGATGTTTGGGTCAGATGAGTACAGCCATTCTTACACTCTCATAAAAACAATCAAAAAATGTTCTGTTCATGGACTTGTCCTTTCTGGGGAAGTTCAGGTTCTCCAGATACCATTTTGATGAATTTTGGAAACTGATCAGATAATCAGATATGCCTTTGACTGACGCTGGCCAAGGAGCCTCTTCTTGGCTGATTGTAATTAATCCCAAGAGTCCCTCAATAGCCTTATGAATTACCAGGACTCCTAAAGGTCATCTCCTCCCAGCAGAGCACTCCCAGGATAGATGAGCCCCATGTTAGCACTGCCACTCATGTCCTGACACAGCCAGGGTAGCTTTGCTGCTTCTGCTCGTGCTGAGGTCTCAGTTCCTGTCCCTCAGCATGAGCCAGCAGACTGAGAGGAGCCTGTCTCAGCTCCTCAGCTGCCCGGGTCCCTGACATTTTACTGCTGTCACCATGGCTGTGTCTATGCAGCATAATTCAGCAGAGCTCTGCAGAGCTGTGTTAGCCAGCTTGAGTCAGGCAGCATCTGCACAGTTGGCATCTGAGCCATACACACGTGGAGCTCCCTGGCAGCTCACATCATTACTTCTACCCACAGGGCTACTCTGGTGGCACTTGCACCTTTGCACCATGGAGACACACTTTTGCTTAATTTTAAGCTCATGATGATGAGGTCTAACATCCCCTTTGCTCATCACTGAGACTGTAAAGACTGCAAAGAGCAACCGCATTGGGCTGTGCCATCCTTACCAGCCTCAGGGAGGTGAGGAGCAAGACTGACAGGATTAACAATGTACCAGAAGTACAGACTTACAGCTTCAGTTGTTGGCACAGCACCATCAAATTCAGGGGTAAAGCTCAACAGGGCACATTCCTCGTGGTTTCTACATGCATAGTCACCTCCTCAGCACCCTGCAGGAGCCCTGCCAGCCTGTCTGGTGCCATGCTGGTCCCAGGTGGTCCAGTGGGCACTTTCTGGCCACATCAGAAGCCCACACTTGGAGATGCTTTGTCTGCAGCTTAGGTGAGTCATGTCTTGGGGTGGCCTCAAGTCTCTCCTTATGTTCACTGTGGGCCAGGGTGAAATACTCTCAGTAGCAAGATGGCTCATCTTACCTAGACTGCAATCACCTGGTGCCATTTAGCATGGGACACCTAGTAGGTCCCACTGCACTAGCACTGTCTTGGAGAGTCTAGGAAAGAGACTGGGAAAAGTTGAATCTCCTGTCTCTGTATCTTTTACTTAAAACATGGCTTTGCATCATAGCCCTTCCATAAGCCAGAGTGTTGGACACTTTCATCTGGCAATAAAATTCTCTTAAAGCATTCAAAATAAAAACATCACAGAGTTACAAAACCCTGAGGTTTTGATCTAAAATCATTACATTCCCACATGCTTAGTAACATATTCATATTTTTCTTGCTTGCTTATTTCAGCTAACAGTATCTCCAGAGGAGTTCTTACAACATCACCTATTTCTTGGCTTGCAAAGAAATAAAACTCCTGATTCATGATCACAGGCAGATGTGATGAAAGCAACCCAATCAGAGGTAGAACACTGGTGCCTGAGTAATGGGTTTCCCACGCCCACAGGAGGCAGCACGTACCAAGTGATGAGGTTGCTCCTCTAGCAGGCAAAATTCTGCACCAAGAGATCTATACAAACAGCCACAAGTTCACATCATGGGGCCAAAGAAAGCAAATAGATAAACTCAAAATACCTCCCTGCACTTGTCTTTCCTCCTGTTAACATCCAGGCATGAGCAGTAGCCTGTTGCAGTAGGTCATTTCTTTTAAGATTGTATTTGGCTTGACAGGGAGTCTAGACAGAAGAGTACTCTGTTAATCTGTCAAATTCCCATTGCTCTTCTGTGCATTGAGCAAATCTTGGATGAGCTGGTGCCTTGAAGGTGTAGCTCAGTCCTGCAGGGAGGCTGAAGTGGAGACTTTACTGCAGGGTAGGCTAGAGGAAAGGTCCTGGCTGACCATGCCAGAATTCCTCAGAAAGCAGGGAAGGAAGGAGCTCATCTTTCTCTGGAGCAGGGCTGAGACCTTTCAGAATGTCATGACCACAAAAACTTTCTCCTGATCATGAGTTAAAGGACTGGTGAATAAGCTGCTAAGGCCAGTGTGAGTGAATAAATAGGTTGCTTTTTAGGGCAGTGAGACTTTGCTTTATATACAGTAAAAATAAATAATAAAGGATATTTCCATGTAAGACACTGGGTCCTACCTCAGTCTGAGTTTGAACTCCAGTGAGACCCAAGCTGGATCCCTTTGCTGCTTGCAAATATCAGCAGTAACTGAAAACAGATGCTTCTTACTTTGTTTCCTCCAAGATACTGTAATTCTCATGCACAGGCTGTTCCTCGCCACCCTCCTGGTGCGCCTTCTTTGGCAGGTGTAGGTGATCTCTGTTATAAAGTGCTCACCACAGGGCTGCTGTCTTGTAAACCATCCATTGCCATAGTCCTAGACAGGCTCTGAGCAGAGATCAGCCAACACAAACCCTTTTGGAGGATACCAGGGATTCTGGACCCCATTTTGCATGCACAGCTGAGAAACAGGCAGCCCACCAGGCACAGTGGTCCTGCTTTAATGCCAGGCTTCAAATACTGAATCTGTAATTCATACAGCAGTGTTAATCAGCCACAGAGCCATGGAAAGACAGGCAGGTCAGGTTCATTTTAGATAAGGGAACTGTGAAAAATGACAGCATAACAGACAACTGTACAAGAGAGAATTCTTTACACAGTTAAGGCTCTAGTGACAAAATGCTACAACTTCCAGCAAGAGCTGGCTCAGTCAACTCCAGAGCTTCAGCTGCTGGTGTTCCTCAGTTGACATAATCCAGGTAGGACTCTTCAAGGAAAAGGAGACAGGGAGTGGAACTTACGTGACATGTGGCTATTTTGGGATAGAGAGCTTTGGAAGTCTTGGAAGTAAGGATGAACATGCCCATGGCACTGCACAGTCTGATTATGGTTTGTATTTTGCTTTGTTGGAAGATTCTGAGTGCACCTTCAGGGAGGTGAAGAAGAAGGTGCTCATCTATGAGCACCCATCCTCTGTCTTTCCACCCAGGTTCTCCCCACCATGCATAGAAATGCACAAAATTGCCACAGCCTGCTTCTGGGGGACAGTATTAAGTCCAGCCCCCTGTACATTGCACAGGCCTTCTGCAGCTGCTGCAACTAAAGGACAGCCTGCAAAAACTGCTGTGGGCATAATAAGAAGCCCACACCTCTTCCTTGCATGACCGTGGCTTGCCTTAGCCCTGGTCATCCCTTTGTTGTGTGGTATCCAGAGCTGGTGTGTGCTGCTGCACCCTTGAGGGAATGTGAGCAAAAGGGACCGTGGAGGCAGCTCCAGATGAAGATTTTTGACTGCATCTCTGAACACTCTTCTGACGATGAAATATTTATGATGACATGTTGCCTAGCAATGACCAGATTGCCCTGAACAGGCATGAGAGAAATATACTATGAGATGTGGGAACCAGGGAGAGATTTTGAAGGGGGGAAAAATATTAAAGAAAATCCACCTCCAAAGGGCCACTGATTTTGCTGGGGTTAGAACATTTTACTAGTAAGAGATGAAAACCAGGTTTTGTTCAGTAAAGTGTTGGATTGGTTAGACTGATTTCACCAGCTAGGTAGAAGCTTACAGGGATAAAAGCAGGCAGTCAGGAAGCACTTAGCTGTTATGTAGCAAAATGGTTTATTTTTGTCACTGCTTGGCGATGTGTGTCCAGACAGCACTGTCCTGTGGTGTTTTCTTTCCTGTCCTTGTCAATGTGCCAGAGCTAATTAAAGTGAGCCGGGTCTATCTGTGAAGTGGGATTTACTGAAACAAACTAATCATGGAGGCAAAAATAGCATGCATTTTTGTGATTTGAAGGGAATTGGTTGGCTCAGAAAGAGGATGGATGGGAGAGCTGATAGCTACCGGATGTCGTCTGTTTTGCCATCTGATGCTCCTCATTCATACTGGTGTATATTCAAAGCACTCTCAGGTTGTTTTTTGGTTTGTCACCTCCTAGATTTTTAACTCCATTTTCAACAAACTGGAAAGCCAACAGGTAAGTGAGCCACTGTTTCTGAAAAACAACCACTTTAAAAAACGCTAGTGGTACATTTGCTTTTTGATGGATCTCAGTGTAAAGAAGGCAAAGAGAGAAGTTCTTTTTCTGTGAAAAGAGATCATCTCGTGACTTCATCCGCAGCATTTGTTTGCTGCAGCCTTTGCAGAGGCCAGCTGTTAATAGATGGGCTACACGAACCTTCTCATTCAATTTATCACCAGTCTTGCACAGAACGATTCTGCTGCTTTTGCGAGGGTAGTCAATCTAACTATCTCATGTGTCTAGAGGAGCCCTGATTACTTTACCATCCATTGCCTGGCAGTCTTTATTCTCCCCATATCCCTGTGGGAAAGGGATGGTTGCTAGCTCCATTTTACAGATTCACAGACAAGTAGTGCTTAAAGCCAGAAAGGAACTTTGCATCATCCAACTTAACACAGACTGGGACATTTCATTGCTTACCTCAAGTCTTTGTGCCTGTCTGATGTCCTCCTTCCTTGCAGCATCCCATCCCACCACCAAGCAATGGAGACTCCCTGCAGAGCTTATTCATTTTGGTTAAACCTCCTGGAAAATTCTTTAATCTCAAATTAAAACATATCTATTTGAAAAAGTATGAAATATGAAGGGCAAAGTTTGGCCATTTCAGGTGGGTGCATGGCAGTGTGCCTGAAAAAAGTGTGGGCAAAATTATCCTCACAGAAGGGAGGTTGTTGTACCCTGAGGAGTGGTCTACAGAGGGATCAGAAGAGCCTACATGTGACTTTCACTGTAATAATCACTCTGGAAACAAACCACAAACAAACCCCCAAGTCTGTGGGAGGGGCTTCCCTGGCCAGACCAGGGGAAGTGCTGTTGGTGGGTCTGGTGTTTTCCCTGCCCAGGTTTCATCATGCTCATGGAGTCTGCTCCCAGCAAGTCTTCCTCAAGCATTTTGTTGACAACTTGAATTTCTGCACTGCTCGTGCTTTGCGGAAGATTTTTCAGCTTCCTCATTTTGATAGACCAATTCTATAACATTTCTCTTTTGCTGGGTTTGCCAGGCAGAGGCGACAAGAGTGCTCTAGTCAAGCTCCCAGCCCTGTCCCTTCAGAAACCAATCCTCAGGCTGCCACCCCTGGGCTGCAGCAGAGTTTGCCAAACTTTCATTTTTTTTCCTCAGCTTTTATCTGGAGCAGATGTTTAGCTGGGCCCTTGGGGATGTTCACTCCACTGCTTGCGTCGTGGGAAAAAATCCCTTTCTCCAAGGTGGGCAATCATTGTGGAGCTGTATGAAGACATTGGGGTGTTTGTGCCATCTTCTTGCAGCAGTTTTGGGGATAAGGTTATCTTGTGTCCTCCCAACACTCACTTAGAGCAGGGGAACTAATTGCTGCCACTTTTAATAAATAAACCCTCACTTCTTGCCCAATGCTAGTGATTTTATTAGCAACTGGATGAGTGAGATGCAAGGAGGAAGCACCAGCTCCCCTGGGTTCAGTGGCTGGCTTGGCCAGTGATTTGCTGGATGCCCTTGGAAAAGCCAATTAAGATTTGTTGCCTTGGAGTTCTCAGTTGTACGATCCAGAGCTGTTCTCAAGCATAATTAACTCATGATCTGACCACAGTTTCGGGCATGTGGTTTGTAAGAGGAAGGCGTGATGTTTAAAAAATCAGAAATTGAAAGTATTAATAGATTTTTAGGGCCTGAAGCAATGACTGTGCTAATTTATTTATACAGCACTTGTTAACTAGACCGCAGAACCTCTTCCAGCAGTATCTAAAGTGAAGGCATGACTGTAAGTCCTGTCTGTGCTTTAGCACACTCTCTAAAGAGATACTGACTCTTGAGTTGAAGATTTCAGGTGACAGAGACTTCATCACCTCTATAGGTCTGCTTTTGTAGGCTTATTCACCTGCCCCTCTAAAGCAAAGCACATTGTTAGTCTGAGTGTATCCAGGATCAGTTCCCACTTTGATAGGATTAAAGAGCCATAAATGTGAGCAATCTCTAACCCAAATGGAATGCTGCAAACAGTGACTGAGTGAGCTCTTTGCATTCTGCTGGATAAGCTGAATAGATTAGGGTTTAAGCCACTCACAATAAAGAAGGTTTGCAAGGTCTTAAATCATTCCTGTAACTCTCTCCCATTTTCCTAGCATCTTTGGATTTTAGATGTCCAAACTGAAGAAAGAACCAAACTCAACTCACTGACATTTCATTTAGATGTAACATCTCTGCACTATTTATAATCTCTTTCCTTCACTCATGGCTCATATTTGTGCTTTTAGCTACAGCTCTGTGCTGGTAGTTCGTGTTTCAGTGTTTCATGATGCCCTATTTCTATTCCAACAGAGTTTTGGAACGTTCTCAGAATATCTGTTTTACAACCTGACCAATGTTTAGACATAAAGATAGGATGAATAACTTGATATTTTGATCTAAGATAACTTAACAAGTACCCAGAAGTCACTCTGAGTTGGAGAGGTGGAGTCAAATTCACAGCTGGAATTGTTCAACCAAGACTTGAAAGGATATCCTGAATGGAGACTAGAATTAACTTTCAAGGTGGGCTTTGCAGTGGGAGAACATCAAACCTGGCACAAAACTTATGAAATTCACTTTTTTTCTTTTTCCTTAACTGCGGCTTTGAACAGGAACCAGCTCAGAGAATTACAGGGGAAATGCTGCAGACATTTATTCTAAATTTTTATTGCTGAAATGGGAAGGTAAAGATGATCCCTAATCTGAGACTGTAGACCAAAATATAACCAGGAGCAGATCAGTTTGGGATACCAATATATGAGAGAAGATAGACAATGAGTTTCATTAGTGTGCATGTTAGATCTGCTCTTTACTTGCATCTTATTTAAGTACGAAGTCTTTGTGAGTTGCTGTGGGACCACAAATGACCTCCTCTACATCTAATAAGGACCCATGTCAAGTGAATAGTTGTGGAACCAAAACATAAGACATTATGAAAAATCTTTGAGTTACCAGGCTTTAGAAGTAAGTTGGAAATAAAATATTTCCATTAAAAATTAATTAACACCCCTCCCCCCCCCGCTCCTCCAATATGTTCAAGAAATTATGACTCTGGGTTGTGCCCTTTTGCAGGGAAGGAAAAGGGTATGTTTGATCAAGAGCCATTGGTGTTGTGTCTCAGAGGCCTCCTGCACCTTCATGTGTTGTTCCTCTTCTGATCAGATTCCCAACTTCTTTCCTTTGTTTCTGTCACTTTACATTCTCTACCCTGCAGCTTGTGAGGCATAGCCTGAGCTAAAACAGCAGTGTCAAGCCCTGGATGGCCTTGGGATATGGCACTGATGTAAAGTGCTGATGCTCTCACAACCATGAGCTGGAGTCTGACCCGGGCAGGAGGCTCCAGGCCTTGGCAAGAGGAGCCTTCCCTCCTCTGCTGGTTTGTGCTGAGCTGGCACACATCCTGTGCTTCCACCACAGCCCTGCTGGAACCTCACTTCAAACAAATTAATTCCCTGACAAGTATTGCAAATGCTTCTTGCAAAGATAAGCTGGTGGTGTCCAAAAGCCTTCACCTGGTCACTGCCAAGGAGAGCTGCAGATTGCTCCAGCTGTGCACGGATCACTTCCAGAGCAGCTTGCACAGACACAGGATGGTGCAAGCCTCCAAGGAGCATCTCTTGGCAAAGCTGTTGTGCATGGAGGAAGATAGCAATCAGGAGAAAAAATGCAAGAAAGATGCAGGACACTGGAAGAACACATTGAGGAATGGTCTCTGGGAAAACTTTTTGTGGGAAGTGAAAGGTATTGACAAGTAGAAAAAGGAGGTTCTGCTAAATAGAATGTAAATGGTAAGAGAACTTGCTTTAATAATAATAAAAAAAATTAAATAAAATAAGAGAGAGTGGTAGAGATGCTTGCAGAGAAACCTGGAGCTGAAAACTGCTTGCTTACCCAAACTGAACCCAAGGATGCCTAATTCCAATTAATAAATCCAAGTTAAGAACTCCATTTTCTTGCCAAATAGATATATCCTGCTAAGTGAAGAAAGATAGTGGGCAGAAAAAAAAATAGATAGCATACATTGAGTGTGAGGTGTCAGAAGGATAGAGCAGAGGCTCTGCCAAAGAAACAACAGATTTGAGTGTTCACTTTGGGGGAAATAGAGGGGAAACTGGGAAAAGGGACAAAGAGAGATGAAAATTGGCCAAATGAAATGATGGCTGAAAATCAGAAACTGTGGAACCAGTGGAAAGGGAAGCTGAAGGGAATGGGGACAAAATCCTGTTTGACAACAGAGAAAGAAAGTGGGACTGCTGGCAGAGGGGGAAGGGAAAATGGTTTGCAAGGGTGAAAGAGAAGTTCCTCTGCAAAATCTTGTACTCCAAAATGGTGACCAAACACAGAATACAATGCTTTGACCCCTGGGGGAGTCCCTGAGGAGCTTTATACAGTTTCAGCTGCTGCATTCAGATAGACAAACACCATGTTCTGGAAGGTTTTGTATTGCTCTGATGGAGCTGAATGGAGCAGGAGGCAGTGCCATGATTTACTGTGTCATCCATTAATAGTATCAAATTATGGCTCAGTGGTTATTGGGGTATATGGTGGAGTGTGTTTTACTTCTGGCAATAAATGTAGTGTTTGCCTTGGGATGTCAATCAATAAACTATCTGCCTTAATTGCTATCGATTTATTCATTCATTATAACAGTGTACAATGAAAACCAACACTCTTGTGTTGTCACAACCCCTGCAGCAACAGAGCTCTTGCAAAATCCATTTTGCTCAGCAGAACTCAGGATTTCAGATGGGGACAAGCCTCTGTGAAACTCACAGCAACTCCAGCTTGCCATTGGGACACCAAGGGGCCTCTGTCCATCACTTCTGATTGCTGAGGATGAGGCACTGACATTCACTACTGATGTTCACTTTTATCTGTTCCATCATCTGCTGCTGAATGGGAAGAGAAAGCCTCTCTCTCCTTTCCTTCTACCTCAGTCCAGTGATGTCGAACAAAGCTTTCCCTAAGTAAAAGTGTAAATGTGGATACCCCATGTGTTCCAAGGCATGTTTGCAGCCTGCAGAGATGCTCAGCAGTGCAGTGATTGACTTTGCTTAATAATGGTGCCAAAAGCTCCTCATCATGCCAAAGCAGCATTAAAACCTCCCCTCCACAAAGGGCTGGGTGGCAGGGGCAGTGCTGGGGGCTCATGGTCTCTCCCAAAGACACCTGGATTCTGCTGTGCTGTGTTTACAAGGCGAGCAGGTTTCATGGGATGCTGCCAATGTAACAAACCTCTTCTCTTTTACCTGGGAGGAGGCAGAACACTCCAGTCAAAAGATTAACTCCATGGCTCCAGAGGGGCAGAAAGAGTGCAGTGCTGCATCCAGCCTGGAGAGCACAGGCTTGGAATGGGACTGAGGGCTGGGTGCTCTGCTCATGTCTTTTTTTTAGGTTAAAAATGATGACTGGAAATAAAGAACTATGAAACCAGTAGAAAGGGAAGCTGAAGGGCATGAGGAACAAAATCCTGTATGACAACTGTGAAACATAGGGGGGCTGCTGGCAGACAGGGGAGGGGGAATGGTTTGCAGTAGTTTTAGTTAAGAGAATAAAAAAATCTGTTTATTGCTATTCCCATACTTTAAACAATGCTAAAGATACCAGGCAGTCCCAGAACTTATTGCATGTTACAGAAAGAGTAGCCTCTTTCCCTGCCTTGCTGGTACCTCAGTCATGGCTTTGTACTTTGTTCTGGGGATGCCTCTATGTCCCTGCTCCTCCCAATGCCTCTCCCAGACAGGAATGTATGTGCTGGCAATTAGATATAGTGCAGGCAATTACACTTCTGGGGTTTCTGTCTGGTCTCACCTCATCTGAGCAAGTCAATTAATCTCCCTGCATCTCAGTTTCTCTGCCTGTAAAACAGATAATAATGTGGGCACCACCCAGCGTGGCTTAATCGAAGTGCTGGCATCTCCCCGGCTGAGAGGGCCATAGAGATACAACTGGCTCTTTATCTGAGGTAAAGTAAAACGTTGCTGTCTGACTGGTGGTCATTACACCTGCCAAACCACAAGACTGTGCCCAGCCCCGGGATTTGCTGGGTCACCTCCCAAGCCCTCCTGCCCGCTGTGGCTCTGAGCCATGGGAGACCCTGCTAAAAATAGCAGTCCTGGCACTTCTGCTCCTGGTGCTGCAGTTCATCTATTTTCCTTTTTTTAAAGTGCTGACTTCACTGACATTTCTTTAAAAAAATGTTGAGGAAAGGAGAGAGAGAAATCATTCAATTAGAGATGAAAATAATGGCCCCATTAGGCAGTTGCTGCTGGATTGGACAGGAGGAAGGTGAACTGCAAAGTTCTCATATTGTAAGTGTGTGCAGGTGTGAGGGGCTTCTTTGCAAATAGTGGGCAGTGTGATGTGAGGAGAGCAAGGCTACAAAGGGCAGCAGCTGTTATGGAGCTTGTCCAAGGCTGTGCACTGTGGGTATGAGCAATGTCCATCCCTCCTGGTAGGACAGACCACCCAAGCTCACAAAACCTCTCCATGTCTCCCTGTCCATGCTGTTATTCTTCACAGCACTACTGAGCATTTCTCTGAGCCTGCCTCACAGCAAAAAGCAACCCAATTAGATCTCAGGATGAAAATTTACCAATTAAGTAACTTTTCTACAGAGAAAATTGCAGCACACATGCTCTACCTCATCAGGAGGAGATGTCCATTAGTGCTAAATGTGCTGGTGGTTTTGGTAATGGAGACACTGATATGATTGGAGTAGTAGGGACAAGATTCATCTGGTTTCAGTTATACTACCAAACAGATAGTGGCTGTTAATACTTTAGTCATTAATTCTCTGTAGCGCAGTATAACCCATGATGCAGAAGGGAAAAGTTTTGTATCCCATTATTATATCCCTTTCATCAACTAATAACTCAAAAAATAAACAACATGTTTCAATTAATAGTAATTTCTATGTGTTTTGTGACAACTCTTATTCCAGCATATGGTCTTTAAATGTTCTGTATTATTATGCAGAAAATGTATTGTGTTAAAGCTGGGAAAGCTATTTATTGGGTATTTTTTGTGTTCAGTGAGTGCTTTTTTGGCATTAGTCCATCTTATGTCCACTTGGATTTTAAGCAGACACTAAGTGGCTCTGACATGAGTAGAGAAGGGTGAGGAAATGGAAGAAAGCATAATTGCAGTAGATAAACTTTTCAAGACTCAAAGGAAATTGTAAGAAGAACCACTTTAGAGTTTGGAGAATCTCTACATTCCCCAATAACAACCCACTCCAAGAAAAAGCCTGTAACTCTGCAGCTATTGGTGGGTACACAACAAGCAAGGCACAACAGCTGTAGGAGGCTGGAGTCCTTCTCTGTAAAATCCTTTGTGTTCTCAGCAAAATATCTCCTTCAGCCATCATCCCAAGATTTCAAATTTACATTGGAAAGCTATGGATTTGTCTATGGAAATCAATTTCTTCTCATACTTTGTGGATTAGTGATGGAAAATGTTGGTTTACTATAAAATAAGAAAAACATTTTCCCAGATTCCCACATCTTCTTATTTTCTCATCAAGTTCCTGTTACTCTGTGCTTATCCATCTTAAAGCACAATAGGAAGGGCTCTTTTGGATGGGGTTTGGATTCTTATAACGCAACCCTAAAGCAACATTTGGAAATCAGGTGCTGACATGTCTGAATGGGTGCGCTGAGCCTTCAGAACAATTTTTATGACAGGCAGACAGGTGAAAGTGAGAAACCACAGGAGGATTCAAATGTCTTATAAAATGTAAGAACCAACCTGAGAGCTCACACGGTGCTGGAACAGATGGCTTCTGAGAGGTAATCTGTTTTCTCAATTTGGTGCTGTGTTAGGCACATAAACATTTCCTAAGGAGAAGATGACTTCTTGTTTTTTGATAAAAGGCACCTGCCCTCCATGCAGCCACTACCTGAACAAGGACAGAAAGAGATAACATTAAAAAAAATCATGTTGTGTTTTTCAAGTCTTTGTTGGAAAAAGGATGTAGAGAGGGTGAATATTCCTAATTATTATCTGAGGAGCATTCATAGGCAGTAGCTTTGGGGAAGCCTGTGGCAGGTTAAGAGAGCACATCAGCAAGTGCACACAAATGAGAAGGTACCTGCTCAAAGAAAAACAATGCATAAAATATCCTGCTTATGCAAATGTATGATGATGACATTACCAGGCACTGATTAGAAAATAAATCTGATTTGCTTAGGGCCCTTTTTATCAACAATCCTCTGGTTTTTAAGGTATCAGATGGCTGTAACCTTGGCTCCTTCCTCCTTATGTGGCTGCCTGCTGAGTTTGTTTCAGTGGTTTGGAGATTAGCAGAAGAGGGAAAGCTCCAGCTCTCAGGGCATCCTGCAAGGGATACTCCAGGCATGGCTGATAAACAGGTCAGGGTGGTTTTTATGCCTGTCACAGGTGAAATGTCTCTTTATGCATCCTGTAATCTGTGTGTTCCTGCTCCTAAGGATGCTCCTCAATTCCTCTGCAGCCTGCCCCCATGAACTAGTCATTCAGCAGAAGGATATATACTGAAATAACTTATAGAGTAGGTTGGGTTTAAGTTCTTGCTGTATTTACAAAGGTTTACAACTTTTCCATTTTCACTGCAGGGGCAGAGACATCAAGAAATGGCAGAAATGCTCCATGCATATCAGCTGATATGGTCCCAAATACCAAGGAGCAGCATGGTCTCTTTTGATGATGTTCATTGCTAGAAAGATTTTTCTGATAAAGAGTGGCCATTAGCACATTCTGCAAGTGCCTTTTCTAAGCCCGTCTCATCTTGGCATGCATGACCTGCAGAGGCTGGTTCCTAGCTCTACAAATTGGCAGCGGATCACATTAACAGATGGCCTTGAGTACACACGTGCCAGGACTCATTATGCATCTCTTTTTTTCTTTTTTAAGAGCTGTGTGTGGACTCAGTCCAAGTATGTGGCAACATCTTTCACATCTGGGATCATGGTGGTAGCTCCTTCCTTGTATGACAAAGGTGCATCTCATCTTCGGTGTGCTCCAAGTCCTCACTCACACTCAAAGGGAGTGAAGCATCTGTCTGGTTGGAGTAAACAGCTGTGCATTCCTTTTGGATAGCCTGCAGTGGGCTGCTGGCAGCCTACACAAAATGAGACTACTGGGATCCATCCGCTCCTCAGTATACTCCCAATCTCAGTAGATTTTCCCAGCCAAAGAAAACCTCAAGTGCTCCCTGAGCTGATATTTCTGGGGCAGCCATAGCACTGGGAAAACGGAGCGCACGGTAGGAATTTTCTGGCGAACAGCAGCAGGTTGCAGACAAAGCCCATGGAAAAGGCAAACAGAGCCTGGAGTCTCCTTTCTGGGTGATATTCAAAAGCTGTCTGGACACAGTCCTGAATAACATGCTCTCGAGCACCCTGCTTGAGCAGGGAGGTTGAACCAGATGACCTCCAGTTGTCCCTTCCAACCTTACCCATCCTATGAATCTGTAATTTTACTGCTCAGGGCTCATGGCTGGGGCTGTCTCCACTGCAGAACTGGACAGGGAACTTCTTAGAGATGGCAGCTAAAGGACACAGGCACTTCCTGATCTAACAGACATTGGTTTTGAAGCTTTTAGCTTAATGTGCATAACTTCATGTCTGTGTTATTTACCTGATGTCGTCCCTTTGTCTTCCTGAAGATCACCATGAGTCTGCTGCCTCCCATTTGTGTCAACCTCAATTTTTTTTTCCTGAGAGAAATATGTCATGCACTGATCTGTCAGTCACTTCTTCAGGGATATGGAATCTATAAAAAAAGAAAAGCCTGGTTTTAAATGACATGTCACACTAAACTGCCTCATTACCTCCAAACTGAGATGAAATGCATTCTCTCTACGTATTATTTTTCCCCCTATTTCTCAGTATTATTCTTCATTCATGGGAATGGTGTTTAGCCTGGAAGATTATAGACTGGTCATAACCAAAGAAAAGGAGAGAAAGATTTACTCCAATCATGTCAAAGGGACCTCAGTGAATATTAACTGATAAAGCATCCACAGGTCTCAGCACACCCTTAGAGCCCGCCTCTGAATTTATCCAACTTGATAAATGGGAGCAGTTTACAGAGCAGGCAGAAATTGATATGGGAGAGGTTTCTATCTGGAATGCTCTGTATAAATTACTGGATGCTTATCTGTGAGTAATTCCCTTGCATATGCTAACTGTCCAGACACTTAGAGCCTATGGCAAAGACATTAGATAACCTTCGATTCACAATTGCCGGGGGCAATTGTCAAGCTAAATAAATAGTTCATCTCTTTCGGACTCAAATGATATATCTGTTTGCAAGCACCACGAGTACTGGTCTAGAAAGGAATACTTCAGCTACAATTTCTTTTAAGCTGTCCTTCCTTTTTTTTGTGCCTGCAATTTGTGGGTGCACTTTATGTAATTTAGCAGCCTGCTATTCCTGCCTCATCTGCATTATCCATCAGGTTTCTAATGTCCCCATCTAGGTGCCTGTCAGGTAGATGGACATATAAAGATATGATTTTTTAGCTTATCTTTTCTTGCTATACATACTCCATTGAGAGCACAAACTACCCCAAGCTTATTCCTCTATTTACCTGTTTGGTAACTTTGCCCACAGCATCTTCTTGCTTCAGATCTATGTACTGAGCTGAAAAGGAAATATTTTTCTACTGAGCTCTGCAGTCTTGAGATCAGAATTCATCTGAGCAAAAAGTGAGGACAGAATGCAGGCAGGGTGAAAATCAAGCAGTCAGTACATAAAGACAAGAGCATTTTCAGCACTCAGACACGTGAGTGACAAATATCATCCTCTTCTGACATAACTTACCCCCCCACTTTAATACAGACATTGCATTGTGTTTGTTTGGCATCACCTGAATTTATAGCTCTATTTTCTAGAAATAAAATCACTGTCTCTGCCTGAAAGTCAAAGCAGGTTTTATTTTTCCCCAAAGGAATTGCATTGGCACTCTCAGCCCATCTTGCAGCCCAGTGCTAACCAAGTGTAAACGAACCAGGAGGAAGTTCATTGCACAAAGAGGAAACTTCAGGCTGTCGAAAGGCTTCAGGCAAAGTACAGCAGCAGATCCAAACCACATGGTAGGAAGCTGCTACTTCTCCAGCCATCAAGAGCCAAGCCAGGGATGCCCATCCTGTTGTGCACCAGCTCCTGAGCCAGGGAAAATTTCTGCCTCACTGTGAGGGTGAACTGAAGCTGTGATCATCATGTGGCCAAAAGCCACAGTGTGCTGGGAGATGAGTCACACATGGAACTGCTGTCCCTGCCTGGAGGGACGCAGCCCTCCATGAAGGACAAGCATGAGGCTCAGGGGGTCCCAGTTGCTGCCTTTGATTTAAATCTTCTGCTACAAATTTGTCAAAATGTGCACCTTCAGGCTGACCTGCAGCAAGCTGAATGAGAGGGTCTGCACTGGTCTCCTCACTCCAGCCATAAAATAAACTGGAAATTAATAAAACCCAGACTTAAGACACTTTTCAGCCAACAATGTTCTTTCCTCTAACTTTTGCTGCCTAACAAGTTGTGCTGATAAGTGCAGTTTCCCTTGGCTGGCTCTGTTTGTTTGCTGGATTTGTATTTCTCAGCTCTGGAAGAGGTGCTGATCCCATGCCTCATTCTTGGCATTGCCAGGGTCCCTGGCAGAAAGCTGTGCACAGATCTCTCCACAGGGAAATACTTCATTAATCAAGTGCTGACAGATGTCCTCACAGTTTTTTTCTCCATGATGGTCAAACATGCCATTTTTGCTCCTGAAAGATGCAGCCTGCAATCCTGCACAGAGCAGCTGCATCACAGGGGCCCTGGCGGTGGCAAAGGGCCTGGTGCTCAGCCTGTGTCTCTGGGGAAAGGAGCAGTGCTTCCCAACTGCCATCCAGGATCTCATACAAATGCAGAGACAGAGCTTGTCTTTTGACAAGTTTCTTCCACGTTCTGGGTTTAATAGCTAGTGACAGCCCATCCCTCCTAGTCAGAGCCTCTATGAATGCTGTAAGCCATGGTATCATCTCAGGCTTGGTTGCCCTCTCACTCAAAGCCAAGACTAACCCACCCTTCTTCTGATTTGCTGTGTAAAAGCAGCACTCAGCAGCTGTCCACAGCTGCAAGGCACAGCTAATTGCCTGAAATCCCTACGTCCAGTGAGGGGTAGTCCAGTCCCAGTGTGGAGGTATCCCAAGGTTTCACATGGAAGCAAAATGACTCTCATTCTCAGTGGCCTCCCTGATACTTTGCAGGGATATTTTTGGCTGCCATTGCATACTGAGCTAATGATATTGGAGAACTGTCAGAATTAAATCCAAACATGCTCAGTCCAAGCTCAGAAAATGCAGAGATAACTCAGATTATTTCTCCCTACATTTATTAGGGTTAGTTACACTGAGCCTCAGATTTACCTACTAACACAGATTTCCGAAGTCCTTCTGAGGCTCCCCACCATTGGGATGGCATTTGATGGCCCAGAAGGCCTGAGCTCTTCCCCCTCACTCCAGCTGTCTTGTGAGCAAAGGCACAGCTGGAGGGATGCCCAGTTGGGATGGATATTGGAGGAGCTCAGCTCTCTTTGGGCCTTTTGCCCACCAATTCTTGCTCCTAAGAACCTGAAGTCAGATTCTACACCACAATTATTTTTTTTCATAAAGAGCTGACATAATTGGCTATTAAAGGTCAGTGAGAGGAATAAATCTCTTTGCATTAGCTGAAATCTGGGAGCCTGTCTGCAAGGGCCCAAACTCAGCAGCAAGCCACAACTCCTCTAGATCCAGCCAGAGTAAATAACATCTCTTTCCAATGCTCCACACCTGGGATTTGGGTCAAATAAACCTTTTGCTGCATGCTTGCAACAATTTGCACAAATTGCTTTAGAACCAGGGTCCAACAAGTGTTCTATGTGGAAGGGAAATGGGCTCAGTTTCTTTCTCTGTCTCAGCAGAAACATGCACATTTCCATCTCACAGGAGAGAAAATCTAGATGCTATTTTTGCCTCCTCATGGCTTGTTGCAACAAGGACTCCCCTACTACCTTTCCCAGAGGGGAGAAGAGTTGCCTTCATTTCTAAATTTAGCTTTAATGAGTGCAAAATGAATAAGGCAGCAGGGGAACCTAATCTGGTTAGCAGAGCAGCAGCAGAAGCACAAGATGTTTGCGTACAGTGTTGGGTTTTGATTTTCTATGCTGAATCCACAGGAGCACTGAAAGGACTCAAGGCTCCTGAAACTTCAGTGGTTTTGTGAATAAACAGTTGGGTATGAATTAGGCAGGTAGTCCTTACTGCTGGTGATGAGAGCAGAGCTGAATTTGGCCTTGGGCAAACACACATGCCTGCTGAGTTTGCTGCTGAGTTTGAAGGGAGAAATAGCACAGGCTGGAATATATAAATTTCTGTGTCAAATCACCCACTTGTCACAGCTTGCAGATGTGCTTCACTCCCAACACACACCCTCTGGCTGTCCCTGCTATCATCCTGCTCTCTGGTCTGAAAGGGCCTGTGTTGCCTTTCTCCTCTTATCCTGGAGCATTACAGAGCTCTGAACAGTCATTAATTTAAAGCAAAATTACTTGCTGAATTTATTAAACTCTGAGATCACAAAACTACTCTATCAACACACCTCAGTTTTGCTCTGGACCTGATTCTTTCAGTATCTATTCATACCCTTTGTTCCTGACTTGCCTTATCCTTATTATCCTTTCCATCCTTCACAGCCCAAAAGGAGAGTGTTGCTGAGCTCAGCTGTGCTGCATGTCAGTACAGATCCACACAATATCCACATGGGTAGGATATCCATCTAACTTTTGCAGCTGAGATTTGAGATTTACATAAAGTGTTTCCTCCAAGGACCCTAACTTTACAAACCCAAATTCCTTGGTCCATTGCTGGGAAGTAGCTCCACAGATTAAAAAATAAAATGGCACCATTGTAACTGAAGTAGCTTCACTGCCCAAAAGCAAAAGAAGAATGTGTACACTGAGATAAATTATTCAGATTCCACTGCAGGGCATTCTAAGCCAGAATTAGCACCTGGCACTTGTCAGAAATGGCAGAGGATGGCTCAAGATCTTAAATGATCAAGGCACTTCCTTTGGTCTCGTGAAAGCTGAAACTATCTTCAGAAACCAAAAATTCTGTTAATCCTGTGCTGATGCCACCACTTTCTGCAGAGTCCTGGGGCTTCCTCAGAGGTCTTTGGACCAGAAATACATAAAGGATGTGCAGATTGAATTTCAAAAGCATCTCTGCACCCACAACTTCAAGTGAAATCATCTGAGGAGGCAGCAATGTTCTGAAACTTTTCCTAATTAGATCAGCTGTCTCATCACCTCCTGAGAGGGCTTGGTATATCCTCTGTCTTTTAAAGGAATTCTGTATCAAAAGCAGAGATCTGACAAATTGGAGCCTCATTGAATACAAAAAGAAATGTAAAGACAATAAAGATCTTACACACACACACGCTTTTGAGTAATGACAGCTGGAGAAATAACACTTGTTTGTAAATAACCATGACCCTTTTCATCCAAAGGGACCTTAGTAGCAAATTCACCAATGTGGTTTTTCAAGGCATTGAGGGCATTAATAACACATTGAGTCAGTTTTCTAACCTGGATTTCAACTTTTTCAAGGTTGTGACCACATATTCCCATAAGAAGAAATAGATAATGTTATTGTTAATTTCTCACTAATTTATAATGGGCTTATTTTCAGGGGAAGAAGGAGATATAATTTATTTTTATACACACTTCTATTTCATGGGATGAATGCAAACAGTAAGCACCATCAATTATTCAATCAAGCACAGAGGCAGAAAATCAGCTGGGATGAGCAAACTGCTCATGTGAGCACGAGGGTCCATTATGCCCCTACATAAGATATTTCACCAGTATATAAATTAATACAAAAGGATGGATTTGTGTTTGAGAGTTCTCACATTGCCTGGTGTCACACAGATATCACATGTTTATTTATCATTGCTGGGATGAAGGTTCATTTGTATGAGTGAGTGTAAAGATGATGCTGGATCTGTGTCTTGTAGCATTTGCAGGCAGGCTGAGCAGTTAGGACAAGGAAACAGTACCTGGGAAAGAAGGAATTGTTACTGCTCCTGTTTTATGGGTGAAGAGTGAAGGTCTAAGGAAACAAGGCCAAGTGGAAGTGTATAAAGGACTGAGCTGAATCCTGTGCTCAAGTCACAAGGTGTATGTCTTCTCAAGAAGCTCTACACCTTGGAAATTCAGCAAGCAGCTGAGAAACTGCAGCTTTGCCCTCTCCACCTCCAACAAAATGAATGCAACTAGAGATGCTCAGAGAAAACAGGTGGCCCAGAGGTCACCAGGGAGCCAAACCCTCACATCTACAAACCCCATGGGTGAGATCTGTGCAAGCCAAAATGAGCAAACAACAGTGAAGTGTTTGTGAAGATTTATACAAACGATGCTTGAGTGTTTTCCTTGGGGATATTTCTGCCCTTTGCCATGAATCTTCATACAAATGGTATTTTTGTGTGCAAGAATAATTGTGCAAAGGAAATGCTCAGAAATATGCATTTGAGTGAAGTTTCACTACAAAGGGGCTTATATAGCCACACAGAAATCTTTGTGGTGTTTCAGTCCCTCAGAGAGTGAATTGAAGAAATACAATCTAGGTAATACATTTTGCAAACCAGAAAATAGCAACAAAAGGCTGGCAAACAGCCAGATGGCATGGAAATGAACTTGAGGACTGAGATACATCACAGACTGTGTTTGAATAAGGAACATTGTCATAAAAAACAAGCCTGTTCATTCATGAATAATAGAGGACCAAGGGACAGGTCTGAATTTGTCATGTAAATTATTTACTTTAACTACGAAATGGGCACCTGTCTGGGCTTGTGGTAGTATTTGAACTACAGCCCTTCAAATAAAAAAAGAGAAAAGATAAAACTGATTAAGCTGAAGAGGAACTTCTTTGCTATTGTGGAGTAGCACTTTCTGCCCTCATGCACAGAGGTGTGACTGGGGTGGGACCTTCACTGCGCTGAGCCCTCCCTATTATTCAGCTGGAGAGCATCTTCATGGGGGCTTTTCACTTTGTTCTGCTGATGAGGTCAGCAATGAGTTTGTCCATGGGCCCAAGTTTGGGATGAGGCCACCAAAGGGACCCCAAGGTCTCCCAGACCTCTGAATCCACCAGCAGAATGATGAAAGTGCCACGAGGCAACAGCATAACCCATCTTCAGAGTAAAGTTTGGGTTTAGGGTTAGTGAGATTGTAAAACAATATAGAACAGTTATGACTCAGGGCAGAGATGTCTTGATTTGCAGAGGCATGTCCTACATGGGACGGAGAGCAGCTCTGCAGGGCCCATCTGCTAAAGCCAGCCTGAGCTTACACTGATGAGAGAGCATCTCTTAAGAACACAGCACCTTCATGCCCAGAAATAGCAATTTTTAAAGATGGAATAAAATCTACACCAGAAGAAGTCTAAAAGACATTTGTGAGGGTTCTGGTTCACTGCCTACTGCAGCCTGTTCCCTCCATCTCACCTCAGTCAGCTCCTCCATCATGATGTGCAGTTCTGTGCAACCTGAGCTGGAGAGAGCAGAGCTGCTTGGAATTTGTGTACTTTTGTTTCTTGGTTTCTCTTGGTTTCCTTTCCTACTTTTTTTTTCCTTCCCCTCCCCCTCCCAGTTGCTCTATAGAGAGCTTCCAAAAAAATCCCAGCAGATCAATAATGAACAAGAGTTACTTCAGAAAGCTACTCGGCATACTTGTTTAAATAACCTCTCTTACTCCTCAATTGCCTTGTTTTTCTCAGGGTTGTCATAGAGAGGAAGATATTGATGAGTTAGTGGTGTGTGAGGGAGCATGGATGAGAGCGAAGTCATTTACTCTCTTCTAGAAAGCATTTATTTTTGACCTATTTCTCCAGTGTTGTAGCTACAGCATCTCTGTGTTCCTTCATGTCAATTTGGTCATTGGGAAGAGCATTCTGCAGTAGAGGCAGTGCACAGACATGGTTAATGCTGCACTGCCTTCAACTAGAGGAGTGTCTGTCATGTTTAATACATCTTAAGAAAGCAGACACCTCATAGCAGGGAAGTCAATAGGTTGTTTAGTTATACTGAGCTTCTAGAAGGCAAAACCTCATTTTCACCTCTCTAAAGAAAGGAAAGGTCTTCAGTATCAGTGCATTAGATCTTAAGAATGTCCCATCAAAACACAGGCTGCTGTAAAGGTTGTTACCTTTTAAGAGAAATGTCTTACTGAAATCAGCAAGGTCTCTGCTCTCTCTCTCATATAAGAAAGGCAATGAATGAAAGCAGGCAGTAGATTCTTAGACTGCTTTCCCAGAAATAACCTAAAACTTTTCTTCCTGGTGCATTGCAGCCTTGTTTGCACTTGACTAGAAAACTGGAAGAGAAGAGCTAAAAGGTGAATGATGCCAGGCCAGGCAGTCTCTGAGTTTCAACCATCAAAAGGCTTCTTCAGCAATAGTAGCATTATGAAAAGTCCAAGCCAGAACAGATGCTGTGGATCAAGAATAACCTACAAACTCCAGCCCTTCTGGAAGCTACACTTGCTATTGAAGATTTTCCTGTGGATATTTTTCCTGCCCTTGCTGAGGTGAGTTTTATTTCCAACCCACACAACACACCTGTTCTCTTCAGGTGTGTCTAACAATTCCTCCTTTCAGACTGGAAGGCAGCACTACCAGTAGAAGAGTTTTGACTGTAGCAGTATATTAACTAAACATCCTAATTAACTGATTCACCCTTTTATTGTCTCACATCTCCACTATCACTGGGCCTGCCGTGCTGTAACAATGCTTTAAAATTCCAACTTGTTTTGTCTCTCCTGGCTTTTAAACACCCTTGCATTCCCATTTGCAGCTTAGAATACAGATACACATGCAAAAACAAATAAACATGCATATTGCAGACTACTTCACCCTCTTCTGAACACAGCCCCCAAAAGGTGGCTGCCCTACTTGTTTCTAAATCTTTAATACTAGCAATGGCCACACATAAATAAATAGAGCTACAATAATACCAGGTAGCTAATTTCAGTGATGGCAATAACAGAGCAGGGAAAGGAGGGAGGGAAAAAGGAACCAGCACAAATAATATTTTCTGAAAGAAAAATTAATGTCATTAACCTGATTCTCCTCTGCCATCAAAATTACACCAATCGATCTCTGGTTCAGTGAGATTCAGATCATGAAAGGTAACAAAATCCTTCCTGTTAACAAGCTCCAAATCCTTCCTGTTAACAAGCCCATAAACTAATGGCACTTGAAAATCTCAGCACACCAGGCTTTATGGCCCACAGTGAAACACATCAGAAGTAATACAAGGGCAAAGAGAGTCCCTTCAAACCTCATCTTCAGCTCCAAAGAAAGTTCCTGTGTTGCACAGGTTTTGGTTTGCAGCTCAGAACTCTCTTCTGCATCTCTAGAGCCATTTTTGGCTCAGGAGCATGTTTCTACAATATTGGAGAAAAGTAAAAGAAACCAAACACCTTTTAGTTCAAACGTCATTTCAACAAAGGCTGGGTTATGTTCTGGCTTCATCCAGAAATCTAGATGTTTTTCAAGCTGCTCTCCCTCCTTTCCAGAAGCATTTGGAAGTTGTGTGGGTGTTTTAGCACTGGATGAGTGCTGATTTCAATGGGGAATTAGTACATATCCTGAATGGAGAAGATACGCTTTGTATACACCCAAGGCTTGCAGGAAAAGAATAGCTAATTAATCTAAGGAGAAGGGTAGCATTCAGCATCCTCCAAGGGCTGCCACAACAACATCATCATATCAATCATTCCTATCATCAGCTCAGCCGTCCCTTTCTTCCTGTATGAAGTGAGGGTTGGAGAGATAAGAAGTTTAATTTCAGAAATCATCTCTAAGAGAGAAAAGCAAGATGATGGTCCACTCCATCCCAAGCATTTCTTAGCCTTCTGGATTTCTGTTTGCTGAATTTCTCTATTTGTCTGCTGGCAGTAACCTGAGGACCCCTGTTCACTTTGCACAGGCCATCCTGCAGCCTTTTGGGGCACATTCACTCCCCACTGCCTTCCTAAGTCCACCTGAGAATATAATTTCCATCCCCTTTGCTCTCCCACCTCTCTGCAGAAATTTTCCTAACTTGCTGTATAATGAGACCATTTTTATTCTTTCTGGCCATCTCCTAAAGGTGAAAATGGGACCTCTGCTGAGCAATAGCATCCCAGGCTCCAGGCTTTTAATAAAACCTCAAATTCCTTTATTTAAGGCCAGCAAGGTGACTAATGGACTAAACAGCCTGAGAGGTGGAGGAATGGCTCTGCAGAAATGCACTGTGGCAGCCAGCAACGTCCCTGCACTGAGTTAATGTTCACGACAGCCAGCCAGCCCCATGGACAGGGGCAGGGAGCAAATCCCCTGAGCTGCACTTTGTTCTCCTCAAGCAGCTCTTTCATACCTACAAGGACAGTAAAAACACCGTATTTCTAGAGCTGGTTTTAACCTTCATAGATTTTTCACCCTTAAAATAAGGGTTCTTCTACAGAGAACTCTGCATTCTGAAAAATAGAGGCTAAAGCTACATAGCCTGTGCTCAAAGGCAGTGGGACATGAGCAAGCTCAGCCCCTGAACATGATGCTCCAGGTCTGAGGGTGACCCCAGCTCAAGCATCACAATGGCAGCATCTTCCCATCTCCTGCTGGAAGGGCCATAGAGAAAGGATGCAAATTTGCGAAAGACCAGACACAAAGCCAATCTTCAAACCAATATTGGCCTCAAGCTAATAGGAAAAATGCACCATTAGCTTTGATTTTTAAATACATTAGTTATTCTCTCAAAAGCTGGATCAATGGAAAAAAGAAACTGAGTGATGGATAAACCTTTACTTGCTTAGAAGCAGGATTTATCCTCACACTGCCTGGCAAGAGCATGGCCTGCTGCTGGGTGATTGTGGGCTCTTGCGATTCCCTTACAGCAGCCCTGTCTGCTCCCATGTCCCAGGCGACCACCAGTCTGATCAGGTACCCAAAGTACTTTTCTGGTGCAGTCTGGGTTGGCAAGAGGCATCTGTGAAAAACTCCAGGCCTATGTGCACTTGTGTTCCAAAACAGAACATAACATTGAATTTCAGAATTTCCACAGAAGTTTGATGTTAAGCTGAAAATATTGCTTGAAGGCAATAAAAACATTTCATTTTGATAAAAGTCCAAATACTGTAATTTATTTTATATACTGAAAGAACTCAAGATACAGTTTCACAAAGAAAACTCTAAGTGCTCCAATTCCAACAAGACACTGCCACGTCATCAGCTTTTGTTTGAATGAAATGACACTAAAATGGAGATATTCCCACAAAAAGTCATAATTTAGAGGAAATGACATTTTTATTCACAGGGAATATTCTGACTGGTTGTATTTAGCAGTTTGGATTTGCACTTTGCCTGCACAGCCCAAAGGTGTTTGCGTGGAAGGACAATTGCCATGTCGCAAAGGAGCTGAGACCCACCACATTATGGAGGAGATATCAGCTTCCATCTGGTCACCTTTACTGTGGATCACAGGCACTCTTCTCAAAGATGCAGAGCACTTGTCTCAGTTTCAGCTTGTGTGGTGTCAGGGACTGGAGGTTCTGCTGCAGCTCATGGATAACAGAATCACTTGTGAATGTGCCAATCACTTTCCTTCTGCCCTGTACAGCAGCAGCCTTATACCAGGTGCCTGTATTTACTGAGCTCCATGTGCATCTCTCCCTGCTACTTGCATGACATAAAGTGTCTTTTACCATGCAGGAAACAGGGAGCCCATGTGGGAGCAGTGAATGGGGAGGGTGTCTGATGTCATTACTTGACACTTGCCACAAGAGCCAGGATCCATCCCTACTGACCTGAGAGACATGCAGGCACCGGGAGGTACAAATGGAAGAGCTGTGGATTGGGAGGCAGCTGCCTCTTTCAGAACAAGCCCTTTCTCCTGTTTTGGAGACCTCTACAGATGTGCAATGAGAAGACAGTATAGTCCTGGCAGTTCAGGGGCGGCCTGGACACAAGCTCAAAAAGCTTTCTACAGACAGGCAATTCCTGGTCTTGCAAGGCACAAATCCATGCTCCTGACTGTATTTGTCACAGGAGCGATGGGAAAACAGAAGTAAGGGATAAATACCCAACTTTGCCCTGCCATGAACAACACTGGATCTGTTTCTTTTCCCTAACTGGCTGAGCAAGGCTTTTCAAATAAGGTTTGTAATTTAGAAGTTCACAATTCCAATGACATGTTTTATCCTTCCAATATTCTCCACTTCTGACCAGCAGATTGCTCTTTGCATGATCCTTACTCCAGTACACATGCAACCCAGGGCATGCTCTGGTTGCAAGGACAGGGAACATCAGAATACAAAACCAAAAGTTCTTCCAAGTCTTACCAGCTACTCCCCTTCATTCAGCCAGCTCAGGAGCACCATAAAGAGCATGAGAGGCTTCAGGAACTGAGCAAAATTGGTGCAGAATTAAGACCTTCAGCTAAGCACATTGATAGGAACACCACAACCTTCTCAGCCTGGATCTCCCCAGACATCATGACCAATCCCTGCCTCAGACCCAGCTCAGGCTAGCCTTGGGAAGGCTTTCAGCATCACACCCTCCCTGGGATGGGCACCGTAACATCAAGACTTACCCAAGGTCCTGGGAGACCAAGAAAGAGATAGATCAGAAAGGAGTGAAGGAGGCAATAAACCGATGCCATTGATGTGACCCGTCTTTCAGTCCTTTCTAATTAAAGCGGCCTCACAGCACAGCCACACACAGCCCTGTTGCTAATTAGGGAGGGCTGAGCATTGACACATTAACATCCCAGTCTCAAAACATTAACTTTACCAGGTGTAATATCTTCCAGGTGACATAAAGGTTAATAATCTGCATCCACAACAGAATTCAGCTCAGTAAATACCCAATTAGCCCGTTTCTGTCAGATGGAGTAGCAAAAATGCAAGGTCTAGGACAGCTGAAGGGAGGTCCTGAAATGCTGGGTGTGATGTGTGCTGGTGTGCTCACCCACCGTGGGGGACAGTGGGGACCTGCCAGGAAGAGCCAGCGGAGAAAGCAGCAGTGATACCTTCAGGGGGGGCCTGTGTAGGCTTCCACATCAGCAGTAGCTGGGCTAAGGGAAAGGAATAAAGTGAAATAAATGATTCTTTACTGTGAACATTTAACATTTTTTTCCAGCCTTCCTCCCTCACTCCTGAACCATTCTCCAAAGCTTCTGCTGAATTCAAAGCAACAGTGGTTGGATTCAACTTGTTTGCAATAAAATGTCTGGGGCTTTTTTATGACTTTTAAACTTTGTTTTGCTCTCTGCCTTCCAGAAGAGGGAATTAGAACAGGGAAAGATAAAAACTGGAACAAACAACGAATAACTGAATATCCAACTCAGTTGGAATGTAATTGCCTTGTTTAGCATCATTTTGTAGACGCTCAGGAGAAAACTACTTTTCATTCAACAGATTTGAAACATTTAAAAATAATGGGTCAAAAGAGTGCTTACTTCTGACCAACACAGAAGCTAGAATAAGTAGAAGTGAATATCACTGACTTCTCAGGAATGTGGCCTGGTCCCACAGCACTGTGTGTGTTTATAGAAATGGAGAAGCCCCTGCAGCTGCAGGGGCTCAAGGTGCTTTGCAGGGCTCAGCCACTTCACTGAGCTATTGCTATTTCAGCTAAAGGCTCATTTTCTTTTTTTTTCTCCACCACTGAACTGAGACAGTGTCAGACCATTTGTCACCACGGAGACATCCAGCATTTTTCCTAACTGCTCATGTTCCCTCTGAGCTCCTCCTCATTTTACTGACTTCAAGATGTTCAAGCTCCTCCATTCTACTACCATCTAGGATGTCCTCATTCTCCCTTTCCTTTCTCCATTAATTAAACTTCATCTTGCCCTTTCCCAAAAATTTGTCACAACCAGTTCTTCACCAAGACCTCTCCTCTGAAGGCACTGCACTATACAGGCATGGGAATGTGTCATTTCTAGCAAACTTTCAACCTCAACACTGATCCTCCAACCTGAACTATCAACCTTACTTTTACTGAAACTGAAAACTTCCACAGACTGTTGGAGTATGATCCCAGCCAGCCAACCTGGGAGAACTAAAGACATCATCCAGCGAGACAGAAGAAGAATGAAAATAATGTTTTTAATATCATTTACAGCAAACTTACAGTATGTATTTCACATCACATTATTTCTAAACTGCTCATCTGGAAAATATAAGCTGCAAAAATACAGAACACAGTACTCAAAATATATCGAGCAGTGGTTTCTCTCTTTTTTTTTTTTAATCAATTGGATAATGAAACAATTCCTTTCCAAACCAGATTTTGGTTTGTTTTGGAAGTGCTGCTAAACACCTGCAAAATCACCAGCAGTCAAACCAGCACACTTCAAAGACCTTTTTGAGGACCACTTTTCTTTGGGCAGAGTAACCCACAGCCCAAGGCAGGGGCAGTGCCACGTGGGCTCGTCCAGGTCCCACACACGCTGCTGCAGACCATCTGGGAGAGATGTCCTGCGCAGGAAGAACCTTCTCCACAACCAACCACCCACAAATGCTGCTCTGCCCAGGCAACTGTGAAGGACAGCAGTGGTATGAGGGAAAAATGTCACAGACTGATATGGTACAGGCAGGTAAATATTTCTCCAGTGTTGTGGACTCTGCAGAGAGGTCTGCAGGGGAGTTTTGAGTCATAGGTGTGACCAACTGCATGTGGTGGTCTTGTTCTCCAACAAGACAATCAATGTGGAAGCACCTTCCATGCATTGATGGAAGATTACATCCACACACCGGCTGTACACACTTGTCAGAGAAGTCCTGAGCTTCTGAAGCCTGGAGAAAATCCCTCCATCAACCCAGTTAAGAGATGCATCAGGATTTGGAGGGCACATGGCAGACCTGCCTTGTGGAAATGTGTTATTTCTTTTATTACACCATGGAGAAACAGGATGATGGTTGGTTAAGGAACAAAGTAAGTTCCTAATATTCTTATTAGCCAAAACCCTAAGCTCCTCAGTCTCTGCCAGAGACACAGAGGAGCCAGCTGGTTACGAACAGAACTTCTTTCCCAATCTGCTTTGAATTTTAAGCTCTCAAGTTTGCTCAGCTGTAGCTGCTGCTAAGGGATCTCAGGGGTGGAGGATAACCAGGTTACACAGGCAGGGCATATGCTGCTGGTCAACCTCTGCAGCAGGAAAACAAAGCAAAAAGAAATCAACCAAACTGAAACTTTCTTTTCCCTCCACCATGAATGAAGCATGGCCACGGACTGGCTGGCAGCAGTCACTCCTGCTTACAACAACTTCACATCACGAGCTGCTCTCCTCCTGCCTGTTTAAGCTGTCCCCACTCCCTCCCTTCTGGCTGGTTTTCAGATGGTGCTTGGGTCTCATCTATACAGGGCAAAAGGAATTTTAAAACAGTCTTACTGCAAACATTCCCCATCTAATGCCATTTATGCATTGCCAGCTCACATGACTCCAAATGTCCCCGTGCCTGGAATGTGATATAAGTACATACAGCAGGGAAAAACAAAACATTTCTGCAGACTGCATTTGACTTGTATCAAAATCCTAACGAATACCACATTTATTGTACTTTATTTACATGGTAGTCACGTATAATATAATACAATACAGCGTTCCATTTGCAGTGGTAGGCACTATGGGTTTTAAAAGGTCACAGCTCTTCCCCTGCTCCACCCCCACCCCTCCTCCCTGCAGATGTGGTACTGAAGAGAATTGAGAGCTCCCTGTTGTGCGGTCCCAGTGCTGCTCCAGCTTTCCACTGAACCTGCTCTGAGACAGCTTCTTCCCAAAAGTACATGAGGGAGGCTGCTCTCATGTGCTAACATAGAGACTCCCAAACCCTGGCAGAACCAGACCACTGGCAGCCCTTAGCATCTGTCAGGGGCAGTTGTGCACAGCCTCCTCACTGTGCTTTGCACCAAAAACATCATGAAGGCAACATGGGGCTGCAGACAAGTTACAGACCCTTGAGCACAGCGAACAGGCCACCTGCTATCACAGGGCACTGTTTGGGAGGACTTTAGGGGAACAGCTGTGTGTTCAAGAGGGATCATCATCCTCCTGTGATCAGGCAGGAAGCGTCGTGGATGAAGAACAGGGGTTGTTTCTTCCCTTCAAGTTCACAGTTAAGAGTTGTGAGGCACCAAAAACACAGCACTGAATGCAGTTTGCACTGAGGGATAAATGCACTCGTATTTGTGCGGCGCCGTACTGCAAGAAAAAAGGGGGTTTCAAGGGCCAAGATATATGTGGCAGGGCAAGATGCCTTTTGCTGTCCCACCAACGGGCAATTCAGTTGGGAAGAACAAAGATATTAGGCCATATACAACTCTCTTGATTCCCGAGAGGTTTTCACTTCCGATCCAAGCGCTGTGCAAACATCGCAAATAAAATTTACACCACCTGCTTCACCTTAATACCAATTTGGTTTCGTCTGGGTTCATACCCTTCTAGTGTTTGCTCTCAGTAATTACTCAAATGAATGTGCTAACTGCTAGGAACACTAGGAAAGGCTGAGAATTTCAAGCATCTGTGAGAGAATATTCCTGGAAAGTGGATTGTGAGTTGGCAGCCAGGACTTTGGCTATACTGGAGCAAATGTGTGTCCAGTGGTGCTCTGCCCACTGGCACTGAGTAAGGATCCTCTTACTCAATTCCTAATCACATACTTTTGGACTAAATATGTGTATTGATGAGAAAATTCCACACTAGGCAACTCAGGGAGCAGAAATATCCCATGTGATTTCTGTGTCCAGCCAGAACAAACCAATGAGTATGAATTACAAGAAAGCTTTTTCACTCCTCCAGACCACAGACGATATGCAGAAATGACCTTGCAAATACACTGGGAAGCATTTTCTTGGTTTTCTCAGCAATTCACAAGAAAGAAATAAAAGGGAAAATTCATTTATGAAGTTGCTGTACATTATTTTCTGAGTTGGAGCTGGCAAGTTCCTTATTGCTTTCTGCCATTTGCAGACACCAACTGTGAGCAGAACAAGCCCAGATCTACAAACTGTCAGGATATGGCTAATGTTTTTCTTTCTAGGGTGGGACACCCTTCTCTGCTACACTTAATCTGAATAAAGTGGGGGAAACATCCCAAACTCATTGTATCCCAAAGATCCTATCCCTGGGCTCACTCCATCAAACAAACAGAGACTGAAGCAAGGTTTTGATAAGCAAAACAGCATGAACACTACAAACATCCTACAATCCTGCTCTTGCAGACATATAAATGGATTCTTCTGTCCACATGGCTTGTTCCAAATTCCCTGTGTCCTTTTGGGACCAAGGGATGCTCCAGCTGTGGTACGACTGAAGCTGAAAGAAAAGCTGCCCATGTTCATACTCTGCCACAGAAAACACCAGTATTGCTTCTGAGCAGGCAGAGCTTCCTCCTGCTCTGCTGCATTCAGGGAACAGACAATGGTCAAAGCTTTTACTTGGCATCACTAGTTAATACAGAAGTACCTCATGTCTAAGCACTGCTGAAAGGCCATTTTTTCAGCAAAGCAATTGTATTAAGACTCAGGTTGGCTAGAAATGTCAATGGAATGATAGAAAACATAATTTGCAGCCTAGAAGAAATAGATTTAGTGTATATAAGCAGAACAAACTATAATATTTTGAGCATATGTGAGACCTGCT
The DNA here is from genome assembly GCF_047495875.1 of Pithys albifrons albifrons. Taxonomy (NCBI): domain Eukaryota; kingdom Metazoa; phylum Chordata; class Aves; order Passeriformes; family Thamnophilidae; genus Pithys; species Pithys albifrons. The sequence goes on along the minus strand of NC_092470.1, from coordinate 15,519,048 downwards.
GGCATCCCAGGCAAATATAAATGCCATTCAGTAACTCTGAATACCTTGTATTGACTTGGTGTAGCTGAGCTGTGCTTTGTCATCAGGGGTGAAGGAAGAACTATGGCTGGAGAAAAGAAGCTGGTTGTCAGTTTGGAAGAACTGTCCGCAAACCATGGGTTTGCAGGAGGCAGGGCTAGCCAGGAGCACAGAAGGGTGGATAAGCCTTTCAGGGACACTAAAGGACTCAGTTACAATGTCCCTTCCTCCTCAGATTTATCTCAATCATCAGATAATTGTGACTGAGCCTGGCTCACACCAAAGGCTCCCATCAATATCATTGTCCATATTAATTAACTGCTGCCTGTGTTCCCACCACTTGCATTTTGGCTGGCTATCTACTGGAGTTGCTTCCAACAAAACAGGTGAGTCACAGCAGCAGCATGGGATGTTGGGAGAGGTGCATTCAGATTTAGGTAAGAAAAGCCAGAACTCCTAAGGCAGATGGGAGCAGGTCAGTATTATTGCTTATATACAGGGGTGCTCTGCCCTATGCACAAAAAGTCTGTTCATGTATTCATCAGATCTAGAGAGAGAACATCAACAAACCTGCTTCCGTTTGCAAACACAGTTCACACAGAATTAGGGGGATAGATGAGCATGGCTGTGTCTACAGGCAGAGCGGGAATAAGTCTGGAAACCCTTGTGAATAAAGAAACAAAGCTGTTATCACGCCAGTACAGTGAAGAATTTGCATGTGTGTTTTATACTGACAATTCCCCCCATTACCTGCCAAGAATAAAATGAACATCATACCAAGAAAGTCCAAATCTTAAGAAAATACCAAGCCCAACACGCCAAATTATGACAAACTCACATGGCAGCAACAGCCATGGCTGGCTTTGAGGTTAAAACTTTAGTGCTGGTAGCCTTCAGGGTGTGTTGGGTTGGCTGTGGAGTGAAACTGCTGGTTGCTGCCTTTCTGTGTCTCAGAACCTCATTTACTGAGAAAAAACATGTGTCTGTCTGAGACACAAAGGTCAACCTTAAGTACATTGCCCCCAACAGCAATGTGATGAACATAAAACTCTAATGGGGATAGGCGGGATTCCAAATCTCTTCCTTTCCCTTAATTTTCATTTTTTTTTCCCAAGGAAAAAGAAGTCAATTCATCTCAGCTATTTGGAAATACTCCAATCACTTTCCAAGTGTCTGCAGACCATCAGTTCAATTTTGAAGTATAGCTAACTCAGCTAATGGAAGCTAATTCCTCTCTGCATCTTTTCCTTCTCACCTTCTGAGCAATATGATACCCAATCAAGATTAACAGTAGCAGCACTGAGGAGTTCAGTGCATCTTGCAGGGGTATGGAGGTCCCTGTAGGCTGACTTCCCAAGGAATGGAAGGTTTGTGATGTTCAAGTGATAATTCAAGTGATGGCCTTTTCGGGCCCACTCTATATCCAAGATGTGCTGGGCAAAGTCAGAAAAATGAATGATTTCTATATGTATAAAAATAAGGTTCTGTAAATGCACTTCCTTTTTAGCAAGGAAGTAAATAAACCCCTTCTAGTGTCATCTGCACCAATTTTAGATTGGGGTCCCCTTCTGATTCCACCAGGACTATGCCAAGGTGGGATCTGTGCAAGGGAAAGGAAACCCCAACCTGAAGTCATGCAAGGCCACTGGGCAATCCCAGAGAGACTGCTAAATCTCAAGTAGTTTATTTTTCCAAACATCCCATTCCTTAGCAGATGGCCATACAGGGAACACGGTTCTTGGAACTGTCAAAGTAACATTTCTGCTGAGATTGAGGTCTCAACAAACCCCTGAATTTCAATGTGCCTGAATATGGGGAAAAAATACCACCATTCCATTCCAACTCCATCCTTGCTCTTAAGTTTCCTGCATGGTTAAGGCAGTTGAGGGATGGAAGCGAAGTGCTGACAGGCAGAGGCTCATACTGCAGTTTTGGAAGCAGGAGGATGTCTCACACTCTTCATTTGTTATTCTATAACAAAAATTGGGTTGCAGGCAAAACCAGCTTGTGGTTTTGAAATCAGAAAAACCCCCAAATGCCCGCTGGGATGGATGAAGGTTTTGGTCTGTGTATTTTCTTTAAACTAAAGCTCTGTTCTTAAATCTGTATGAAAGCACTGACAGCAAAGCCCTTCATGATGCAGGCATTGGATACAACCTTCGAAAAAGTGGGACAGGGAGAAAGCTTTTCAAAAGTTGCATTATCAAAAGAAATAAAATAACAATCATGCAGGAATTTCAACTTACAGCTTAAAATAATATAAGTAACCCCATTCAACACTGTCTCCCATATACACTAAGAGAAGAGATTAAATGAAAAAAAGAAACAAAAATAAAAATGAAAACATTTTGTGCCCTGGAATCCTGTTTCTGTAACTCCAGTCAAGGGGGACTTTTGACTGTACCAACAAAACACAGCTTGTGAAAACTGGGAGTTTGTTTTGCATCATGTCAGCATGGTATTCTCCTTCACCCTGGACTTTCAGAGGGGAAAATCATGAAATTGTGAAAGGGGTAATGGAATTTTAAGCAACCAGGCTTTTAGAAAGGTTCTATTCTGCGACATTTGTGTTCGAGTCTGAATGTGTGTGTATAGTATAAAATTATGAGCTAACATTTGAAAAGACAGCAGTCTAAGTAATAAATCTGCAGAATGAAGAGAACTGTACAGAATGATTTCAAAGGCTTATACTTGACAATTATATATATTCTATGAGACAGTTATGCACCCTGTGACTTTTGTAAATTCATTGTTTTATGGATGCAGTCTCTCTGTTTTAGCAGACAGGATATACTAAACCAATCTAATGGTCTAAAAAGCATCATTTACCACCCAGCGTAACAATGGCACTGCATAGCTTAATAACCCTTTTTTTCCCTTAAACTCCTTCATCAATCAAGTGATTCTTAACATGGCTGAAACCCAGGAATCAGATATCTGCAGTTACAATATTTGTTGAATATTTGGCACAGTGGAGTTTATTGGATACCCCCTTTTTTTCTGTCCTTATTATCGCTGAACATATAATCCTGTGCATAAATTACAAAGACACATGGTCAGTCAAGTGGAAGTAGTTTGATATCCCACACCCATTTTGCAATGACTAGATTAAAAGTAAAGTCTGCTAAAAAGGTGTTGAACATGAGTGGCAAGTTATCAACCCTTTGCAATTGTGCCAACTCTGGGGTGTCCACTGCCAGCAATGGACAAAGACCTGGAGAAGATCAGCCCCTCTGCCAGCTGCATGGAAGTGACATCCACCATTTGACTCAACATGCCAGGTTACTGCTCTAAACATCGTCAAGTTCACAACAGCTTCAAAATTCAAATAAAAAAGGAGGCTTTTATTATGATGCTAACCCTTAAAACCCTTCTGACATTTAGTTCATTGAAAATGGGTCTAGTTCCTGGGGAAAAATTCATCAAAACACCTCCAATTTGTATTGCTTCCCAGCAGGAGTATTTTGGAAAACAAAAAAATGGACACAAAATAAGTCTGACCCCCACTCTTCCTCTAATCAGATGAAAGCTCCCTCATGATTTTTGCAGGCTTAAGGAAGATTGCATTGCAAGAGCAAAGCCAAATGTGCCCCTGCATGGATGCTCAATGCTGGCCAGCCTCTGCTCCCATAACCCGGTCTTCCAGAGGAACACAATTTCCACATCTAAGGGCAAAGTGTGGCAAGCAGGAGAGGAGATTATCTCATCTCCTTCACATGGCTTCCACTGAAGTCAGCGGAGTTTCTTGGGTTAGAAATAAAATAGCAATTGTGAGGGTTGAAGGATTAAGGTCAGTATTCCTCTCATCTTGTACACATACACACACACCCATACAACACATGCGCACACACGCACACTTACTTTAAAGAAAACCTCCACCACGCAATTTCTAGATTGCAAATTATATATATATATATCTTTAAAAACTGGAGAGAATATAAACAGCCTCTCCACATATATATGTATTCACTGAGTCACATAGAATATGAAAAAACTATATTATGTAAATCATCATATTATCTATAATTCTCCAACTGACAATTGTTTTCATAGAGACACAGTGCATTCGTTCACTTTTTTAAAAACATATTATGTGTCTTCATTGGCTTGGTAGCATATTAGAATGAAGGCGTATGGATAAAAAACGCAGAGGATTAAACAAACCCCTTGAGTCGTATTAAGTTTGGGTGAATTAAACAGGATCCTTCCCCAAACTAGCATAAATAAATCCTCCCTATGGAAAAGTGTCAGCGATTTAAGGGTTAACACAGATTTGAAAACAATTTTAGAAAACATCTTATTAGAGGACTACACAGATAAGTATTTGGAACTCATCCCCCTTTAAAAATGACAGCACGTTTGGCAAGTGTGAGCAAATGTCTTGAACTCTACTGGGTTTGAGTTCTGAGCACAGCTATTCACAGACAGCCACAGAGCTGCAATCTGTGAATAAGCCTGGGCTGGAAGGACTTGGATACCCCTGACAGCATTGCTCGCCACTGGGAAGGTTTCCAGCAGCTTTCAAGGTATTTATCATGGACTCGTGGCTGGTGACAGAGTGTGACTGGTGGAATGACTCCAGCACCGCTCCTTCTTTGCCACTGCAGAGCACAGCAGGTCTGAGCAGCAGCACCAAGACTGGCCAACCCTCCAGCCCACGCTCTGAGGCTCCACACACCCCCAGGATCCCGTTTGCAACTGCAAACACCTATTGCCACGATCACCTCACTTTCTCTACGCCTCATGCCCAAGCCTGTCCATGTGCCGAGCTCTCTGATGAACCTCTGCAAATGCCCTCCTTGGGAGCTCATACTGTCATCAGAGGGGCTGATACCCAGCCACAATAGCTCCCTGCTTTCTCCATCACCCTGCAGGATGTCACAAGTGATCCGATTGGAAGATGCTGTTCTCCAGAATCCTGGCTGGGTCTGACTTTGAAAAAAAGACAAAAGTTTCCTGTGTTGCCGTTGCTGTTTTGCAGTTGTGTATCTTCATTCGTGCTCTCTCATTGTTTTTATCAAAAAGGACCCTTGTATTGTTAATATAGTTCACCCCTCCACAGTCACTATAAAACAGACTCCATGTTTTCACACCACTCATGATCTTCAAGGTTATAGATAAATTTTGTCCTATGTGGTTGATTTTGGGGCACCGAGTCCCGCCCCAGATTGTCTAGGGTGAGAGTAGAGGCAAAAAACTCACTAGTGCTGAGACCACCTTCATGGTTCTTGATGTATCTTTTATAGTTTTTCCTCAAGCACTGCCAGGTGGTTGTATATAAGATGAATGCAAAAGACTTCAGGGCTATAGCAATACTAACATACAGGTATCTATAGACCACGTTGTCGTACAGTGCGCAGGCTCCTTGCTCGCCGCAGAACGTGCTCCAAAACAGACACGTGGAGTCAATTCCAGCCCCAAAGATCAGTGGAGGTGGGATAAAACCTGTCAAAGTAAGAGAGACAAATTATGCTTTTATGATTCTTATGATAAAGAGAGAGGATGTGACTGCAGTGAATGGAAAGAGGGCACTTTATCAAGGTTAATAGTCCCAGCTGCAGCCTGTGATTCTAATTTTTAAACTTCTAAATCAACCTAAACCAAGTCTGTGGATGAGTTTTAAGCTTGGTCTACGGAAGAGTTCCTGCTGATATCAACACGCAGCAAGATTTTACTCAAGTTTAAGTGGCTTTTATTACACTTCTTGTTTGCCTAATGAGACTGAGTGGAGGGGTAAATGAAAGAGGAGGACAGCCTTGCAGATCGCTCTCTTTAGATACTGGGGATTCAGCACTTTGGGGTGTTCACCTGAAGGATGTCTCAGCTCTCTGGTTCAGAGCCTGAAATCTGCTGGGACACAGAGAACTCAGTTTCGGACCTTTATCTGACACAGGAAAAGGTTTTCTCTGGGTCTCTAAGGAAAGAAAGAATGGCCTCCAAAAGATGTCAAAGATGCAATCTGCAACAAAGGGAAGATTTCAGAGAGCCATTAAATGAAATATCACAGCAGGATTCTCCCACAGCCACTGCAGCTAACTACGAATGAGTGTTTCTCAATCATAGCTTGCAGCAGAGCTGCAATCTTAAAGCAAAGTAATCACTCCAATCTCATTTAACTAATAAAGACAATAGTTTTCTTCTCTACTTTTCCCCATCCTACAGGGACACTGCAGCAGCTCTCCATTTCACATTACCCTGATGGTGATTAGGACATCCACGTTCCAGCTCTGCACTTCCCAGGAGCGCAAGTGCACCAGGAGTGCAGCACTCAGAAGAAACCATGAACATTCTACACAATGTAACCATTTCTCTTCCTTTTGCTGAATTTAAGGGGGAGACTGGAATCAGATAAACCCTGAAAAAAACCCTGACTGATAAAGTCACTGCTGTGGGTTAAGACAGCAAGCAAAGAAGAGTAACATATCTATTGAAATCTAACAGCAGGTAGGCACAACACACCCCTGATGGTATCACTGCATCCGTAGGTGCTGTGATGCCTGAGACTCTATAAATACATGCGAAAGCAGAAACAAGAACTTCAGTTTTTAGACAGGAAAGTGTTTAATCTTGGATCCAATTTCATCATTAACCTGGATTTCCAGGCTTAAAAAAGATACCTTCCTTCAGCTTGTCACGAGCAAAGTAGTGACATTCATGACGTTTATGCTAAGACTACAAATACATTGGTTGTCTCCACTGTTCCCTGTGGTAACTAAGATCTCTTTATTTTATTTTGTTGATGACTAGAGCTCTGCAGATTTTGTTTGATCTTCCTTCTATGTTCATAAATGTAGGAATTAAGAAAGGCTATATGGGCGTTTGGTTCTCATTTTAACCAGTCATTAATAGCGCAAATGTAGTAAATAATACCAGATGATATGAAAGCAAGACAATCTGTTTGTTAGAAACACTAGTTTCTAAACATCACATCTAAAAACCTGGTTATGTTCTGGAAAAAATGTCAGTCCCAACTCTCAGTTTGTCATTTCCCTTTTTTTGTTGAAATTGTGAACAACCACACCCTCAACCTGGATTTTAAAAATTCAGCTGGGCTTCTTCCAGAGACAAGCAAGAGGCTGTGCTGCTGCTGGCAGTCTGTGTGCCCACTGCTGCTGGATGGCACCTCAGGGGGTAACATCCAGATGTGGCAGCGAGGAGACACATGCTTTCTGGAGTAAGAAAAAAACAGATTTGGATCATAATTTTGAGGTGTGAGCCCATTTGTTACTATGCTGAGAGATGTTGATACAAAGCTTTGGAGATGTACAGGCTGAGCTTGAGAGAGAGCTACCATCCCCATCTGCTGGCCTCAGCTGGCTTGCCTGCTTTCCACAATCATTTGGCCTGGAAATTGCTCCTCATAAAACCTGAGGAAGGACCTGTTTTCACTGAATTCCAAAGATACTCCCATATGGATGCAGGCATGGATGTGGATATGGAAAACTTTTAGCAACCAGTGAGTGCTTCATGGTGTTTTTATCAGAGGAGAGGTCAAAAGGCTTACAGGAGCGCCTTGGTGCCAAGACGCCCTGAGACAAGGGGGAAGCTGAGGGGTTGCACTGCAGATTGGAAACTCCTCCTGAGAGAGAAAAACTGTCTCAGGGGCTTTGTCATGTTAGAAGAAGAGACAAACAACAACATGAGCTTGTAGGAAAAATCAAAGGAATTTCCCTGGTAAGCAGAGGCTGTGCGAGGATGTATGGTAAACACCATCCAGATAGGATGCATCCAGGATCTTACAAGCCTGAAACTCTTTTGTCGTTCCAGACAATTCCATTCCAAAGCTTTGGCTCCAGTGGCATTGCTTTACACTCTTCTCTGAGAAATTGCAGTACCACTTTTATATTAAGACACTGTTATGCTGCCCTCTCACAGCAGAACTCCTATGAAATAATACATGCAGGAGGGTACCGGGAGAACTCAGTCACGTTTCTTGTTATTACAGTGAATATTAAAGAGAGTCAATCATGTTTTACCTCTTACTGCAAAGTGTTGAAAAAATTTCTGAGATATATATATATATCTATATATATCGATATATATATATGTATTTCTCTGCAGAAACTGTAGGGCTGCATAAAAAAGCTGCTTCTGTCTTATTGAAATCTATTAGCTACGATTGCACCTTCGGGTCTCATACTTCCTGTATTTAATACTCTCCTTTGGTTCAAGAAGCAGCTATTATCACTGTCTTCTTAAGTCAAAGCTTAAAGGTGAACTGAAAAGCTTTGAAAATAAATCAGTAAAGCTATTCTCAAAGCTCAGGTTGTTAAGGGCACAATTTGAATACCCTTGCTCATATTGAAAAGTACCTTCTCTTCATTTGCTGTGTGTTCTAAGCTACACTGCTGGTCTGCTTCAGGATGTATTGTCTTATTTCATGGGAATCTCTTAGTGACAGAGCAACATAAAGATTTGAGTTTAAATTCTTACCATGGCTTCTTTACTGTTATGAAAAAAAAAAAGAAATCTGTTCAACTTAAGCATACATATCTGAGCCTGGTTTTAGAGGAATTCAGGATGCTGCTATCTCAGGAGGCTTCTCTCTTTTGAAAGGAAAGAAGAAAAGAGAATAATCTCTCCCCTTAAGTACTTTTTCCTTTGAAAACAACAGCCCACAGCCATCTTCCTCCCACACTTTCCTGCTGACACTCCACATCAGCCAGAGCTGAAGACAGGTCAAAACCCATGAGCAGCACCAGCAGCTAAAGAAAATGCCGTGTTTGCAAGGCTTGAACCAGAGCTGACCCAAGTTATCCCAGAAGCTTCCCTTTGAGTTATCTGAGCTCTGGGTAAGTTTCCTTGACATAGTATTTTTTATGACTGCATCTACTTCATCAAAAACAACAGAAATCTAATTGGCTTTACTGTAAATTGATCTGGGAGCACCATTTCCCCTTCAGCTAATGGGGAGTAAGGTGTTAAAAAAATAAGAAAATAAATGAGGTCACTTATTCAAAGCAATGTATGGTACTGCTGAATTTTTGGTCCCGTTCTTCCCAGTGTCTTGTTGTAGCCTCAGTGATTGCACTTTGCTCATTCCTTTGGGACTGGGGGATCCACACAGGGAAAGTGCTGCTGTGGCCTGCTAAAAAAAAAGTAAATTCCACATCCACAACATGCAGAAACCCTGACCATGGGATGGTCCCACACAATGAGGGATCAGAGGATTTTGTTCTGAATCACTGAGATTAGTAAGCTGAAACAGAAGAGCTTTAAAATAGGAGCCATCTCTTCCAAGGGGAGAAAAAACCTCCACTTGGAAATAAACAGCAGGCAAACTACAGCCTGGTGTATTCCTTTTAATTCATACAAGAGAAACACATACTGGTCCAGAGGAGCAGCCATATGCATTTTAATGGGATATTAACCCACAGGAGGATACAAGGACTCAGCCTGTCTCATTTTTTTGGTTTCTTTTCACAGAGACCGAAAGGAAGGGACAAAACCACCATGTAACACAGGTCCTGTCCCTCAAAGGAGGATGAAAATACATACCCCTCTACTTCAGCAATATGAAATACAGCAGTAATTTTACAAGCTGCTGACACGTTAATAACAGCTATAGAAGAGAAACTGTTTGTGTGGGACCATGGGAGAAACAGTCATTTCTCATGCAACACTGCATTTTCTTCCACTAGCACAATACAAATGGCAGGAAAAGTGCCTTCAGGAGCCTCAATGTGACATCGTTCACAGAGAGGGCTTGGACCCTAGTGTGTCAGACCACACTGACGACAACCACAGCACTGCATGGAGTAGAAGTCAACTTCTGCATGTTAAAAATAGTTTTCCACGAGGGAAGAAAGGATGGGAGAGAAGGATATCCAATTTTTGTACCTACCCAGCAACCGGAGCAGCAGGAAAAGCACCCCCAAAGCGTAAGACTTGAGTTCGGGGCTCACGGTTCTGCAGGGAGGAGGGAGGGAAAGAGTGAAATCAATTCCTGTTGTTCTGCTTTGATTAACACCCTGTGGCCATTCTGTGCTGTCAGCCAGGATGCCACCACCACCTTTTCAAAAAGTCATTATAATGGGGTTTTTCTTCTGCCTTCGCCTGAACTGCCTACAGCCCCAAAAGTAATTGCATAGGTGATAGGTTCAGGAATTAGCTAAGTCATTAATAACAACAGCTAATCTTGTTGTTGGATAGGGGAAAATGAAATTCCCATCCCATTAAATCATTGTTTACAAGCTCCCCGTCATGTTTTCAAGGCTCCAGATGTTCAAAATTGGAGGGAGAGAAAACTTTTGGTTCTGAAACTCCCCAGACTACTGTGAACAAGAGAGGGAAGGGAGGATGACAGATCAAAAGGTTCAGTCAGCCTGTTAATTCCAGCCTTCCAGTGAGGAAGTGCTCAAGACTCATTTTCATGGGTTTGAGTCTAGCATGCAATTTTTTTTTTTTATGTGAGGAGGACAACGTTTGCACTGTCTTTTGATACAAACACAACCCACTATTGTATTAGTGTTATCCTTCGACGGTGCTTTATAGAACATCCACAGCTTTCTAATTCACTCAGCTTGAGGATTTTATTGGCACCATCCTCTTGGGGTAGGCTCAGCAAAGCCTTTGGAACTTAAGAAACCGTTAATTTGGTCTTGAGTCTTATAATAGCATTTTATTTCCCACAGAATATAAAGGCTGGGAAAGCAGGACAGTGATCCCCATGGGAAGAGATTCATCACACAGGGGAACTTCAAAGGTCTGAGCTGCCTCTTCCATTAGCTCCTTACAGAGGTCTGCAGGCAGCATTGCTAGTGGCATCCATGGTGGCAGGGGTGATCCTCTGTATAAATACACTGGAAGGGCATCAGATAAAACTGATAGAACAGTTAGAACCAGCAAGAGCTTTTAAATTAGGAGAAGACCTTTCTGTTCACCTGCCCTCCTTTCACACATTCACAGGCCACCGTAACATCATACCATGACTCCTGCAGGAAGCCTGTGACCTCTGGATGAATTTCAGTAATTTTCAGGTAGACCCCAGGTTCTACATAAAGCCTTTATGCCAGGAAATATCTGACCTTGGAAAAATGTTCCAGTGGTTAATTGCTTGGCTCAAATAGGATTCTACAGTCGGGTGGGAAATGAAGGAAATGTAGTATTAAAAGTTTATTTTATGGAAAAAATAAATTACCATGTGAGATATTCACAGTGGGTTTTTAATTGGTGGTGGTGTCCTTCCATCCACTTTTCTGTATTTAATACCAAAGTCAATCTCCATACCTTAGGATGGAGTAAAAGATGCCACCTGGTGATATCTTCTTTTCTCACTGACTACAGCAGTGAAAAAATGACTTGCCATGACAACATATTTAATTTGTAGATGCTGAGATCATTTTTAAAGAACCACAGGAGCTGCCAACACCACTTGTTCTACCCTGGACAGAGACACATGTGTATACTAAAACTTTCTTTAGGTAACGCAAGATGGCAGTTACAAAAGAGCACACGATGGTATATGGCTAAGAGCTCTTCCCTGTACATTTTGGTAGCTATCAGTCATCCTGAGTGAAGTTACTAATCTGGATGTGAGTTGTTTATTTCCTACAGCTGTGAACTGAATATGTTAAATATTTCCCTTGCTTTTCTTATTCCCTTGTATTCTTCTTCCTGGCTGGTGCTGGGCTTATCTTATTTGAAGGTAACACTAAGATGTCTCCATGCAGGATACTAAAGGTGCTGGCAGCTTCCTTGAACAAAGAACCTTCAAACTTCAAATTACTTTTCTTACAATATTTATCATGAGAAATTTGATTTCCTTTTAGCTACTGGAGATGCAAAGGGAGAAACGAACTAGTAGGTGGAATATCTCATTTTGTATCCTGCAGGGAGACATGCCCTCACAGAGCTGTTCTGTCCAAAATCCACTCAGGAGTGTGTTTCTAATACAGACTTTATTGATTGAATTTTATTGGAATTTTCCAGGCAGCAGAATGGATCTGCTATTTATGCCTCTGGTTATTATTCTGAGTAAGTGACAGCCTGGACAGCTAAGTAATTCTGGATAAATGTGGGCTTAGATATGTATGTATATCATAAGGTGAAGTGTTCCATGTGTCTGGAAATAACACAAGGTCAGTTATATGAATAAGCTACTTTTGCCTACCTATTCACATTGGTTTAACTCAAGACATATCCTTCAGACTTCCAAGTTCTTTATGTCCTTGGACTTCGTCCAGGGTGAGAGAAGTTAAAACTCCAGCCAGGTGGGTATTGACCAAAACTTGCTTTTGCCACAGCTTTTCATTTTTCCATGACTTCTGTGGTCTCCAGGCCATATCTAAAGGTATCTTACTAAGACATTATGTGCTGAGAACAAGAGGTGGCAATTCTGCTCCTCTCCTGATGCAGCTGTAACTTCCTTACTACCTGGACTGGAAACTAAACATGTGTATTTCCCCTCCCATGTTAATCCCAGCCTTCATAAGAACAAGCCTTGCCAGTGTTCTTTGCAGCATCCCTGCAGGGATCTTCTCTGTATGCAGGTCTAGTTCCACCTCACTCCCAGTTTACCAAACTCTAGTTGTTCCTGCTTTCTCTCCAGCAGGTCCATACTGCAGGCTCTGAACTCGGTGGAGCCATGCTATGGATAAACCAGGTGTTACCAAGTGAAATAGTGGCTCAGAGAGCAAATGGCTTGAGCAGAGGCTCAGTCCAAAGTCATGGATCTGTGGACAGTCAGTGCAGTGTAAAAGGCAGAGGTCAGGAGCCGTATGGGACTCTCAACTCCCTGCAGCTCCCAGTGGTTCCCATGGCCTCTCCAGCCCCACTCCCACCCCCAGAGCAGCCCCTCTGGGATCATCAGTTCCCCTGGCCATGGTCCCACCTGATGAGGATGATGACTGATGGCGTCTGTGCCATGGCCCCGATCATGCTGCAAACACACATCACGCAGAGGAATGTCAAGAAGGCCTCTTCACAGCCAGGGCTGGGGCATTTGCCAGGAACAACGGTGGCATTTTCAGCAGGGACCGAGGTGAGGCACGAACAGCCACTGAGGTTCTGCAGAGGAGCACAGGGAGTCAGGAGAAAGAAGAGCTATGATCCCCACCATTGCCCTCTGTGATGAGGGCTTGTCAACAGCAACTCCTAATCCTCTAATCGTCAATTAAATAACTCCTAAGTGCTTGTTTGGAGGGGGTTTGGAAAGAACTTCAGCAAGGGAAAGCTGTACCTTGGCTTGTTTCTTTTCTTCTTCTGCTTTCAAGTCTCTCCCGTAAATGTCACCGCAACAAAATTATTACCAACTTATACCTCTTTGGAGGGGAATAAAGAAACAATCTGTGTCTCTGTGACAAGGAAGATCCCCCAATTACGGTTCTAATTACTTTCCTTTTTACTTCCTTCCTCTTGGCTGTTGCAATTAAACTGAAGTACATTAAATGCAGGTAAATCTGCAGCCCTGTTCTTGGCTGCAGGTTTGGTGTCTGCTTCCAGCACCCTGAATTCTGGGAAGAAGCCACCCACGATGGGTGCTGCGGCTCATCAAGGGCTGAACTACCACAGCTTGGCACCAGAGATGCTGCTGGACTTTAAAGCACTCCAGGGCTAATAAATGACATCTGGTTCAGAGTGATTTGTGTTGAGCTAAGAGCTGAAGTCAAGCGAGATAAACTTTATCAATATGTGATCAGAAGGAGGGCAGAATGACTGCATTTTGCTTTGATCTCTCCAGCAAGTGCAGGACGTGAAAAGAAGCTTTGTTCGCCAGTCACAGATTTAAGGATTTACTTTTTTCCCTTATTTCCAACTCACCCTCCTGAATTTCTGAGTGGGGGATGTCAGTGCAATTAAGGCACACAATACCACCAAGAAATCCCTTAACGAATACAGAATGAAACGGTCATAAATGATTCATGGCATGTCTTCATCAGCCCGCTGGGTTTGCAGGTCACATGCTTGTATGAGGAGTAACACCATAAAATAAAACATATTGAAGACCAGATAAATCTCCCCTTTCCCTCTACCATGTTTGAGCAGAAATTCCTTTTCTTTTTTGCAAAGGGGTCCCCTTAGGACCATACAAAAACACACTTATTGGTTCACTGCCTCCAAAGATAAGGATCGGTAGGGATACTACTCCAACCTTTCTGACACCAATCTTTCTTCTGCATAGGAGTCAAATGATTTTCTTCCATCTAAGTGCACAGAGGGCAAGAGAGACCATAGTGCAGAACTCCAGGAGAGCTGGAGCGGACATGCAGTGCCTTTCCGGCTGGCAAGCAATAATGTTATGTTAATTAACACAACGAATTCCTGTGCTGTGAGTTAGAAGCTGACACCTGAAGGCTCCAGAATGGTGACAATTAGCACCACTGAGGTGGTGTTTGCACAAACAGGAATTTGCAGTTCTTGGCTCTTACTGTGGTGCGTTGCTAGCCACCAGCCTGGACACAGCTCTGTGGATCAAAACCCATCTAAGTCTAGAAATCTATATTACTGCACTGAAAAATCCTGGGACAAAATTCCTCTCACAGCAAACATGCAGAACTGGGTGCTTATTTCCCATGGGTTCTCATCAAGGGATAGAAAAGACCCGTTTCGGGCAATAGTGAGGCAGATTTTCCTCTCACTGGTGTGATTTTTTACAAACCACAAGGCAGATTCTCACCCGCACTGCCTGAATATTTGCCCTTTAATGTGCTTTTTTGACCATTCTGCATCAAGGTGCTGGCCTGAAGCAGTGCCAGTAGTTTGTGCCAACTACATCTGCTTGCTTAGCACTGCTCCTCATCCTTACCTGGGAGATCTTTGATCTTTTATTACTGACACACCATACAACTTGCAGACATCAAATAAGGAAACATCAAAGATGGAGTTATAGCTTCATCCTGTGGGGAGGCAACTTTTTGCTACCTGTGCCAAAATTGCTACAGATCCCCTTGTCTGCAACCCCACTGCATTCAACCACATAGTATCATGACCCTCTGCTTCCAGCATCATGCACACCCAGATTTCTGTGTGCATGTAAGGCTACACAGATGCAGAGTTTACACCTTTAAGAGCATCCTAAGTTTGGTGTGATTATCTATCTGAATTACATACTTTTAATTACTTATTTTTAAGCCCTGGCTCTGAGAGAGAAGGGACAGGCTGGTACTTCAATGCAAAACTGTGAGATGCCAGCACAGTAATGCCAGTCAGGAATTCTTGTGTCTCCAATCAAAAGGCTGAGAGAATTAATGGCATCAAGTAAACAAGATGCACAGTCAATGGCTTCATATACAAGGGTCACTCTCGGGAATGGCTTGAAAGAAAAATGCCTGAGGTTGGCAGAGCTCTGCCTATCAGCCCCAATATTCCTACAGCTTTTTGGACAGGTGCAGTTCTGGAACCAGCTCAGTAAGAGAGAAGAAATGAAAAAGAAAAAAACTAACTGAGCTACATATCGCTTCTAGAAATTGTTCACAGAGGAAAAGTGGAGTGAGGCAGTCAGAAAACATCCAATGTAGTAAAGTTAAATAAAGCATTCAGAGAATTTTATGTCCCAGTAAAAAGCACCCTTGGCTCATCACAAGCATATAACATTCACAAGACCCTCTAGACAGGTCATTACCTGGATTATGGGTTTAAAACTTGGTTTGGCAATTTGGCTTTGCCTCAAGGCCATTGCATGGCCAAACTGGTCCATAATTCTTGATAATGCCCTTTCCAGAAGATGCTATGGCTTCACTAATTTGTGTTCAAAACGTTACTGCAAAAAAACCCCAGAAAACAAAGTGATGAAAAGAACTCCAGGATGATGATGAAAAGGCAAAACAAGAAGGAATGAGTAAGAAAAAGGGTAAGGGAGAGTGAGTTTTTTGCTGAGAGGTTTTCTCTTGCAAAGCACGAGGTCAGGCAGCTACAGTTTGAAGGGGCAGAGCTGAATTTTCATTACCATGCTCCTCCCAGAGGAGCCAGAGCTTTGAACTGAACTGCACAGTGAGGAGGTTGCTCCCACACTCCAGCCATGGACCACACCAGTTGTACTCTTGCTAAAGGCTTGGTGAATTGGTGAGACACAATTCTGTGTGTCCAAAAC